>NW_027491014.1:8400000-9000000 GCF_021521415.1 Bidens hawaiensis
TGATATAGGCGAACTTGTTAGACAAGCGAAGTTAGGGACAACTTCGCCTGAACATGCCAGGCGAAGTTGTCGTGTTATATATTGATTAGGTTACGGCTTAATCAATAACAACAACAAACAAGAAGAAGTTTTGTTATTCGAGTTACGAGTCAGAGAGTCCTGTAATCAGTGATTGATATCACGTGTTTAAGGTTGCAATATAACGAGTATTTGTTTATTGTAACGTGTGTTCGATTGTGTTTAATCGTATCGTTGTCTACGCTCGTAACGTGTTACATAGGGATTCCGCACCTACGTAGAACGAGATATATCGTGTAGATCCGGCTGGGAACCTACAAGTGGTATCAGAGCCTTAGGCTCTTATGCCATGGTTCGAGATCTGCGTTTTGGTGTTTCGGGCACGTTTCTGATGCGTTTCTGGCCGATCAGCGCCGCAGGCAAAGTTATTGGGTTCAGGCGAAGTTGTCGCTTAAATTTTAGGGTTTAGGCGAAGATATAAGATTAAGCGAAGTTATTGGGTACAGGCGAAGTTCGCTTATCACAGGCGAAGTTATCTGCCAGGCGAAGTTATGAACATGCGAAGTTAAGGAGGGGCGATGTTGACTTTTAGGCGAAGTTGACTTCAGGCGAAGATAAAAAAAAAAAGACTGTTTTGGAGTTTTCGTCTGTATGGCCAGGTGTACACGATTATTGTGAGACCGAAGACGCTGTTCCGTCAACGAGTGAATCTTGTTATCTCTTGGTCTTACGTGTGAACAAATACGTGTCAACTCTGGATATGGAGTTGAGGTTGTGAATGGGATATTGATTGAAACTGGATATTGACACATATTTGGGTGTTTGTGGGCAATGATATTGTTGTTGTTCGAGGTTGACCAACTGAAGAAAGTCAAATTGAACTGAAGGTTTTCGTCATTACTGGATTGCGGTCAGAGCATATTATTTATGTTATTTTCAAGGCGTTCGAGAATTGGATCCTGAAACGTGATGCTTATTTATTAGAGTGAAAATTCTGGAACAAGTTGGATTTAATCGGGATTTAACGTGTTTATGTTCTTGATCGTTATCCCTGGTGATTGAAGATGCTTCGGATTAATTAATGGTCATGTGTGTTAGATTCTGTCAAGGTGGTTTTGTGATGAAATTGATCACTTGATGTTGAGTAGTTGAAGATTAAACCTTATCGTATGCCGACGTGTTGGTGAAGTTGTGGAGGGAGCCCAACTTCACGTGTTGGTGAAGTTAGAAGAACTTCACGTGTTGTGAAGTCAGAAGGACTCACGTGATTGGTTGAGATGATTAATTAGGCACGAGGATGCATGCATTTCAAAGACCTCAATCTATATTGTCGGAGAAGCTTACACTGAAGGGGAGATCTGATATGGAAGACCCTGGGTGATTGGTAGATTTGTGAAGCTACAAGACAGTTTCAGACACGGCTGGTTGAAGAGCAAACAGAAGATCATCAGTTAAGAGGGAGTCTGTTGGTGCATGTTTTGTAACAGATGATCTTTTGTGTTTGTTAGAATTGAGAGCAACGGTCAAAGGGGAGTCTGTTGGTGCATGTTTTGTGACCGTCGCTATGCAATTCTGTTCAGCATTGTGGAAGTACAAAGTTAGAGCAACTTCACCATAGGCGAACTTGTAACAACTTCGCCATAGGCGAAGTTGTAACAACTTCTGCCATAGGCGAAGTTAGAACAACTTCGCCATAGGCGAAGTTGTAACAACTTCGCCTACAGGCCCAAGCCCGCGAAGTTTATATATATATATGTGTGTCGTGTTTAGGGTTAGTAATCCAGAAAGAAAGAGAGTTGTGTGATCAGTTTATTTGTCTAGAGAGAAACCGAGAGAGAGAGCCGTGTGGGACGGCCCGAGGTAGAGCTCACCTCGGGTCGACCGTCTTTGTGTTCATGTTTTGGTATGTAACGAGTTATGGTTATTATTATAAAAGATCTGCAGATTCGTTTATCCCGTTCGTGTGTTTGTTCGTGTGTTTGTATGTGTGTAATCGTGTTCTTCGTCTTCTACACCAATAAACGAGTCTAGGAGGATTCCGCACTCCTAGACCTCGTGCGGATCTCGTATCGATCGGCGACGCCCCGGGGGGGACCTACAAGTGGTAGTTTTTGTGTTATACTCACCTCTTACAATCATAAACAACCCATAACACCTTTACAAACCTCGTAAAATCCAGAAATCTAACCTGCATATTCATCGTGTTCATCAGGCGAAGTTGCCGTCACTTTTCGTAGGGTTTCAGTGAAGATATAAGGTTAAGCGAAGTTATCCACAACTTCGCCTACCTTCTCAAGTTCGCCTGTATCAGCGAAGTTACCCACAACTTCGCCTACTTCACTAGTTCGCTTACCTTAAGCGAAGTTATTTACAACTTCGCCAAATCAGGCGAATTTAAAAAGAAAGCGAAGTTCAGAATCAACGAAGTTCAGACTTAAGCGAAGTTATCCACAACTTCGCCTACAGTACTGTTAAAAATAAAATTTTTATTTTTCGGGTTTCTGTGTGTTTCGTGAAAGATGTCTTCAATCAACATTACGGAACTAGTTAAGATGGAAGTGGAAGCGGGTTCGGCTACAAAGGCACCGAAGATGCTTATGAAAACCGATTATGTAGCGTGGAAAGATCGTTTTGAACAATATGTCAAGTACCAAGATGCTAAGATGTGGGTATGCATACAAGATGGTTACATTCCACCTACTGCTAAGTATGAGGGTCGTGATCAGATAAAGAAATACAAAGAGATGGAAGAAGAAGAGAAGAAAATGTATGAGGCTGAAAGCAAAGAACATGCTGCGATTACAATGGCTCTTCCACATAAGATTCTACACACCTTCAGAAAGTATAAGACTGCTAGAGAGCTTTGGGAAGCTCTTGAAAACCGTTTTGAGGGTAATGTGGGAATTCGTGCTTCAAAGATTAAACTACTTAAAACCCAATTCTCGGTCTTCAAGTACTTGAAGAATGAATCACTTGATGATATCATCACTAGATATTATCATCTGATGACTGAACTCAACAATTATTCAATTGCTTACAAAGAAGATGAAATTGTTGAAATGCTTCTGGATGCTCTCCCACCGAAATGGGAGATGTACACTGTGTTGATGAGAGAAGACAAAGACTTTGCTGACTATGACCTGGAAACAGCAGTTAACAAGCTACGAACTTTTGAACTAAACATGGTTCGAAAAGAGACACCTACTGATCAGGTTCAAGATCCAGGAATGTATGGCGCAAAGGTTAATACATGTTCAAGTTCGAAGTCTGATTCGTCTGCTTACTACTCAAAGGGAGAGTCGGGCGCTAACTCAACACATGAAGGTCATGTATCTCTCAACATGAATGGTGATGTATGCTTTGTAGCTGGAGGATCAAATGCTTCTAACCCTCAAGCAACCAAGAGTAGTTTTAACCCAAGTGTTTCGAACAATAACTACTCAAGGATGCACATGAGTGTTAAATCTGCTGAACAGCAGTTTGCTCTCTATGCATCCTTTATTGCTTCGTATGAAAATTACATTCAGGGTAAGATTGTTGATCCAGCAATATTGGAGGAAGACTATGATCAGATCGATGCTGATGATCTGGAAGAGATGGATCTGCAGTGGCAGATGGCGATGATTGTGAGAAGGGTTAAGAGGTTTATGAAGAAGACAGGAAGGAAGTTTGTTGGTGAGAGACCGGGTTTTGACAAGTCAAAGGTGCGCTGTTACAACTGTCAACAGAATGGCCACTTTGCGAAGGAGTGCACGAATGAGAGAGTTGAACGTAGTCAGAACAGGTCGACACACTAGAATGGGGGTGGTAATGATAATAGAGCCATGATATCCAGACAGAATGGGGAGTATAACTGGAATCTGCATGTTGAAGAAGTGTTCGAACAGGCCAATATGGCGAACATCGAAACTGCAGATACTGAGGAAGTGACTGGCGAAAGTGAAGCTTACATGGCAGAGGCTTAAAATGAAGCTTGTATGGCAGATGTGAAAGATCAGCTCACCGAGGTAAGTACTAAACTCCCTTGCACTAAGTGTGAAAATCTGTCTGAACAATTGACAACTATAACTGATCAGTATGTTAGTTGGGATGCTCAATTTAAAACCTTAAAAGAAGAACATCATTTCACTAAAGCTAGAGAAAATAGTTATAAAGTAAAAATAAAAGCTAGTGAAAAAGATATTAGAAGTCTTAAAGCAAATCTAGCTGAAAAAAATAAAGTAATTGATCTGAGCTATGAAGTGTTAGAAGAAAAAACCAAACTAATAGCTGAAAGGGATAAACAGATAGCTGATCACCAGGTGAAAGTGGTGGAACTTAACAGGAAACTTGAGAAATTTAGAAATTCCACCGCTATACTTGATCACCTCGTTAGTGATCAAGGTTCCCCAGTTAAAAGGGGAGGAATTGGTTATCATGAAGTTCCACCACCTTACAATCATAATTACACTTATGATCCTAGTAATCAGAAATCTGTTGATGTTGATTATAGTCAGACAGTTCCGGTTAAGGTTACTATTAAAGAACCAGAAGTTAAGATTTCTGCTCCAAGTCTTGTCTCATCAAACTCGGACAAGTCATCTGAGTTGTGTGAGACAAAAGAAAAGGCAGTGTTACCAAAAAGTGGAGATAAACATAAAACAACTGAAAAGAAATCTCCACTAAACCAGTATGTTCCACCATATGTGAGACAAACGGGCAGTAATGCAGCCTCATCATCTAAAACAACTGTTGAAAAGAAAGTTGAACACAGGAGTTGTTTCAGATGTAATCAATTAGGACACCTAATTTCTGATTGCCCTCTGAAGCGGAGATTCAGAGGTGTGAGGCCTTCAAAAACTGAAAACAGATCTAACAGTAACTATAATAGTGGTAAAACTGAACACTCATCAAAGTTCAGAAATTGGACTAATTCAGGTTTTCAAAGAAAAAGATCTCAGTTTTTCACTGCTAACAACCAAACCATAAGTAATAATTCACTTAATTCTAGAAGGTTTGGATGGCCTCATAGTCAATCTCCAAGAAGGTATCCTTTCAGGACTTACAGAAACTATTCTGATACTAACTTTGGACCGCCAAGGTACGGGATGTATCGACCCAAGACCAATGGGTCTTGGGTCCCCAGATTTTAATCATCTGCTTTAATCGTGCAGGAACAGTTGAATAGGGCTGCAAACAATCAATGGGTTGTGGATAGCGGCTGTTCCCGGCACATGACGGGTAACAAGAAATTGTTACACGATTGGAAACCTGTTCAGGGAGGAAGAGTGAGTTTCGCTGGAGAGAGTGGTGGTAGGATTACAGGAATTGGGACGGTGACTAACGGAAAGATGACGTTAGAGAAAGTAAATTTTGTTGAAGAACTGAAGCACAATCTGCTGAGTGTTTCGCTGATTTGTGACAAAGACTACACCGTGCATTTCACCAAGAATGAAGCGATCGTGCTATATCCTGGTTTCAAGATACCAGAGGATTTGATTGTTATGAAGGCTCCAAGAGAAAAGAATACGTATATAATGGACATGAGGTTGACTGAGATGACCACAGAAGAATCGTGTCTTCTGTCGAAAGCAACTGAATCGGAGTCCGAATTATGGCATAGGAGAATGGGGCATATTCATCTTCGAAAAATGAACTACCTTGTCAAGAATGGGCTTGTGCTGGGTGTTCCCTTGAAGAATTTCAACTTTGAAGACCAATGCTTATCGTGTAAAAAGGGAAAGCAACACAAGAAATCCCATCGCACCAAGAAGGTTAACTCAATTGTCAGTACCCTAGACTTACTTCACATGGATCTCTTTGGTCCCGTGAATGCAAAAAGCCTAGGAGGAACATCGTATTGCTTGTTGATCACTGATGATTTCTCTCGATACTCTTGGGTATATTTCCTGAAGTCAAAGGATGAAACGGTTCAGATGGTGATAAATTTGATTACCAAAGTTGAGTATATTATGGGAAAAAGAGTTAAATACATCAGGAGTGACAATGGGACTGAGTTCAAGAACTATCAGATGGAGCTCTTCTGCTTACAGAAAGGAATCGAACATCAGTTCAGCGCTCCGTATACTCCGCAACAAAATGGAGTGGCTGAGAGGAAGAACAGAACGTTAATTGAAGGAGCCAGAACCATGCTGGCTGATTCGAAACTTCCTGTGGTGTTCTGGGCTGAAGCGGTTGCAACAGCCTGTTATATCCTTAATCGAGTGTTAACCGTTAAAAGATTAAATAAAACATGTTATGAACTTATGCATGGGAGAAAGCCCAACTTGAGTGGTCTTGAACCATTCGGGTCCCCGTGTTCGATATTAAAGACAAATTCTAAATTTGGTGAAGTAGCCGACGAAGGAATCTTAGTCGGATACGTTGTTGGGACTCCCAACAGACGAGTCTTTAATACATCGACCAGCAAGGTTGAGGTAGTCTGTAACACTGATATCACAAGTTACAAATCACCAAAACCAAGCACGGGACCCGCTGGGGTTTTCGACTATGATAGACTTTTCAAATCTTTTAATATACCTTATTTGGATTGTGCAGAAGTAGATGAAAGAATTGCTTCGAAGATGATTTTTGATGAGGAAGACAATTATGTGCAACGACCGAAGTATGATGAATGTCAGCCTTCCTCATCAAATGCTGTCAATACCCCTGCTGCCTCTACTGAAGAGGAATTTATCAATCCGTTTCACTCTCAACAACAATCACCCACTGATGAGCTACCTTCGAACCTGGAAGACAATATAGATGTCAGTACGGTTCCGACTACGAGAGTTCACAAAAATCACCCATTGTAGAATGTGATAGGTGATTTGTCCGACGGTGTACAAACAAGACAAAGCTTGAATGAGCACACCTATGTTTATACAAGCATTAAAGATTCAGGCATAATCAACGAATGCTTGTACACCTGCTTCATCAGCCAGATTGAACCAAAGAACTATCAAATGGCTCTCAAGGACAACTCGTGGGCCGAATCCATGCAAGAAGAATTAGCCCAGTTTAAAAAGATGGAGGTATGGAACTTGGTTGCAAAACCAAAGAATGTGCATGCGATTGGCACAAAATGGGTCTTCAAATGCAAGAGAGATGAGAAAGGGATTATTATCAGGAATAAGGCGAGGCTGGTTGTAAAAGGTTTTAATCAGCAAGAGGGGATTGATTACAATGAGGTGTTTGCTCCTGTGGCAAGATTGGAGGCCATTCGTTTGTTTTTGGCATTTGCTGCACATAAGGAGATGAAGGTTTTTCAGTTGGATGTGAAGAGTGCTTTCCTTAACGGTAAAGTCGATGAGGTTGTGTACGTTGAGCAACCTCCGGGTTTTCCTGACCCAGACTTTCCCGATCACGTATACAAGCTAAGTAAAGCACTGTATGGACTACATCAGGCACCTCGTGCCTGGTACTCAACGTTATCCGACTACTTGCTTGAGAATGGTTTTGAACGGGGAAAGATTGATAGCACTTTGTTCTTCAAAAGAAGAGGGAGCGACTTTCTACTGGTGCAAGTCTACGTGGACGACATCATTTTTGCTGCATCAAAAGTCGCCATGTGTCAGGAGTTTGAGGCCGTCATGAAGAAGATATTTGAAATGAGTGCTATAGGTGAACTAACATTCTTTTTAGGACTGCAGGTTGATCAGAAGAAAGATGGGATGTTCATTCATCAGAATAAGTATGTCCGTGATGTTCTCAAACGCTTCAAGATGGAGGACAGCACTCCATACGATACTCCAGTCTGCGTCAACCACAAATTGGGTGCTGATTCAGACAACGATGCAGACGTGGACCCAACTCAATATCGGGCAATAATAGGTTCTTTAATGTACTTAACTGCTTCTACGCCTGATATAATGTTTGCTGTTTGTCTTTGTGCTCGCTTTCAGGCAAACCCAAAGGAATCTCACTTGAAGGGTGCGAAGAGGATTCTACGGTATCTCAAAGGCAAGCCTAAGCTGGGGTTGTGGTACACGAGAGGAGGAGACTTAGAGTTGGTCGCCTACACAGATTCTGATTATGGAGGGTGCAATCAGAGTCGGAAGTCAACTACAGGTGGATGTCAGTTTCTTGGTGGCAGATTAGTGTCATGGTAATGCAAGAAGCAGACCTCAGTCGTGATTTCAACCTGTGAAGCAGAATACATGGCAGCATCTAACTGCTGTCCCAGGTTCTTTGGATTCAACAACAGTTGCGCGATTACGGTCTGAATTTCACTCATACTCCTATTTGCATTGATAATACTGCTGCTATCTCAGTAACTAAAAATCCCGTAAAACACAGTAAAACTAAACATATTGACATCCGTCATCATTTTATACGGGATTGTGCTGAGAAGAAACTGATTGTGCTCGAAAAGGTTGATACGCTAGATAATTTCGCTGACATGTTTACGAAAGCGTTTGACAAAACTAGATTTCAAAACCTTGTTGAACTGAATGGGATGATCAATCCCGAGTAACCGTGTTTTTATCTTTATTGTTTAAAAAAAAAAAAATTAGTTATTGAGACATTATAGAGTTCATTATGATAAGACTTCTCAATCAAGATGCAAGATAGAGAACGGGAAGAAGAGTCTGACGATCGAAGAGCATTTACTATTTAATCAGACACTACGGGTCGAGGTCAACTCGGGGTGACTTGGGGAAAGCCAAATACGCTTTGAGAACAGATAGGAGGTATCATAATCTCTGAGTTGTTGCCCACTTAAGTTTTGAGCTTAATTGAACCTAACCCGTATCACAGAAACGATGAAAACCATTTTAAGTTAATTACCTGCTTACAACCTGTCTCTTTATGTCATAATAAAGCTGAACACGGATCTGTGTGACAATCACGTAGTTAGTATGATTCATGTTCGGATCTTTTCTAAAACATGGTAGTCGCTATCGAGACTGAAATTTGATCCCGTGTACTTTAAATTTTAAAATTTTTCTACTTATGTGGTTGTATGATTTTATATCTGGTTACTTGGTCTTGATTGTATCATTTAACACATTAAAGGTTGTTTTTAAAACTTAATTGCAAATTGTTCAAATTATAGGGGTTTGTTTTGAAAATTTTAATACCGGCGAAGTTGTCCATAACTTCGCCTGCATTAGGCGAAGTTATCCACAACTCCGCCTGTAAAATTCTGACCCTATATAAAGAAGTTTTAAGGTCAAACTGGTTCATTATATTCAAAACCCAGCGAACTTATCCAGCGAACTTAATCTCTAAACCCACAGCGAACTTATCGATCTTCATCTGTGTTCTTTTTCAAGTTATAATCTGAGTTATAGGTGCGTAGTGTTGATAGTATCACCTATTCGATGTCCGTAACGTTAATGATCGGTCGATTCGACCCGATTTACGTTCTCGTTTTTCCGAATCTTCAATAACCGATTTTCAAACGTGTTTTTACGTGTTCATAATCAATCTAATCGTCTAAATCGTCTTTAAATCAAGTTTTACGAGATCCGCAAGCTCAAAATTGACCAAATCACGTCGTTCGATAAACCTAACTGATGTCGTTTCATATTCGGCGAAGTTACAGTTTAGGCGAAGTTGTCCGTAACTTCGCCTGAGGTTTAACTTCGCCTGATAATTATTTTTGAAACAGTTAATGAGGCGATGTTGTGGTTAGGCGAAGTTACCATTAACTTCGCCTGGACTTTTTTACTTAACAGTTAACAGACGAAGTTAAAGTTGAAGCGAAGTTGTTTCCCAACTTCGCCCCACCTTTAACTTCGCCTATACTGAAACGATCACAACTTCGCTCATGGTAACAGGCGAACTTGTGATTTGCTTTGTCTCTTATCTAACTTAGTCTGTTTTGTGCAGATATGGCTGCTATAGGTGGTGCAGGCGGTGATGACGGTGGTGATAACCAAAGACAGTTCTTCCCGGGTCACAACATGTATATAACATTAGACCCGGAGGCGAGCGGAGTTGATGATTTCCGCGAAATCATCACATTCCTACTACGCTCGCGTATATTCCACGCGATTACGACAACTCTGCCGATATCCTTACCCAACATTGAGGATTTTTGGCAGACCGTGGAATATGACTGTAGGGTCGAGCCCCCGGTGATGCGAGCAACAGTCAACAATCACATTGTTCAGTTCTCATCTGAACAGATCCGGGCGGCTTTACGTTTTGGAGATGAGACGAGGGATGACCCGACAGATTTTGTAGCTCCTTTCCGTGATGGAGCGTTTTTGAGGATGGGATACTCAGGTCCCTTGGGAGATACGCAGAGAAGGAAGGGATTTTTACTTGACCAGTGGCGCTTTCTCATGCATGTCATGATTGTTTGCATGTCAGGGAGAAAGGCGGGCACTGATGGCATGGGCGCGACCATGCAGTCGGCAATGACTGCTCTAACTTATAATAAGCGTTACAGCTTTAGTCAGATGGTCTTCTACGAGATCGATCGACAACAAAGAGCGGTGGCGCGTGAGAGATTTATCATGTATCCAAGATTTCTCCAAATGATCTTGAATCATGTTGCTCCAACGCTACCTCAGCGCCGACCAATCCGATACGTAGAAAGTGTGAGCAAAAGGATCTTTGCCCAATGCAGATCCTCCAGTGCGAGGAGCAAACCTGAGCTCCGTCCTCGGCATACTCCACTATTTGGGAACTTAATCAACCCGGGGTATGTGCCTGCTCGAGGGGACGAGTTTCGGGACCCGGCACCACAACAGGCAGGAGCACCTCAAGCTTTACCTACTGCTCCTGTTGTGTCACCGGAGGAGAACGTTGACCTTAACGCAGAGTTTGGCGGTCAAGGATTTTTTGACATGGAGAGGGTTGATCCAGAGGAGATTGTGCAAGTCTCTGTTGCACATGTTTCGGGTGTGAATGTTACTAGGGCAACTACAAGGGTGGCTGGCTCAGATTCTGATGATGAATTGACCGAAGCAAGACGGATTTTGGTAACACATGAACGGACTCATGGGAAAAGGAAGAGAACTGGTGATGATAGTGAGTCAGACTATGAAGAAGAAGTTCAACAGTTGATCCGGATATCAAGAAGGGAACGGATAGGTGCAGGATCGGGAGCCGGTGAGAGCTCGAGGGTGGTACGTTTCACCCCACCCGCACTGTCCGGTATGACAATGGTTCCCTCATCATTACAGGTTACAAGGCCAAGCGCCACGGACATTCCCGTGGTGGCTACCTCATCCTCATTTGGCCTCCCACTCACTTCATTTCAACTTTCGGCTCCGGAAATCGTATCGTTGCCACCTCCAACTCTTACTCCAACGGAGGTTGTGGCACATTTTATTGAGTCGACGGTTGTGGCCACTGCAGGGTTATCGGTGACGATACCACCTGCGGTTACGTCTACTTCTGAGGTCCCGGTTACATCGGAAATCCCTCCTCAGTACACTCAAGATATATCACATCTGAGGTTTGATTTCGATGCAACCTTATCAGACTCAGAACGAATAGCAGCACTTGAACGGGTCGTGGCAGAACAGTCAAGGATTAATCTTATCCAGACCCAGACTATTCAACTCCTAGTTGCAGAGAATCAGATGCAGTCGTCCCTGCTGGTAGAACATGGAAAAATCATAGATGCTCTGAAGGAGTTCTTGGCATCTCAGGGGGAGACGAGCTGTAAAGGCGATGAGTTGAGGACCAAGAGGAGAAATGATCGAGACGATGATCCCAATGCATCGAAAGGTGCATGTGGTGAGTTGCCAAGAACTGTACAAGCTCTTGGGACTTCCACAACTCAGGGGGAGTCGACAACTGCAGCTGGTGGTGATGATGTGGTGGTAGTGGAGGTTGAGGAGATGGATGATGACTTTATGTGTGATGATGATGTATTACCGAGTGATGAGATAGAGAAGATTGGTGAACAGATTGTGATTGATGATGAGATAGAAGAGGGAGAAATAGTAGAAGAGAATGTAGAGCATGAGATTCCAGAAGTCGATAACGCATATATGAGTAAAGAGATGGGAAATGATAAGACTGAATGGGAAGAGCAGCCTAGATGGAAAGAAGGCTATGCTCAGTGGTTCGTCAAAACGAAGAAATCAGCGGTCCCTACTATGTTTAAGAAGACTTACAACATTAGAGGCTACGCTGAAGCGAGAAAAGGGATTATTTGCTGGATATACTATGAGCAGTTGAGGCTCTTTGTGATTAAGAGATATGATGGTATTCAGCACTTCAAAAGAATGTTGAGATCGTTGAACACACTGCCAGAATGTGAAGTGAAAGACTTAGCCAGATTGGGATTGATAAATCGAAGTGATGATAATATGGCTAGAGTCATCGGGAAGATAGTATGGAAGGAGAGTATAAAGGAAAAGAAGTTCGAGCTGCTGAAACCACAGAAGGGTAAACTTATCAAAGATAAAGATAGAGGGTTGAGAGCATATGGCAAGCCTTGGATGATTATGAAGTATAAACCGATCCGGTGTTTGAAAGAAGTGCCGATGAAACAAATGCCCAAGGATGTGCTCAAAGAGTTGAAGTGGTGGTATGTAGATTGTGAGACAGCTGAAGCAGTGATGGAAGATGAAGATGAACAAGAGCTGCTGAGAGTCTATGATCCGATGCATCTAGTGAACCTGTCTCGAGCTGATCTGCAGGTGCTGAATGAGAAGAAAATCTTTTATATTCCTGCTTGGAAAGACGAAGCGAGGAAATATCAAAGAGTTGTGTCGGTATGTGTACGAGAAGGAGTGAATGCTAAAAGATGAAGATACAAGATTGTTGAAGATTACAAGACACGTGCTTGAAGATAAAGAGATGAAGCTACTGCCAAGGGGGAGTCTGTTGGTGCATCATGTCAGTAGTTCAGTGTCTAGTGTCTGTAATCGAGTTTGTAATGTTTTGTATTTGATGTAAGCGAAGTTAGCTAACAAGTTCGCTGATATAGGCGAACTTGTTAGACAAGCGAAGTTAGGGACAACTTCGCCTGAACATGCCAGGCGAAGTTGTCGAGTTATATATTGATTAGGTTACGGCTTAATCAATAACAACAACAAACAAGAAGAAGTTTTGTTATTCGAGTTTACGAGTCAGAGAGTCCTGTAATCAGTGATTGATATCACGTGTTTAAGGTTGCAATATAACGAGTATTTGTTTATTGTAACGTGTGTTCGATTGTGTTTAATCGTATCGTCGTCTACGCTCGTAACGTCTTACGTAGGGATTCCGCACCTACGTAGAACGAGATATCTCGTGTAGATCCGGCTGGGAACCTACAAACTTCGTATCTTCGAAGCCCAACATGTCTCTGTCACTGAGGGTAATATGTACGAAGAAATTTCCTGTGGTGTCGAGAATCAACATGAAACTAAGCGCGATGGTTTGTTGTATTACCTCGATCGTTTGTGGGTTCCTAATCGTGACGATCTTCGCACCTTCATCATGGACGAAGCTCATAAGTCTCGATATTCCATTCATCCCGGTGCGGATAAGATGTATTTTGATCTGCGGACCACATTTTGGTGGCCCGGTATGAAGAAAGACATCGCGTTATATGTGGGAAAATGTCGTACTTGCGCTAAAGTTAAGGCCGAGCATCAACGACCATTTGGTTTGCTCATTCAACCACACATCTCAGTTTGGAAATGGGAGGATATCTCTAAGGATTTTGTGTTCAAACTTCCAACTACTCCGAACCGCGACGACGGTATTTGGGTTATAGTTGATCGTTTGACTAAATCTGCTCATTTCATCCCGATCAATGAAAAGTTTTCGGTTGATCAACTCGCTCATATCTATGTTCAGCGTATCGTTTGTCGTCATGGTATACCGTTGCGTATCATTTCCGATCGTGATAGTTGTTTTACTTCTCACTTCTGGTCATCACTTCAAAAAGCATTGGGAACTCGATAGGATCTTATCACCGCCTATCATCCTCAAACCGATGGGCAATCCGAGCGCACGTTTCAAACGCTCGGAGACATGCTTAGGTCATGTGTCATGGATTTCGGTGGAACCTAGGATTCTCATCTTCACTTGATTGAGTTCTCGTACAATAATAGTTATCATTCGAGTATCCGTATGGCTACGTTCCAAGCACTCTATGGTCGTAAATGTCGATCACCTATTTGTTGGAGTGAAATTGGTGAAACCCAAATCACTAGTATGGAACTTGTTTAAGAGACTACTGATCGAATCGCACAAATTCGACAAAACCTTTGAACCGCTCGTAGCCGTCAAAAGAGTTACACCAATAACCGAAGGCGAACTCTCGAGTTTAATGTTGGTGACCATGTCCTTCTCAAGGTATCTCTTTGGAAAGGTGTTGTTCATTTTGGCAAGAAAGGCAAACTGTCTCCTCGTTTCGTTGGACCTTTCAAGATTCTTGCTTGTGTTAGTAGTGTTGCTTACACACTCGAACTTCCTCAAGAGCTTTCTAACGTTCATCCGACATTTCATGTCTCAAATTTGAAGAAGTGTCTTGCTGATGGAAATCTCCGTGTATCACTCGATGAAGTTCGTATTGATGAAACAATGCACGTTGTCGAGAAACCGGTGGAAATCATGGATCGCAAAGACAAGGAAACCAAACGTAGCCGTATACCTTTGGTAAAGGTTCGTTGGGAATCTAAGCGTGGCGCTGAATTCACTTGGGAACGGGAAGATCAAATGCGAGCAAAGTATCCTCAACTTTTTTTTAAGTACTCTTCTACTTAATTTCGAGACGAAATTCTCAAAAGTAGGGAATGTTGTGACGTTTGTCAACTTTTATTTGTATCCGTATTTGTATTTGTTAAACCGACCCGTTATGTCGTTCAATAAATTCGTTTTTTCGTTTACCATTTAATGTTAAGTTCGACGATTTATAGTTATTACTCGTTCATTTCTATTTGTTTAATTTAATTAACCAATCCTCGAGCTATAAAAGTCTATCAAATAATCAAAGTATAAACCTATCGAGTATAAAACGTAAGAAATCTAATGATATTAAAAATATAACAAGTTTTAATCGATTTTGAATAATTATAAAGTTCAAAGTTTATAGTGTAAATTAAGTTTAAAAACATGTTATAAAGATATTCAAAGTTCAAGGGCTTAATACGTAAATTATTTTAAACTATAATAAAAAATATAAAAAAACAAAAACCCAGCCGCCCTTTCTCTCTCTCTTTCCCCGATTTTCCACCGGGCCTGGCCAGCGGCGACGACAGGTGTTTCCGGCGACCATAAAACACTTCAAAACGCCAATTTTAATCAACTTCTAATGATTTAAACCAGTTGCACCATCATCTTAATGCTTAATCAAGACCTATTAAGTGTAATAACAACCCTAACGGCCGGATTTCCAACCCAACCCGTTGTATATAATTAACAACTCAATAACTCGAATTAATCATCCAACGTATCAATTAGATCTATAAATATCATCCTAACCTTCTTTTAAAGGTGCTACAAAAATAATTTTTACACAAACAAACTCGTTAACACCTCTAAATTGTTCGTCCAAGTTATTCCGGCCAACTCATCGTTCTTTCACTTTCCGGCACCATCAAAGGTAACTAGTACATGGTTTTGATTCGTCTTAACCCAACAAACCAAACTCCTAACCTAAATCTATAAAACATGGTCTGGATATGGAGAATTGAACACCTAGGGTTTTCTGTGAAGAAGATGAAGTTGAATTGTTCTTTATAATTATTAGTTTCCATCTATAAACAATGTTAACAACTTGGTCCAGTGGCTGTGTATGTTAGATATGGACATGGAGACCCGGGTTCGAACCTGGGTCACTGCATTTTTTTTATATTTTTTTAAACCATGTTTACTAATTTTAATAGATTATATATATGTTTATAAATCAATATAAATTAAATAAAATCATTATTAAGTTAAATACAAATTATTTTAGATTGTTTTAACCAAAAACTAAACTTTACCAAACCCGAATCGTTCGTTAAAACTCATTAATATAAATATATAAATATGAATATATATACCTATATCATCGTCGTAAATTTTATAGATAATAAAAAGACAACAATTATACTAAAAGAAAATACACCTGTAACGCTAGAATCCCGTAACATTATTATATACAAATTTAATATAAAACTCGTAAGTAATATCATAATATCAAGTAATAAAAACCCGTTAACTTAAATATTAATACACTTAAAAATGTATAACTAAATACTTATAAATAACAATATACCAACCTTTTATTTCCATGATTTAGTTAGTACTTAATGTGTTTATTATTTTAGCTCGCTCGCGAGATTCGATCGTTCGGTTTCATATAACACGCTTCCCGTTTTCGTTTCCAAGTTGTCATTTCAATTTCAAAGGTGAGTTTCTCACATCCCCCTTTTTTAGTCTTTTATTGTTTTGGGGGTAGCATATGTATCCCACAAAAACCTAATTGTTTATGATTTTGCTTACAAACTCAATTCATACACGGACTTGTGTGCTTACTTGTTACTTGCTCATGGATTACTTCAATTAGTATGATCATACGCCCCCCTTTGCACTCAAGACCTTGTTGTTATGAGTGGAAAAGGGCCTCGTTAACCGAGTACATCGGTGCACAATCCCAATTGGAAAAGACCATATTTGCTTTCACGAGTTTCATGGAATTGTATTGATTTTATGTATTATAAAAAAATGTGTGAACTAACCAACTGTTAAGTTAGTTGACATTATTTTATAAATATGTTACAGGTACGCTTATTAGAGGATGAAACAAGCGAAGACACTCGACATAGAATTATTAATAATAAAGTGTTTGACTTGTTTATTTCCTTGTATTTTTCTTACTTCCAAAAATACTTGTTATTTGAATCATCAATGAATTAACGATATTATTGTCACTTAATAGTGTCACATGTGTTTTGGCAGTCTGTACGTCACACCCGGGCGTATTCCGCTTTAGCCGGGGTGTTACATCATGCGCACCCCTAACTATTTAAGTCTTGAGCTAGTAGAATAGGGCCTCATTATCCGATTATGCCGGTCGTTACCGATTAGAAAGGATCCTCAATTATTTATAATTTATATACCGCAATTGTTTCTTTTATTTATTGTTTCATATACGAGTTGTGAATTTTGCCTCATATTATATATACTAAAAACTATGAAATTGCTCACCAACATTCGTGTTGATAAATTGTATTTTATGCATTGTTACAGGTTTGATTGTTGGTTGATTGGAGTTTGAAGATGCTATTTTATTTTAAGACTATTTAGGTTATTTAGAAGAATGAACAATTTAATTCTTATATTTGGTGTTATTTTGTACACTACGTGAATATTGACCTTCAACCACATGAAAAAAGTGTGGCCGTAGGCCTTTAGCCACACACATTTGGTTCAGGTTATATGTGGCCAAAGGTTGCGACATCGTGGGTTTGATATGGCCACACAAAGTTTTTAGTGGCCTTATATTGTAATAAGTGTGGCTAAAGGGTACAGGCATTAGTTGCTGGCCATCAAGAAGCCTCTGCAATAAGTGTGGCTAAACGGTAAAAAATGGCCATATGACTATTTACTATGAGTGACCATTGCACATATTTCGGCCATGAATTAATGTTTCAGCCACATGGATTTTATATTAATGTGGCCAATAGGGTTGTGTTAAGCGTGCATTGTGACCTATACCGTGTGGATATAACAAAGCAATGGCCACATAAATTTAATAATAGTGTGGCTAATTATATTATATAGACACTGGATATTACATTAAAAGTGGCTAAATATGTTTATTTGCCACTCAGAAACTGATTTGTAGGTTATAGTGTGGCCATTGTCTTACCGTTTGTCACACAAAATGTTTTTCCTAATATAAAGTGTGGTTATTGTAAAACTTTTCGTCACACATAGTTAAATACCGTGTGGCTAATAATAACTTATAGACACTGGAGGTTATTCTAAATGTGGCTAAAAATGTGAACTTGCTAGTCAAAAACTCTTTTGTAGTTTGTGGTGTGGCCATTGTCTTACCGTTTGTCACACATAATGCTTTTCCTAATATAAAGTGTGGCTATTGTCAAACTTTTCGTCACACATATTGAGGTACTGTGTGGCTAATAATATCATATAAACACTGTAGGTTGTTGTCAATGTGGCTAAAAATATGAAGTTGCCACTCAAACACTCTTTTGTGGTGTGGCCATTGTCTTACCGTTTGTGACACATAATGCTTTTCCTAATTTAAAGTGTGGCTATTATCAAACTTTTCGTCACACATAGTGAGGTACTCTGTGGCTAATAATATCATATAGACACTGGAGGTTGTTGTCAAAGTGGCTAAATATGTGAAGTTGTCACTCAAACACTCTTTTGTGGTGTGGCCATTGTCTTTACGGTTTGTCACACATAATGCTTTTCCTAATATAAAGTGTGGCTATTGTCAAACTTTTCATCACACATAGTGAGGTACTGTGTGGCTAATAATATCATATAGACACTGGAGGTTGTTGTTAATGTGGCTAAAAATGTGAAGTTGCCACTCAAACCTTTTTTTGTTGTGTGTGGTGTGGCCATTGTCTTTACCGTTTGTCACACATAATGCTTTTGTAATACAAAGTGTGGCTATTATCATACTTTTCGTCACACAAAAATGTTTTTGTTGTGGCTAATGGTCATTTATAGACTCTAATTTTTGTAATTTCAGGAGTGGCTATTGTCTTACTTTTGGCCACACCTATTTAATGTGTTCTATGTGGCCAAATTGTGTGTAATTAGGAAATATATAATTATTTTTATTTTTTTGTGTAGTAATATAAAACAGCTATAAGCAAGCATGAAAAAACAAAATTAGAAACAAATTATATTAATAATAATATTCACTTACACAAATGTATATGCAAAATATCTTACAAAATACAAAAATAACGACTACCTATATACTAGCTAAGGTGTCGGTTTTCTTGGCACTGCTCCTTGTCTTCTGTTTGGTCACCCGGTCTATTGTTGTGTACTTTACCTTTGCCTTCTTGCCAGCTCTGTCTGGTTCTTTTGAGGATGGGAGTGGTGGTAGCTGGAACAACAGAATATGAAAAACAAATATGTATAATTAATGTCGTATTTTGTAATTGAATAGAACAAAATAGTAGGCCTGCAAACGAAATGAATGTTCGTTTAACTGTTCGTGAACCTTTCGATGGGAAGTTCGTTTATGTTCGTTTATCTTTGTTCAATTAAGTTAGTTTAGATTATAAACAAACGAACATAAACGAACACAAGTGTTCATATTTTTAAACTAAATGAAAATGAACATATATATTTGTTTGGTTAAGTTAAAAGGGAACAAACCTCTTGGTCACATAAGAATAGGTGTTCTGGCCAAGCAACAAAAGTACCAATTACGTCGCCAACAGTCGTAATTTCACCTGTCTCACATGGAATAACTACTTGTTCCTTTATGGCTCCATCAATACTAACTTTATAGCACCCTCCGGGATTGCTTTTCCATGCAACTGTTGTGGAACCGATGACCAATGAACTTTACCATTTGCCACCTTGTTACGCTTGTCATGCACACACAAACGACACTCATACACCTATAAACCAGCATGTGAAATTAAGATGGCTTAGTTGAAGTCAATATATAAGTACATACCCATGTTGGTGGGAAATTAACAATGTTTCGCGCAGTGGATACCTTTATTTCAGCAGGTGGGGAAGCTTCATCCGTAGATACATCAACTTTTCTTTTACGGCTTCTCCGTTTTACCTAAAAACCATTCAATGAATCAATCAACAAGTAAAGGAAAAACTGAAATTGCCAGATACTCACTGACGGTTTTTTCGAGCCGTTACTATCCGAAGTGTGGTGTAGTTGTGTTGATGCTTGGTCAACATTGTTCTCTACAGGCTTCATTGGTAATATAACAGAAATTGGATTTGTTAGGACTTATTAGGTTATAAAATATAAAAACTGAAACTGCCAAATACTTACTGATGTCTACTATGGGGATCGACTACCGTTTGGTCAACACTTTTTTCCACTGACTTGGCCTGCAATTCGGTAAATAGAAAATGAGCACACTCACATTGGAAACGAATTATAAAAAGTACTGAAATTGTCAAATACTTACTGATGTCGCGATATGGGGAGCGGGTATCGTTTGGTCTACACTTTTTTCCACAGACTTGGCCTGCAATTCGGTAATAGAAAATGAGCACACTCACATTGGAAACGAATTATAAAAAGTACTGAAATTGTCAAATACTTACTGATGTCGCGATATGGGGAGCGGCTACCGTTTGGTCAACACTTTTTTCCACAGACTTGGCCTGCAATTCGGTAATAGAAAATGAACACACTCACATTGGAAACGAATTATAAAAAGTACATAAATTGTCAAATACTTACTGATGTCGCGATATGGGGAGCAGCTACCGTTTCGACAACTTTTTTATCCGCAGACTTGGGCTACAATTAACTTATGCAAAATCAGCACACACTCATGGAAAGTTAATCATTAAAACAAATCAATCAAACTGTCAAATGGTTACCTGAGAAGCGGATTCTTGTTGCACAGCCTCACCTGAGGTTAAGATGTTTCCCACAGAACTGGCCTACAAATCAATTTATTAGGTTATGGAAAATGAAAAGTCACATGGAAAGTTGTAAAAAACAAAGAAACTGTCAGATACTTACTTGTCCTGGCATTTTATTTTGCGCCACAGCACTAGTACATTGGTTAGAACCAACCTAGTTGGGAACAGGATTTACTTACGAATTGTGACAAAAACAGTGCCAATTATGTATGTCGAATGCATTAATTAATATGCAGCATACGTCACTTACTTGACTTCCCGACATTTCAGGCAACAATCCTTCGAGATGTCTGAACATGGACTCAAATGCTAACCGTTCCTTCTCACGGCTTGCTAGCATAGCAGTCGTGGATTCAAGTAGAGATGTCAACCTGTTCACCACTACATCTCTCTGCACCGCCTCATACTCAAGTTGGGCAATCCGTTGCTTAAACGAGCCTTTTACCCGACTCACACCCCACTATTTACCCTTGTCAATCCCTACCCAATCCCTTTTAAAAACCCACCTTCTCTTTGCCAAGCACTAAGGTGACGGCATCTGTGCACGGTTCAAGTGCCAGGGCTCCGGAGGCGATCTGCTGCTCATGTTGAACCTGCAAGAAAACAAATATTCTAATACACTTGTAACATGCTTATGTATCCACATCAAGTGTTGAGACAATTTATACAGACTCAAGTTTTTTTGACACCAATATAAGGCAATTAATTGACTTTAACATGATTTAAAAAGATTAATACTAAAACATACTAATTTGGTTGCCACGCCTTCGACAACAGCATTCTTGTATACACCATCTTTGTCCTCCCTTCCTTTCATCTACATTAATGCACTGCCGGGGATCTCATCCGGTTCAATTTCCTTCTTTTTGACCTTGTAAAATATTCAAGAGAAAGCAGCTGACGGTCATGCGTTAGACAAATCATTAAACTAGAGAGAAAGCAGCTGACGGTGATTACCAGTTTCTCTCGAAGGTAGGTATAACCCCCTCGTCCCATGTGATGATCAAAAACATTCTTTTCTCGAGCTCCCTTTGATGAAGCCGATTTTTTCTTCAACCACACATTATAATCATTTCATTATATTTAAACAAAAAACATAAACCATATATAGTCGATCAATCTACGTTTGCAGAGTAGAGGATTTATACCTGAAACTGCTCTGATTGTGTGTACTCAACGAAGCGATCCCAGTCTTCTTGCCTGATCATCGTCATGTGTCCCTTGGGTATCGCCTTCAGCTTCAGAGGTTTACCGATGTTCGGCATAATGTATTTGGCATACATTTTTCTTCTGAAATCCCGAAGAAGGTGTCCGAGCCAATTCATCACAGAAGGCCTGCGACAAGCCTCAATCTCAAAATATTTCTGCATAATATAATACAGTAAAGGTAAATTAAATCTCAAGATATAAAATGCACAAATAAAAATAAAGAATAACCGTTATTTGTTCCCACAGTTTATCTCTAAGCTCCTTCGTGACCTCCCTCCAACTTAAATGTCTCAAGCCAACTATTTCCCTTACAACATCCCCTAAAAAAACTTGCTAACTTTGATCTGTTTTGACGACTGAACCTACCCAGATTATCAAACTCCACTGCCAATTTGACACCACCAGAGTTTGCATATTGGGTACGCAGCTTAGGTAGCCTCGTCAACCCCCTTGTAGGTTTTTTCGTAGTAGCAAAACTGTTGAGGGGTTGGATAGCCTCCAAACTGTTGAGGGGTTCGATAACCATCGTCCCTATAACCTCGTCTGGTTGACCATCGTTGTCGTTGGCTTCCTCGCTGGAGTAGCCTTCAGTGTCGTCTGATTGAGCGCTGTCGTCGTAGTTGGCTTCCTCATCGGAGCATAAAACATGTTCTTCTTCGATTCTTTCATCTACAAGCTTCATCTTCGATTGTTTTTTTAATAATTTGGATGACTTGTGGAGTGGAAAATTTTTAATAATTTGGAGTGTAACTTGATTTTCGGAGTGTTAAATGAAATTTGGAGATTTTGAATATTTGGAGCCAATATTTTGGAGCTTTTTGAGTTTTGCCTCCCTTTTAATTAAGAACCAATAGATTAATTATTGGCAGAGAACCTGTGGCTGAAAATAGGAACTTTGCCAGAATATGGTTGGATAACTGTATATTGCGTATTATGATATTTATATATGTTTATGTACATTAGCGCGTGACAAGCGTAATAGTGTTTTTTAACAAAGTTTTTTTTGTTTTATTTTTAGATTTAACCATAATTACCATTCATTACAATTTTTCATACAAAAGGCACCATTACAATACATTCCATGAAACAAAAATAAGAGTGAATAACAAAATAGATGATACAAGAAACTATAAAAATTAAAGCATTTAAAAGCTAATTAACCAATCAACATTCAACACAATAAACTAAAAAGTGTATCAATAAAACAACCATACATATACAAATAACCAAATCACAAATGTTCCAAACACGTCACCAAATATTTCCCAAATGTTCCAAACATCACCAAATCACTAATAAACTTTTGAAACTAACAAAGTAGCTTCATTGAAGTCATATTCAAATCTGCACTTATCACCAATCTGTATATCATTTTCCACCTTGAAATTTTTCCATTTTGGTAACCGATATCTGAAGTTCAGGTCCGACAGTTCACCATGAAGTCTCATTTCCTTTTTACGACCTTCGGGATTGACCAAAGTGATTGGCATTCCATCATAGGCATCAATCTTGGTAGCAATATGACCCGGAAGACGCTGTGAAAAGCAAATTTAAAATATACTTGTAAATAAAAAAGAAATTTAAAAATTCAATTTACCAATTTCTTGGTGACGTTCATGTGGAAGACGATTTTAGAGTCATCATCTTGCTCATCAAGATGAATTTGATTTTGGGAGGAACTACCCTGATTGCTTGACTGATAGTTGAGAAACAGCTGATTTGGACCAGGAAGGATAAATTCTA
The DNA here is from genome assembly GCF_021521415.1 of Bidens hawaiensis. Taxonomy (NCBI): domain Eukaryota; kingdom Viridiplantae; phylum Streptophyta; class Magnoliopsida; order Asterales; family Asteraceae; genus Bidens; species Bidens hawaiensis. The sequence continues at coordinate 8,423,464 of NW_027491014.1, forward strand.
TGCCATCTTCATGAAAGACATTAATATGAAATGTCTTATCTGATATGATTTCAAACACAACAAACGAGCCACCTTTCAAGTTGGTTTGTTTAAAAACCTCATTCCATCCATCCTCTAGCCTACAACCCATTCCATCCCTAAGACATGAAACTTTAAACATATATCTAACAGGAGCAATAAGCTCAAAAAGCGAATTCATGTAATTGTCACCAAATTCTTGAATCACGTACCACTCAGGGAAATCCTATTAAACATATTAATTAAAGGACATTTGAATTTGAAAACAATCATTAGAAACAAAAATTAAAACTTACAAAGTAATGTACGTGTCGGTTTCTGACTGGAATACATATCATAGTACCGGATTGATCATTTATATTTCATTTGAATGTAAACATATTCAACATACATCTTGGTTTAATCTCAAAAACAACATATGTTCCAGCTTCTATACAACATTCTCTGATTAATTCAGTCCAACCGGTTCCAAAATAAAAGTCATCAAGTACTTTGATTATAACAATAGAAAACGTTCTACCACTTTGATCGTAAATCAAACAACAGCCGGTATTCGATTTCATGTCAGCAAACATTGGTTGAAAAGCTTTAGGAATGAGCTATAAGTAACACAAAAAATGTTCTTAGAATGTATATGTTGCAAAACTGTAAAATGTTTCATAAAAAAATTAACCAGATAACATTAACATACCATCCTACTCATGTAATCGCTATCGATATCTACCAGGAACTTAACTCCATTATTGAGACGTGGCATTTTTATGTTCTTAACTCGATAAGCGATGTCTACGAATTATAGTAAAGCGAAGTAGAAGTCGATTTAGGGTTTTGAAGTTAAAAGGGTTTTGAATTTTGGTTTTATTTATTTCTACACATTTAATTATTTATATATTTTGGTTTTTTGTTTAATAACTTTTTAAAAATAGTATAAAAACATTTACTTTTAGTTTTTTTTTACTAACATTCCGATATTAAATTTCGTTAAAAGAGGAGTTCGTTTAATAAATCGTATTTTTTAAATAAATTTAAAATTTTATCCATTATCGAAGTATTATCTTAACCGTTAGTAAGATTTTCTGGATAAGATTTACAACTTCGTAATAGAGAGGCTCATAACATTCTAGTGTTATCATTACAAATATGTAGTTTTGTATCATTATCATCTTCTAGGTTATCATCATCACCATATGTGTTATGATGATGATCAACATCATAAAGTTATCATCGTTATCATGTATTATAGTGGTTATCATCATCATAATCATCGATCACCATCACCATGAAACGGCATCATCATCAAACGTGCGGGTAATCAACGTGGTCATTGTATAGGCTATCATAGTCGACGTTGATCATAAGGGCTCAAACATATATCTCGCTGTCAGTGTCGTCATCATCGTCACACATCTCCATCATCATCATCATCATCATCAGCATCATCATCATCATCATCATCATCATCATCATCATCATCATCATCATCATCATCATCATCATCATCATCATCATCATCATCATCATCCGATTTCCATGTACAAGATGTAGTCAATATCGTATGGGTTATCATAAACAAAATGCCCAATATTAGCGATCACTGTCGGCACCATCTTATGAATTGTCGTCGTCATCAAAAGACATCATCAGTCGTACATGCTACCATCAGTATGACCATCGTATACGTTATCATGGTCGTCGTTGATCATACGGGTTACATGTCATTAAACATTGGTGTCACCATTATCATCAACATATGTGTGTGTGTGCGCGCCTGTGTGGCGTATTGTCATATATGTACATATAATTAGTCCTCATCATATATATGTGTGATCATCATCATAGACGTCATGCTCGTCGTACGAGCTACAGTTGCCATCGTATGGGTTGGCGTAAGCAAACCGTATATATAGGTTAGCAGCATCAATATGATAACCACCACCAACCCAGGTAGTTATATTAGCATCGTCTCGTCATAATTGGGCCAATCATCATGGTCATCATATGGGATAGCACCGTCATTGTCTCATGTATTACATATCCACAATCATACTACACACCACCGCCCACATTCGCCACAACGACCACCAGCACCAACCACTAACCACACTCCACCACCACCCACCACAACCACCCACCACACCACCACCACCCACTAATATTATATATAAATATATATATACATTTAATTATACCCATCCACCACCACCACCCACTACCCACCACCACCACCACCACCAACCACCACCACCGACCTCCGCCACCACCACCCACTGCCCACCTCACCACCCACCACCACACATCCGCCACCACGAACCACCGCACCTCCGCCACCGTCCACCACCATCATGACCACCTTGCACGCGCCTTCTTTTAAAAGGGTCAAATAACTACCGTACGATTAAAATTTAAAAGCAAGCGCCTTCTTTTAAAAAAGTCAGATAACTACCCTCGTAAGTCAAAATTCCTAAAAACCGTCGACGATTTATACGGTGAAGCACAAGCACAAGTACAAGCACGATTTCTCGGAACCCTAACTCATCTACTTCTGTAACGGAACCAAAATGAAGAACCCTAACTCATCTACTTCAGAAACGGAACAAAGGACGAAGCAAAAGCACGACAGGTCTCAAAATGAAGATGGAACAGGTGTTACTTTATGATTTTTTTAGCGTTTTAGGTTTACTTAATCTTAAAATGTAAGCATTTGTTTGAATCTTCTTATGTATTAATACGTTTGATAAGCGTGTTGTTGTTGTTGTAATACATATCCTTGTTTTTTAAATCTATGTATAATATTATAGCATGTTATATGGGTATGATTAGCGTGTTATGGCTTTGGTATGAAAATTTATCACTGTGATGTTTTATAAGAGTTTTCTGTTTCCTTGTGATTCGTGTTGTTATCCCCTACCCCTTTGTTTTATTGTATGTATGTGATTCAGTTGTTGAAAAAACCAAGACTGATAAAAGGAAGACTAAAAAAGTTGCTCCGGTGGGGAAAACAAAACATGATGTGGAAGCAGAATCTGATTCAGACCTTGACACAAAAATCGACAGGTTGTTGTCAAAGCAGAAACAGGTGGAACACAACACCTCTGGTCCGGACTTTCAGCGTCCAAAAAAGAGAGTCGTTAAAGAAAAAAACAAGACTGATAAAAGGAAGACTAAAAAAGTTGCTCCTGTGGGGAAAACAAAACATGTTGTGGAAGCAGATTCTGATTCAGACCTTGACACAAAAATCGACAGGTTGTTGTCAAAGCGGAAACAGGTGGAACTCAGCACCTCTGGCCCGGACTTTCAGCGTCCGAAAAAGAGAGCTGTTAAAGAAATTAAGCCAGCCGAGAGGGGACAACCTTTTGTTGAATTTGTAGACAAAAAATTGATAAATAGGTGTGCACCTATTCATATTGTTGATGCAGTGAAGGCAATGACCATTGCCCAAAAAACTTGTGTAGAAGAAACGGGTTTCGGGTCAATGTTAAAACTTCAAGTAACCCAAACTCCAACAACTTTGGGATATTGGTTGCTCATGAACTATAATAACCGTTTAAATGAATTGAACATTGGGAGCGGTGTTATTAAGATAACACCAAAAAAAGTACATGAAGTGTTGGGGATACCAATGGGTAAGAATCCTGTTTTAGGCAAGAATAGACCAAGTTTGGGGGAAGATGTTACTACAGATTTGTTCAAATCTCAATTCCCGACAAGTGCAAGAATAAGTATAAAGCATGTGAGAGACAAACTGGCCGCGAATCAAGGAGTTGGTGAACTGTTTAAGATTAATTTCCTTGTGTTGCTCAACAACTGTATAGGATTTGTGACAAAATCAACAACAGTCAATCAACGATTCATCGCCGCAATTGATAAATCCTCCGATATTCCAAATATGGACTGGTGCAGCTATGTTATTGAAAACTTGAAAACAACAAAGGAAAAATGGAGAGGTATCAACGTTCAATACAACGGTCCGATCACCTTCCTTGTGATGTTGTACACGCATGAATACCAGAAAAAATATGGTCCATTTGGGACTCCCGTCACAACGCCTGCAGTCACCTACATAACAATAACTACTCTTAATAAGATGGAAAAATACTTGGAGAATTATGGTCGTCCCTTAGAAGAAGATGCTATTGAGGTTGTTGTTGCTACTGCTGTGACGTTTAGTGTTGACGGGAAAGGGATTGATGCGGCTGCTGCTGCTCCTGCTCCTGCTGCTGTGACCGTTAGTGCTGCCGGGAAAGGTCTTGATGAGACTGCTGATGCTGTTGTTGCTGATACTGCTGCTGTGACAGTTAGTGTTGTCGGGAAGAGACTTGATGAGACTGCTGCTACGGCTGCTGCTGCTACTGCTGTTGTGACGGTTAGTGCTGTCGGTAAGCCTGGAGTTGAAGAAAACACTGCAGCTGAGGAGAAACAAGAACATGGTATTAAACTTGTTATTTTCTTGTAAAAAAACTCTCATATCTCTTATCTCTACATGCATTTTATGTAATACAACATAATATGTAATTAAAAAACAGATGGTCAAAGTGCATCTGAAACAGACAATGCCGATCAAACAGCTGAACAAGATTTGGATGATTATGTAAGCAATAATTCACCATTAAGTTTGCAAATGCCTATCGTGCTTGTTGACTATTATTTAACTCTATTACAACTGGCTGGGATAAATTAAAAATGTTTTTGAATTAACCCAAACTATATATTCTTTTTACAGTCTTGGAATAAGGCAATGGATAACAAGTTGAAGAATTTTGATAACATTTGCTCCGAGATCAACGAGTTGGTCCGTCAAGGAAAGGATAGACATCCATCAAATGAGAATATCTTTGCTAGATGTTTTGAATTGGAAAACAAATTCACTAACAATGTGGTCCCTAAAACACAAGATTCAGATGTTGGTGTTGGTGTTGGTGGTCCAGTGGCTGCTCTAAAAGGTATTTGGGTTAAATTAATTATTAGTATAATTAAAACGCTCTTAAAACACTTTGCTGTTCTTTTAAACTTATTACATCTGTGTGATGCAGTTGATTCAGATGTTGGTGTTGGTGGTCCAGTGGCTGCTCAGAAAGGTATATCATATATGTACCAGCTTAATTATAATCACAGTTGAACATATTACATCTTTGGCTGTCGTAAAAAATGATGCAGGTGATGCAGGTCAAGAAAACAATGTCTCGTGCGCAGATATTGATGAATTTGTTAATACAGTGGTTGCGTGGGCAAAAGAGGGTATGTAATTATAAATAAAAACCAAAAGGGCAAATAAGGTATTTACTTATAGTTACAATTATTTTCATTCAAATTTAATGTGAGTTGTTTTATGTTTAACAGTTGACACCAGATTGTCAACAAGTGATAGCCTGAACTCTCCATATCTTCTGAGAGAGGTTGACGCATCCGCTAGTGTCACAGAAGATAAAGAAATACTTTCAGAGTATATATATTTTTGTCTTGGAGACATTTGGGATGAGGTCTACAAGACCACTCACACAGAAACCTTCAAGGTGGTCTTTGAAAGCTTCTCTCCTGGCATTTATATCCGAGCCAATACAATGGATGCATTCAGTGAATTAATGAACTATGAAGAAAAGAAAAAATCTGCAGCATCACCGTTCAGATTCTTTGCTTCAAGCAATTTGCTGGTACAAATTAATCTATTTTGTTTGTACTATTAGAAAACGCTGAATAAATGCTTTAATCATCTGCATTTTAATTATTATACAGACAAGTGACCATTATTCTGAGTCAAGGGGTTTCACAGACAAAGAAAGACTGGATGTGTTTTCAGACAACATCGAAAGAGAAATGGTAAGGACTGGAATTCTATCACTCAAGGAGGTTGCTATAGTGCTCGTGCCAATTATACAAAACGATCATTTCTTTGTGGTTGCCTTCAATCTTCAAACAGGAGTGATAGACTTACTTGACAACAGTGCAAACCAAGAAATACCAGCTGATGCAAAGTTTAAAAGCTTAGAAGACAAATCAAAAGCAATTAGAGAGAATTTTGAAAAAAGATACGGAAAGACTCCTGATATACTGGTAAACATATATACCTTTAACCCAAAAAACATACATACCTGTTATAAAAATTGTCAAAATACTTAATTTGCTTTCTATTTTGTGTAGAGAAACGTCTTTTGCATGTATCTTAAAACAATCAAACACCCCATTACTCAGCAAATCCAAGTAGCAACAATCAATAGATTGAAGATAAGATGGAGAACAAAAAGTAATGGAATAAATTGTGGTATTTTTGCTATGAGACACATGGAGAAATATGATGGGAAGAGACCATGGCGGTGTAATCTCCAAACGGAAGGCCATGCACAAGAAAGACAGCTAAAAGGGTTGAGGTTAAAGCATTTGTGCAAAATCCTCCTCTCGGATACAACCAACACAGAAATACTCTTATCAAGAAAACACTGCTGTTCCATGAAAATGACGACACTCGTTTAACCGGAGAAGAGTTGATTGCTGAACTTAAGAAAAGGCAACAACAAATTTGAATGATTTCAAACTGACTGCTATGTACTTTAAGATACTTGTTATGTTATGCTATGTACATTACCACTTTAAGATAATAGTTACATGTTGAATCAATGTTTTAACACATAACCAACAAATTTTATTATTACCAAAACACACATACAAACACACCGTCACAAACATACAAATTTTATTACTACTAATTTTTGAGTGACACACATAAAAGCACACCATGAAATACCATCACATACAAATCTCTGAGTGACATAAGAAACTTCAACTTCAATTCCATTGAGCAATTCAGTTCAAGAATTGCCTTGCCTAAAAGTTTTAACTCGTCAAGCTCTCTCTGACCTACATCAACCATAAACAAAACAACAAGATCTCGGATACAACTAGCCGGCATTCGAGTAAGAGCTTTTGTAATGAGATCCCTGGCATCCAAGCTGTTGCTAGTCTTTACAAATTCTTCAGTAAGATTTTCCCGACAAGCTTTATCTACCTCGATTTGAGCCTCAATTCGCCTTCTGAGGGCAGCCTTGTAGGATCTGGATGATGATGATGATGATGACGAGCAATCCATTATTAACTAAAAATAATAATTTAAAATTATGTAGGTATATGAGTTTCACAAATGTGGTGTAGGTACATATAACCAAAAGGCTCACAAACGAACAGTAACTGTAATAAAAAAAAGGGTGTCCCGCGCTTGGGAAACGCAACAATTTGTCTCATGTGTTTTTGTTTAATCTAGAGATTACTTGCATTTATATCACCTGTCAGAATTAATTGATCACAATTATACGTCACCTGTCAAAAATGCCGCGAAAAATATTATGGTAATGATAGCCTACATTAAAGTTAAGCTATATCTTACTACAAATAGGCACTTAACTACATTAATTTTTGTTATTCAATCACACTAACACCTTCCACTCCTGTAAAAATGAATTCTTCTGTAACGATTCCGGCAAAATCAGGTATACCCTAACCGGTATATACTCTTTATGTGTTATTTAATAATGAATATATGAATTATAATATGTTCATACGAGTACGTATGATTCACAGTACGGATTATACTTGATTATACAGTTAATCGTATTGGAAATACGATTAACCGATTAACGGTTATTGAGGCCCGAACGAATCGAGGATTACATTATAGACGAGATATATGATATTTAGTGATGTTTACGAAGTATTAAAGCATCGGGATAAGTGAATTCAAGCACAGAAAAAGAATTTTCGATTTGATGGTACGTCGCTACGTTAAACGAAACCTTTAATACCAAACCGAGCAAGAGACGATCGATCAAGCCGAAAAAGATGCGCAATTATTAATAATATGTTGTTTTAAGTTAATAAATGTCATGGTTTAAGTTTTTAAAGTTTTTAAATTGGTTTTATATAAATTTCATTTTCTAGCCGAAAACGACCGTTTTAGCCTCGTTTTAAGCCGAATAAAACATTTAACCGAAAAACGAACTGAACCAGATTATCCAAAACATTATCCGGATTTCCAAAATCTAAATGTGTGGCTAGAAAAGGAAAGGTGGGTCCCACCCCACCTCCCCTCTTGGTCCGATCGGCTTGGGGTGAAAACCCCTAGCCTCTCATTTCCTTTTTACATCAAACAATTACAAGATCCCATTTTCTCTCCACTTCATGAACTAAAAACCCGGATTTGTAGCAAGAAAAGCAAGGTAAAAATCGAGTTATTTACGTTTTCATCTTCGTTTCTTGAGTTTATTTGCAAGAAAATGAGGTTTCAAAGATGAAAACCGATTCTTGCATGATCAAGTGATGTATACGGGTTATACAAGGGATCTTGGTCCAAGAAATGAGTTAAACGAACCAAAAACGAATTTTTACGGTTTAAATCTTTGTTTTTAAATCATAACCGAGCCCATGAAAGAAATGGCTTGATTGTGGATGTAACTTGCTTGGTGTGGTGTTATTGTGCTTGTAGGTGTTTTATCTAGTTGTTAACAAAGGCTATAAAGCAAGATCCTTGCGATTTGAAGCTAAAAATACAAGGTAGTTCGGTTTATGTTCGGTTATGAGTGTTTTGGACAGATTGTAGTACATTTAGAGTTAGGATAGGAAATTTCACAGAGATGATCTACACATGAAAATATGAGATCTGTGAAAATTTGGTAATTTTTGGACAAAGGATGAATATTTGGTGAATTTAATGCTCGGTTTTGGCTAAAAATGGTGAAAAATAGTTAAATATCATGAAAAATTCTGGAAAATTCCAGATAAGCTTTTTATAACATGTAAAAGTCACACACAAAAGTTTAGGTCAGTTGGAGAAGCCTAAGTAGGCTTTTCGGTTAAACAAGTTCTAGGGTTTTCTAGCTCGGTTTTAGTGAAAATGGCATGTAAAAAGAGATTTTGGTTCTGGAAAAATTACAGGGGACCAAGTGTATGGCAGGGGTCATCCAGGAAAAATTTGGGATTTTTCTAAGGTCGTTTGGTATTTACGACATATTTAGTGTTTAAATGGTGTTTAAGAATAGATAAATAAATTTTAAATATAAAAATTAATTCTGGAAATATTTTTATAAAATTCCCCACTGTCAAAAAGTGTTTTGTACAAAATTTCAAGATCCGAGATTAAACGGATAATTATTTGTGCTAAAAAGAAAATAAAAACAAACTTTTAAAGTTTAAAACGCGTAAACCGGTAAAGTTCGCCTAAACGAGCTGACTGGTGTATAAAAACCCTAAAAATGAACTGTTTTCATATAACTGAGTTAAACAGGTAAAAATAAATCATCCGAAAATAATTCGGATAATTTGAGTAATTTTATCCGATTTAACAGTTTCCGGTACACTAAAGACGGAAACGGGTCCCGCGGCCAATCGGGGCGTCTAAACCGAGCTCTAATTTCACAACTTTAATTAAATTATCAGTCAACAACTATTTTCGGGTCGTGTGTGACCAAACCCATTTTTGAAACGTAAAAACGGATAACCGTGCTAGGCACGCAAAATCGGGAAAATGAACTAATAGTAATTTTAACTATTAAACTCTAAACGATATCACAATCTGAGTCCGGAGAAGTGTTTCTGGGTTACCATTGCCCCCAGAACGGGTACAGTACTGGGTTAACAGTGTCCCCAGATGTACCGGTTAACACGGTTAAAGTTATATTAATAGTGATTGTATAGTAACGAATTTAGGGATCGTATTACAGATCCGGATTAGTAGCTGCGTACTGTGTTACCTACTTGCTTACGAAAGGTGAGTTTCACGAGCCCCTTTTTCTGAATTGTTTTTAAATATTTTCTTGGGGCGGAAAGCATGTTACTATTGAAATGTTTAAGTACATACTGAACGCATGGATTTGCGTGTATTTATATATATTTCATTGTACGGGAATCGTACGGAAATGTACTAAGATGGTAATTGTCTGAGTTGCTAACATTGTAAGGCCCCGCAACACGAGTGATTAGCTAAAAGCCGGTAGAGTGTGAATAGTACTATTGGTCTGACAAACCCAACTGGTCCGGCATGGATTTGCTGATGTTTCCCAGCCAGTTGCACATGTCTATTTTGTTGTTATTTATTTTGCTATGTAATGTTAGGCATAGCGGTTTGGGGCAGGTTCGTGGGCGGAGTATGCCACGGGGTTGTATGGGGTTAGTCAGAGGTTTCACTTGTGGGCTCAGCATAATTACATCGCTAATATATGATTATTATAATGATTTATCACTGTTTATTTAAATTAGTGAAACTCACCAACTATTCGTAGTTGACCCGTTTTCTTTACATGCTTTCTAGGTACCCCCAAACTGGAATAATTGCTACATGCTTGACGATGCGTGCTTTTTGTGGAAGCTTAATTGTCTTTTTGTATTAAATATGTTAATGTACCGTTGGTAAAACTTATGTGTTAACGCCTAGACGGTAACTAAACTCGGAACAATGTAATATGGTGTAAATTAATGTAGTGGTGTCTTCTTTATAAGAAATGTGGTTGATATCAGACGTGTCTATTGCATCCCGTTTACGTTTCCGCTGCGGTTACGGGGTGTTACAGAACTTGGTATCAGAGCCATTGGTTATAAAGAATTAGGATGTCTTTAAAAGATACCAAAAATATAACCAATAGCTTAAGTATTATAGGATCTGAATATCAACTAATAATTTATAGTGACGAGATCTGGATGAACTTGGATGGACAAGTGAGTTATTATGGTCCGGAACATAATAACAGACTTGTCCGCACGAGTGAATTCAGGGGAAGTCAAGTGGAACATTAATAGGTAAAATCGGCAACATATGTGTAAGTATATGATAATATTTTTATGTGACAAAGTTGTATAAGTATGTGTATATTAATTATGATTTACATTATGGAAGGAACTATATGTTTGCTAACTTGTGTACAGGTAAGGATGTCGAGATCACGAAGTCTGTCAGTGGAGGAGGACCCGGAGGAGGCCAGTTCCGGGAACTCTAGGAGCTTACGCCTAGCATCCAGCACTGAGCCTAGTGAGACTAGCCGTAGGAGTACTAGCCTGTCCTCCCCTACTAGGGTTGCCAGATCCCCCACCCCACCCGCACCACAGGTCACCCATACCCCTCCCAGACCCGGCCCCGCCTCACGGCGCGGATCAGTGTCCCCTATGTCCCACCTACCTCTACCCCACCCAGACCTACTTTCCACAGGGGCGAGTCCTCCCGCCCCCAGCCCGAGCCTGTGCCTCCACCCGTGTGGGGTACCCCTAGGCTGGAAAGGGATGAGCGTCCCTCCTCCGAGGCTGCATGGCTCCGAGTGCTCACCGAGCAGGTGGTTGAGCACACCATCGCCTTGACGGTGGGGATCCAGAGGAGGAGACAGTTGGCGGACTGCGTACTGGACAGCCAGTACGCGATTGGCCAGCTGAGGAGGGAGGGCGCATACTCCCAGTGGATGATTGACCGGATGGAGACACGGATCCGGGGTTTGCTAGCGGTGTTGGTGGTGATGGTGGCAGTGTTGGTGTGGTTGGTATACCACCATGCTTAGTTGTGTTAGGGTGGTAGTAGTCAGGGTCCTTTTTTTGATACTCTGTGTAAGCAGTTAGTGGCGATGCTAACATAGAGTGAATCTTGGGTAGTTATAGTACAGCCACTAGCCCATAGGGGGTCTCTTTTGGGGATGTCATTGTAGATACTTTTGGTGTATCATTCAAGCACTGACCCATAGCGGGTTATGTCGAAATGATGCCGATGTAGGACCGGTGTATGAAAAATTAATCTATGGGATGATGGTAGGAATGTAATATGTACTGATGTTTATTAATGAATGGAATGTGTGTTGTGTATCGAGATTGAAATTTGTATTAATTATATGTATTTTTCTTAATGTTGTGTAGAATGGCACCAAAACGGTCAGCTCGAATGTCAGAAGTGGATGTGGATCGTCTGATTGCTCGACAGTTAGAGGCGGCGATACCGGATATAGTATCGCGCATCGCCGCCAGTATTAACAATACGACCAATCCAGACCCTGCGAGCAATCAAACGACCACCAATAATGATGGGGAACAAAATGTTAACCCTCCCCCGAACGGTAACCTGATTCCGAGTAATGACGCACCGCCTAGGGTGGTCGTTACAGACAGTAATGGCCCTATACCTAGTGTAGAAACGAACCGCACTGAACCGACTCCTGCAACAAAGGGATGTTCAATCAAAGATTTTATGTTGTGCAAGCCCCTAGAATTTAGCGGGTCTGAAGGACCAAATGGGTTGGTTAAGTGGATTGAGAAAATAGAGTCTGTTGTGAACATCAGCAACTTCCCTGTGGATTACGTTGTTAAGTATGCTACCTGCACGTTCACGAACCATGCCTTGACATGGTGGAACACAATAGTGCAAACTCGCGGTCAGGCAGTGACAAACCGCATGACCTGGGCAGAGCTCAAGGCCCTTGTACTGGAACATTTCTGCCCGAAAAACGAACTGCAGAAGTTAGAAAACGAATTGTGGAACCTGTAGATGCAGGGGGCAGACCACTTGGGTTATACGAACCGATTTAATGAATTGTCGCGATTGGTGCCATGGTTGGTCACCCCAGAGTCAAAGATGGTTGAGCGTTATATATGGGGACTAACTCCAGTAGTAAGGAGTATAGTCAACTCTGGGGGACACAAGACGTTTGAGGGTGCGTTGACGCAAGCTGGTATCGTCACATACGATTTCGTGAGGAGTGGGTCACTGAAGGTGGCAGGAGAGTCTGCTGGGGGAAAACGGGGTACGTATGACAATAGGATCCAGGAGAAGCAGCAAAATAAACGTGCTCGGCCCGCTGCCCAGTACTACGCCATGACTAGTTCAGGCGGAAGGCAGGAATCGCAGAAAGGGACGTTCCCTAAGGGTGGGAAATGCGATTACCAGCATGGTGGCGAGTGAAAGGGAGTAGTGTGCCACCGGTGTGGCAGGAATGGGCACTACGCACCGAGTTGTAGGACAAACCTAAACAATCTGAACCGACAACCGCAACCTATCCGTGCGCAGCCACCTAGGACCCAACCAGCCCGACAACAAAACCCACAATGAAACCAAATGATGACCACCAGCCGTGCTTGCTTTGAATGCGGCAGCACAGATCACTTCAAGAGATACTGTCCGAAACTGAACCAGGGAGGAAATAGGAGGCAAACCGTGGGTCAGGCATCGTCGTCCAATCCGGCGAGAGGCAGGGCATTTGTGATGGGGGCGAACGAAGCACTTCAGGACCCCAGCGTAGTGACAGGTACATTCCTCGTCTCTGATCATTACGCTTCTGTATTATTTGATACGGGCGCCGATAGAAGTTTTATCTCCGTTAAGTTCCTATCAATAGCAAACCTTCCGATTAGTGAAACCATAGAACCTTATACCGTAGAAGTCGCTAACGGTAAAACCATGATAGTTAATCAGATAGTTCGGAATTGCCCTTTTATTCTGAACGATCAATCCTTCCTGATTGACTTATTACCAGTAGAATTAGGTAGTTTTGACGTAATAGTGGGAATGGATTGGTTAGCACGTAACAAAGTCGAAATAAACTGTGAAAAGAAAATCGTCAAGATCCGGGTGTCGGATGACGAAGAAGTGTTAGTGCAAGGAGAGAAGTCGGGCACAATGATACCATTTATATCCCACCTCAAGGTGTTAAAATATATACGCCAGGGATGCGTGGCATATCTAGCGAGCTTGACGGCCACAGATTCTGAGGAGAAACGGGTGGATGATATCCCGGTGGTACGCGAAATTCCACAAGTTTTTCCAGAAGAACTTCCTGGATTACCGCCAACCCGACAGGTCGAATTCAGAATCGATTTAATACCTCAAGCTGGCCCTGTTGCTAAAGCACCCTACCGACTTGCACCGTCCGAGATGCAAGAATTATCCAATCAGTTGCAAGAATTGTTGGATAAAGGATTTATACGTCCTAGTCATTCCCCGTGGGGTGCACCTGTATTATTAGTGAAAAAAAAGGACGAGAGCCTTAGAATGTGCATTGATTACAGGGAGTTGAACAAGTTAACAATCAAGAATAGGTACCCTCTTCCCCGAATTGATGATCTGTTCGACCAGCTGCAAGGTGCGAGCTATTTCTCAAAAATCGATCTTAGATCGGGATACCATCAGGTTAGAATTCAGGAAGAAGATATCCCAAAAACCGCATTCCGGACTCGCTACGGCCATTACGAGTTCTTAGTTATGCCTTTCGGGCTAACAAATGCGCCGGCAGTTGTAACACCCCGTAACCGCAGCGGAAACGTACACGGGATGCGACAGACACCTCTGATATCAACCACATTGTTTATAAAGAAAACCGAATGCATTAATATACTTCAAAATTACATTATCTCATCTTTCATTACCGTCTAGGTGATACACACATCATACAATACGGTTCATAATTCTATCTGCTATAATGTATCCTAACGTCCAGCACGCAAACCTTACACACATCAAGCACTTAGCACGTAATCAATCACTTTATCTTAGTTGTACCTGAAAAGCATGTGAGAAAACGGGTCAACTACGAATAGTTGGTGAGTTTCACAATTCGAGTAAACCATGATAAATCATTATCATAAAATAATATTATTATCGATGTAATTATGCTGAGCCCACGAGTGAGAACTCTGTTAATCCCAAAACATATCGATTAACCTCCGGGAACTCTGTTACCCCAGAATACTTCCAATAACCTCTGGGAACTCTGTTACCCCAGAACACATTTAATAACCTCTGGGAACTCTGTTACCCCAGAAACACATTTAATAACCTCTGGGAACTCGGTTACCCCAGAACACATTTAATAACCTCTGGGAACTCGGTTACCCCAGAACACTGTTTCGGGCTTTACACTGTTAGCAACTCAGACAATTACCATCTTAATTCATTACCGTACGATTCCCGTACAATAAACATTATATAAAGACGTTCATTTCCATGCGATCAGCATGTACTTAAACACTTTGATAAAAACATGCTTTCCGCCCCGGGAAAATATTTAAAACAGTTCAGTAAAAGGGGCTCGTGAAAACTCACCTTAGCACATGCAAGCAGGTAACAACAGTCATTATCAATTAACACGTCCAATCTGTAATATGATCCCTACGATCGTTATTATACACTTATTGTTTATATAATCTTTTAACCGTATCAACCGGTACATCTGGGGACACTGTTAACCCAGCACTGTACCCGTTCTGGGGGCAATGTTAACCCAGAAATACTTCTCCGGACTCAGATTGTGATGTCGTTTAGAGTTCCATGGTCACAATTTCTATTAGTTGTTTTCTCGTTTTGCGTGCCTTGCACGAATATCCGTTTTATGTTTCAAAAATGAGTTTGGTCACACACGACCCGAAAATAGTGGTTGTCTGATAATTTAATTTAAAATGTGAAATTATAGCTCGGTTTAGACGTCCCGATTAGCCGCGGGACCCGTTTCCGTCTTTAGCGTACTGGAAACTGTTAAATCGGTTAAAAAAATACCCAAATCATCCGAATTATTTTCGGATGATTCATTTTTACTTGTTTAACTCCATTATATGAAAATAGTCCATTTTTAAGGTTTTTATACACCAGTCAGCTCGCTTAAGCGAACTTCACCGGTTTACGCGTTTTAACTTTAAAAGTTTGATAATTAGCACGATTAATTATCCGTTTACTCTCGTATCTTGAAATTTTGCACAAATCACTTTTTAACAGTGGGGGATTTTATAAAAATATTTCCAGAATTAATTCTTATATTTAAAATTTATTCATCTATTTTTAAACACCATTTAAACACTAAATATGTCGTAAATACCAAACGATCTTAGAAAAATCCCAAATTTTTCCTGGATGTCCCCTGCCATCCACATAGTCCCCTGTAATTTTTCCAAAACCAAAATCTTCTTTTAAATGCCATTTTTACTAAAACCGAGCTAGAAATCCTTAGAACTCGTTTAACCGAAAAGCCTACTTAGACTTCTCCAACGGACCTCAAATTTTGTGTGTAACTTATACATGATATGAAAAGCTTATCCACTATTTTCCAGAATTTTTCATGATATTTAACTATTTTTCACCATTTTTGGCCAAAACCGAGCATTAAATTCACCAAATATTCATCCTTCCTCTAAAAATTACCAAAAATTCACAGAACTCATATTTCCATGTGTTTAACACCTCTGTAAAATTTCGTGACCTAACTCTAAACGACCAACAATCTGTCCAAAAACACATACGCCGATAAAAACCGAATATACCTTTCGTTTTCCGCCACTACAAGCTACAAACTCATCTTTTCGCCTTATCTACCACTAAATACAGAGCCTACAAACAACATACCACAATACCAAGCAAGTTGCACTCACAATCAAGCCATTTCTTTCATGGTTACGGTTATGATACTAAAACAAAGATTTAACCGTAAAAATTCGTTTTTGATTCGTTTAACTCCTTTCTTGGACCAAGATCCCTTGTATAACTTGTATACATCACTTGATCACGCAAGAATCGGTTCCATCTCGGGTTTTCACCCTTTTTCACTTGGAAACCTCATTTTCTTGAAAGAAAACTCAAGAAACAAAGATAAACACGTACACAACACGATTATTACCTCGTTATTCTTGCTAGAATTGTCGGTTTTTGGATTATGAACTAGAGAGAAGTGAAGGATGTTGAGTTGGGTGTGTGAAAAAAGAAAATGAAATGGTTTGTGTGGGTGTGGGTTCCGATCGGAACTAATGGATGGGTGGGGTGGGACCCACTTGTTCAATCTAGTCCACTCATTTGGATTTCCATGATCTGGATAATGTTTTGGATAATCTGGTTCAGTTCGTTTTTCGGTTAAACGTTTAATTCGGCTTAAAACGAGGCCTAAACGGTCGTTTTTCGGCTTAAAAATAAAATTTATATAAAACTGATTTAAAAACTTTAAAAACTTAAACCATGACTTTTATTAACTTAAAACGTCATATTATTAGTTATTACGCATCTTTTTCGGCTTGATCGATCGTCTCTTGCTCGACTTGGTATTAAAGGTTTCGTTTAACGTACCGACGTACTTTTAAATCGAAATCCTTTTTCTGTGCCTTAATCCACTTATCCCGAAGCTTTAATACTTCGTAACATCACTAAATATCATACATCTCGTCTATAATTGAACCCTCGATTCATTCGGGTTTCCATAACTATCGATCATTTGATCGCATATTCACTACGGTGAATTATATATTCACTTACAATCAATACAATGAACTATGTTTTCTCGTATAATTACCATGGTAACTCATGTACCCGACATTACATATGACGTAACTAACGTCTACCGGTTAGGGTATACCTGGTTTCGTCGGAATCGTTACATTCTCCCCCCGTTAAGAAATTTCGTCCTCGAAATTTTACACGCCCACTATCTCCTTTCGAGAGAAAGGTGGGGGGTTTTTCCTTCAGAATTCACCCTCGCGTTACCAAGTATAATCTGGTCTTCGCTGTGAATTCCACTTAATCTTAATTAATAAAGCTTGGTATGTCCAAACTGTTTAGTTTTCCCGTCTACTATCACTACGGGATTAGTTATGATATCAAACATGACTTCTATGAGTACCTCTATTACTAGTACTTTCGTTGCCTCATCGCTTAGGCACTTTTCAATCCTCATACATGCAAAATATCATGTATAGTACTTAGCCCCTGGAATACTTTAATCAATAAACTAAGTGACCAATCATGGAGATAATCACATGAGGCCCAATATATTAAGGAGCTAGTTTCGGTTTTGCCAAACCTCATATCACCTCTCTCTAAGGTGATGCCTTAAAGTACCTTGTCACCTCTTTCCGGCGACAATGGTTTCCTTTGAACGTTGGCATAACTCCTTTGCCAATCACGCGCTGCTTTCAACTTGTCTTAAATATTATAAATCCGATTGGTTGTTTCTCGAATCAATTCCAATCTTATGGCTTGATTGACGCCCATTTTCAATTTAACAAATTGGTGATAATTACTTCACCCATAAAAAGCTTCAAGCTCTCGATGCTTCCTTCCCCGCCTTCCAATAATGGAAGTAGGGTGACTATTTTGATCTGAGATAATTGAAAATGGCACTCCACGACGAGATACCATTTCACCATCAGGAATTTAGGCAAGAATTCATTGTGGTAATCGTCATAGATTGGAATGAAATGCGAGGATTGGTTAATCGATCCGCGATTACCCAATTTTCCTCATGCCTTTGATACATCTTGGGAATTTGCATCCCGAAATCCAATGTAATTTATTCCCACTATCATTGGCGACTTTTCTGTTATTGTGGCGTTCCCAAGGGTTTTCGGTATGCAGCCTTATCTCTTGCATAACTTAAATTTTCACCAATATACGTAACCATATCTTTCTCCACTCTCGGTCATTAACAACATCCTTTCAGAGATCTGTATCATCAATAGTCAAATCCGATCCCGGATGTATGGATTATTTCGATCTATGCGCTTCGTCAATGATTAATTCACGAAGGTCATGGAGGGTCGGGATCCAAATCCGATTTTTGAAGTAGAGAATTTCGTCCACGCGCTGTTCGAAATTCTTCTCAATGCCGTAAGGTTCCTTCTTTTCCAATTGTTCCTCTTTCAACGCCTCACGTTGAGCGACTCGAATCAGGTTCGAAGGTTCAACTGGACTATCATCCCCAACGCCCTCATTCGCAATGGCTTAACCCGATCTTTCATACTCAAGGCATCGGTTACGACGTTAGCCCTGCCGGGTGATAACGGATGTCACAGTCGTAATTGTTTAACAACTCAACCCATCTTCGTTGCCTCATATTTAGTTCTTTCTAATCGAATACGTGATGCAAACTTTTATGATCGGTGAAGATGGTGCACTTCGTATCGTAGAGACAATGTCTCCACATTTTAAGTGCATAGATAACCGCTCCCAGTTCTAAGTCGTGAGTAGTGTAATCTTACTCGTGTACTTTTGACTGTCGGGAAGTATAGGCTATGACCTTATTATACTGCGTCAACACGCATCCTAATTCTCTACGCGACGCGTCACAATACGCGACAGAACCATCGTCTCCATCGGGAAGACTTAAAATCGGCGCTTGGTACAATTTTAACGGTTTCTATCTTATTTGGTTCTATGTGAAATCCTTGTTGCTTTACAACATGACCAAGGGATTATGCATTCTTTATTCAAAATCACATTTCAAAAATTTCGCGTACAACTCCTCTTGCTTTAATACTTCCACAATTTTCCTTATCCGTCGTTCGTGCTCTTCTTCACGTTACGAATATATCAAGATATCATCAATGAACTTTTATGACAAATTTGTCAAAATAAAGTTTACAGACTAGGTTCATGAGTTCCATGAATGTTGCCGGCGCATTTGTTAGCATGAAAGGCATACCTAAGAATTCATAATGGCCGTAACGAGTCCGAACGCTGTCGTTGCAACGTCCTCCACTTGGATTTTTCATTTGGTGATAACTATATCTAAGATCAATTTTCTAAGGATAAATCGCCCTTTGTAGTTGGTTAAACAGATCATCTACTTCGAAGAAGTGAATACCTATTCTTGATCGTCACTTTATTCAATTCTCCCTAATCACACATATCCTAACACTTCCGTCCTTTATTTCCCAATTAAAACTGGTGCACCCCATGGTGACTAACTAGGTCGTATAAAAGCTTATCCAATAATTCTTGCATTTCCGTTGGTGCAAGTCGATAAGATGCTTTAGCAACAGGGCCAGCTTGAGACATTAAATCGATTCTGAATTTGACCTGTCGGGTTGGCGGTAATCCAGGAAGTTCTTCTAGGAAAAACTTGTGGAAATTCGCGTACCATAGGGATATCTTCTATATGTTTTCTTTTAATTACTTTGGCAATCGCGTTTGTTAAATACACCACGTCTTCTTGTCGTAAATATTATAACATCTCAAGATGAGATTAGAGTGGTAACATAATACCGTACACTTTTCTCCGTATCAAATCGCTTCATCGTCCGAAGGAGATCTTCTAATCATCTTCTTTTCATATTTGATTTCAGCTTCATGTTGAGTTAGCCAATCCATGCTAACTATTACGTCAACACTTCTTTACTTTACTGATCGTAGGTCAATAAGGAAAGGTTAATCGTTCAGAATAATAGGACAATTCCGAACAATTTAGTTAACCATTAGGGATTTACCGTTAGCGATTCTACAGTATAGGGTTCTATAGTTTCACTAATCGGTATCTTTCCAAATGATAGGAGGTTAGCAGGAACTAACTTCTATCGACGATCGTAAAAATATCACTGAAGCCTGTTGATTTAAAATTACAACATACTTAATACCACTTTTGGATCATGACGTGCCTTATTTGAATTACTCACAAAAGCACGGCTCCTTGCTCGATCAGAGGTTGATGCTTGTCATGAGGTTCGTCTTCCAATGACACCTTGGTTCAACTTTGGGCAATTTCTCTTGAAACGTTCTGTACTGCCACAATCATAGCAAGTACAACTGTTTGGCATAATTTAGTCTTTAGATGGATGGTTATTGAAGCTGTTGGGTTCGGAGTGGTTGTACACGAATGGGTTGGGGTTGCCGGTTCACATGGCTTCAATTGGTTCTACAATTGGGGCATTACTTCCATCTTTACCACATCTGTGGCCTACTATCACTCGACATTCTTCTTCCCGCCGATAACCATATTTTCCACATATAGGGAAGGACCCTTCATGCGGTTCATGTTTCACACCAGAACTAGTCTCAGTATAATTCTGGGTTGTAGGACATTCCTACTTATTCAAAGGCCTATCTCGCACTATGCCTTTATCACTTCTCTTCTGTAACACACAACGTCTCACCTAACGTCCTTCCATTCCGCTTCCCATAAAGTCAAATATATCAATGCTGGCTTGTGCCACAACCCTTCCAAAGGTTGTATATATTTTACAGGGTTGACTATACTCCTTATCGATGGAGTTAGCCCCCAATCTAGCACTCACTTTGCTTTGTTTCAGGAGTAATTAGCCATGTTACCAGACATGACAATTCCTTCAAACGATTTGCGTGTTCTAAGTGATCAGCACACAACATTTCTATCTTTCATAGCTCAGTTTCCAATCTCTGAGTTTAATTACTCGAATAAAAATGCTCTAGCACAAGAATTTTAAATCCCGACCATATCATCTGAGTAATAATTTTCCAACTATAATTTTTGTACCATCGTGTTCCATCACGATACAACGTAATCTACCAACAAATCTGTAGCATATTTCACTACACAATATTCTAGACTCTTACCAATATCCTTAACCATTTCGATCTTTTCCATCCACTCGCTAATCTATTCCTCCCTTTACCATCGATTAACCTCCGGGAACTCTGTTACCCCAGAATACTTCCAATAACCTCTGGGAACTCTGTTACCCCAGAACACATTTAATAACCTCTGGGAACTCTGTTACCCCAGAAACACATTTAATAACCTCTGGGAACTCGGTTACCCCAGAACACATTTAATAACCTCTGGGAACTCGGTTACCCCAGAACACTGTTTCGGGCCTTACACTGTTAGCAACTCAGACAATTACCATCTTAATTCATTACCGTACGATTCCCGTACAATAAACATTATATAAATACGTTCATTTCCATGCGATCAGCATGTACTTAAACACTTTGATAAAAACATGCTTTCCGCCCCGGGAAAATATTTAAAACAGTTCAGTAAAAGGGGCTCGTGAAAACTCACCTTAGCACATGCAAGCAGGTAACAACAGTCATTATCAATTAACACGTCCAATCTGTAATATGATCCCTACGATCGTTATTATACACTTATTGTTTATATAATCTTTTAACCGTATCAACCGGTACATCTGGGGACACTGTTAACCCAGCACTGTACCCGTTCTGGGGGCAATGTTTGTTGGAATTACGTATGCCCGAGACACATACTTATACTAATGTGGCTAAATGTGTTTGATCCAAGTCGGGTCATACCCAATAACAAGCTAGACAACACCAAATGTATTCTTTTAATGATTTGATCAATTAAACGAATACCGAACACTACATGTTTAGAAAATTGGTTTTCTAAACAAACACACTTGAGGATTTAAATAAATTATCTGGATAATTTGTTTATATAAATTAATTATTTAATTGGTTAAATAATTATATAAATGTATGTACATTTTATAAAAATGAGTTTTATAAAATGAATGGAGATGTTTTAAATGGTTAAAACAAAACAAAAAAAAAAAAAAAAAAAAAAAAATATAAAATAAATATAACCGGCCACCCCATGTGGGTGGAGGTTTTGGTCCAATCAAAAGTTTTGTCTTCTTGTGTTGACCATCTTATTTATCTCCATTCACATTACATGCATTTTGGTCTTGTCCCTTTTGAATTCTCAAGTAATTTTGAAGTTTTCTAAACTCTCTTCTCTCTCAAAACTCACGGCCATATTGGCCTCAAATTGGGAGTTTTGTGAGTCTAAAATTGGTGTTCAAATCCTAGCACAAATTGGTGTTGTTGCTACAAAAGCTTGGGGTATACAAAGCTTGAGGGTTTCTCCTTTGCAACCTTGCCATTTGAAGACATCATCTTCTTCATCCACCTACATCTTATTATAAGGTATAAGAAGGTACAACTTA
Source organism: Bidens hawaiensis (assembly GCF_021521415.1). Taxonomy (NCBI): domain Eukaryota; kingdom Viridiplantae; phylum Streptophyta; class Magnoliopsida; order Asterales; family Asteraceae; genus Bidens; species Bidens hawaiensis. The sequence goes on from NW_027491014.1 coordinate 8,446,120, forward strand.
CATTATGTGAGCATTTTGTTCTTGTAATATTGATCCTTGTTCTTCGGGTTTTAGTTTTAACATAATGGTATGTTCATAACAAGTTTTAAAATCTAAGCTTCCGTTGCGTTTTCTTGTTAAATATGGTTAACTTGAACTTTGATAATCTTGTATAAAAACCCAACAATGGCATCAAGAGCCGGTTACAAGGACTTATGCTCCTTACATGTTCCTAAATTTCGGGTTTTTTCATGGGTGAAAAAGGGGTCCGAAAATTTGGTGGATTTTACCCCTCATGGTTTTGTAAGATCTTGACATGCATGGAAAGATCTTAGGAAACCATTTAACATTTGGATGTTGAAATATCAAAATTGTAAATATTTTGGGGGGGTGGCCGTAGCCTCTTGGGGGGGGGGGCACCTTTTGTCTTTGTGATATTTTGGGCATTGGTTGCTTAGGATGCATGCTTAGAACATTTGGTATGTTTGGATGTGTCATAACCAAAACCTAGACCTTGGATGTGTTGATTGTTGTTTTGTGTATGTTGATTATGTTTATTATTCAATATGGTTGTAATAATTCATAATTTTAGGCTTGTGTAATTTATTTGTTCATAAATGGTATGTAATAAGTAGATTAGTTGCATTTTCTTTATTTTAGAAAAATATGTATTAGGATACATGTTGTAAAAATTGAAGATGCAAGAATTGGTGGATTTGGGCCTTGGGCCGAAATTTTGGGCTTGTTGGGCCTCACCGGCCCATCATGGGATTCAAGCCCATTAGGCCCATAAATTTCACTCTTGGGCCCAAGAAGACTTTTGGAAGTTTGGAGCCCATTAACAAGCCCAACAAGAACACAACAACTTGGAAAGGATACTTGAAGCATTTGGATGCAAGATCAAGTGGGAGTCAACATTCCATCCTTGTGTCATGTTTTGTCCCTTAGGTGTGACTTATGACCTATACTTGTTTCGGCTAACAAGTATGGTCAAATTTAGCGGTTTTCGGTTATGACTATATTTTGCATGTGTATGCTTGGTTGTTTGTTTTACTTAATGTAATGTGTGGTTGATAGATATTAGGATATCCAAACCGTCACATAGGAACGACAACAAGCATAAAACGGGTTCTAATATATATTTGGTAATATCGCGTCAATTAGTTTAATTAAATGGGTTTATTAAAACTAAGCGATCACTCACCTATAATAAAATTGGTTTTATTATAACTAGAACCTTGAAAATTGGTTTTCAAAATCGCCATATTTCTAAATGTATGTTAGGATATGGCATAATGTTTTTCAACTAGAATATTTGAAAATTTAAAATCCCTTTTTCAAATTACCAAGGAAACAAGTCTAACACCATCCTTTTGTATGACACTTAACGTATTAGGGAACTTTAAATGGGATAAAGGTCACCTAACCATTTTGAGCAAACTAATATACTTAGGGTAATATTAACATATTTGTGGGATAAAGGTCACCTAACCACTTGTATGTTAATCTTACATGTTTATACAAGTAGGACGACTTGAATTGGAAACCATGTGATAAAGGTCACCTAAGCATGGGATCCAATGGTGTTGATGGGATAAACATGCCAACACGAAATAAGGATTTCGAATGGTCCCATACCTCTAGAAGTTGCAAAGGGTTGCAATGGTCAAGGTTGACTACCTTGTTAAATCAAATAACGGGATAAAGGTCACCTAACCGAAATTTGATTTATCGTTGGATTCTAGAATTTAATTATTATTTTAAAATCTGAAATAAAAGGGTATTAATAATTAAATTGATTATAATACTAAATAGAACTTTGTTAAATTTTGTAGATGGCCACTAACAATGCAAACACCTCTACCCATAACACCCGTAACCTATCCTTAAGAACCATCCTTGAAAAGGATCGTCTAAACCATAATAACTTTATGGATTGGTATCGCAACTTGAGAATAGTTCTCAAACAAGAAGAGATATCATATGTCTTAGACGATCCCATTCCCGATGAGCCTAACGTGGAAGATGAGGAGGCTTATAACGATTGGGTCAATTACACCAAAGATTCGGTGCAAGCCTCTTGCCTCATGTTGGGGACTATGATTCCCGAAATCCAAAAGGATTTCGAGCATCATGGGGCATACGACATGATAACTCAATTGAAGGAAATGTTCCTTCAACAAGCTAGAGCGGAACGTTTCGAAACGGTTCGAGCGTTTCATGCATGTCGTATGGAGGAAACCCAAACCGTCTCATCTTATGTCCTAAAGATGAAAAGCTACATCGAAAAGCTTCGTAGGTTGAATTGTCCCGTGTCTAATGAGTTGGCTACAGATTTGATCCTCAACTCTTTGACCAAAAGGTTTGAAACCTTTGTCATGAATTATAACATGAATGGGTGGGACAAAAGCATTGGTGAGCTTCACGCAATGCTAAGAACGGCCGAAGCGGGAATGGGTAAAAAGGCTTTACCCGTTCTAACAATCGATGAAGGAAAAAGGGGACATAACTCCAACCCCAAAGCAAGTGTTGCTAAGGGCAAGGGCCACGTCCGAGGAAAGGGAAAGAGGAAAGCCATCACGCCCATCAAACCGAAGGAAAAGAAGCAAAAGGTTGCGGCGCAAGATCCATGCTTTGAGTGTGGAGAGATAGGTCATTGGAAAAGGAATTGTCCGACCTATCTCAAAGCGTTAAAAGATAAGAGGGATGCGGGGCATACCTCAGGTATTATCTTTACTATACATATTGAACTAAATGTTATTTCTTCAAATACATGGGTACTTGATACCGGATGTGGAACTCACATTTGCAATTTGTTGCAGGGGTTCAAAAGAAGTAAACAACTCAACAAAGGGGACATTAGTCTCTTTATGGGCAATGGAGCAAGAGTTGAAGTCCAAGCCCAAGGAGACTACATATTAAATCTTCCAAGTGGTTTGGAAGTAATTTTGAAGAATGTTTTGTATGCTCCTAAGTTAAGGAGAAACATTATTTCCGTGTCCCTTTTAAAACAATGTGGCTTTGATCTTAAATTTATAGATTATGATATTCATGTTTTGATGAATGGCATATTTTATTTTAAAGCTATACCCATGAATGGTATATATGAAATAGATCAAATTGGTACGTCACATAGTAGTTCAATGTACAATGTCAACACCAAGAAACTCAAGAAGGACTTGGGTGATTCCTATCTTTGGCATTGTCGCCTTGGACATATAAGCAAGAATCGCATGCAAACTCTTCGCAAGAGTGGTATTCTAGAAACAAATGAGTATGATTCATTTGATGTATGTGAATCTTGTTTACAAGGCAAAATGACAAAGCAACCCTTTAATAAAACTTTTGAAAGGTCAAAAGAATTATTGGGTATCATACATTCGGATGTATGTGGTCCTTTTAGACCAATGACTAGGAATGGTGAAAGATACTTCATTACCTTTATTGACGATTATAGTCGATATGGTTATGTGTACTTATTGAAACACAAAGATGAAGCTTTTGAAATGTTCAAAGACTTCAAAACTGAAGTAGAAAGACAACTCAAGACCACAATCAAAGTACTTCGTAGTGATAGAGGAGGTGAATACCTAAGTGGTGTTTTTCAAGATCATCTTAAGAGTTGTGGAATTATTTCACAACTTACTCCACCTGGAACACCACAACATAATGGTGTATCTGAAAGGAGAAATCGTACCCTATTAGATATGGTTCGATCGATGATGGCTAGAAGCACTTTACCTCTATCATTTTGGGGCTATGCTTTACTTTCCGCTGTTCGCATATTGAATATGGCTCCAACCAAGAAAGTGGAGAAGACACCTTTTGAAATATGGCATGGAAAGGCTCCATCGCTATCATTCTTAAGAGTTTGGGGTTGTGAAGCTTATGTAAAGCAATACACCCCAAACAAATTAGAAGTCCGATCCACTAAGTGTATCTTTATAGGTTATCCTAAAGATGATTTAGGATATTACTTTTACGATCCTAGTGAGCAAAATGTTATTATTGCTCGAAAGGGTAAGTTCTTGGAAACTAAGTTCCTTAAGGAAGGAACTAATAGTAGAACAGTGAAACTTGATGAGGATCAAGAACCACAAGATGATACACAATTGGTTGATACTAGCACTCAACAAGAGGTTGTTGAAAGTGATCAAGTGGTTGATCAAAACACACAAAACGTTCGCAGATCTGGTAGAGTTAGCAATCCACCTGAAAGATATGGATTTTTTGTAGAAGGTTGCTACGTGGTAGATTCGGATGAACCAACCACATACCGTGATGCAATGTCCAAGAATGATTGTGACAAATGGCTTGAAGCCATGAACGTTGAGATGCAATCCATGTATGACAACCAAGTTTGGGAATTGGTTGAACCACCACTCAACTCCAAAGCTGTTGGAAGTAAGTGGGTTTTCAAAAGAAAAACTGATATGCATGGAAACTTGGATACTTATAAAGCAAGACTTGTAGCTAAGGGTTTCACTCAAACTCAAGGGGTTGATTATGATGAAACTTTTTCGCCTGTGGCAATGCTAAAGTCTATTAGGATATTATTTGCCATAGCTGCACATTATGATTATGAAATTTGGCAAATGGATGTCAAGACCGCTTTCCTAAATGGATATCTTGAGGAAGATGTCTATATGGTTCAGCCTGAAGGTTTTGTCGATCCAAAACATCCTAATAAAGTATGCAAGTTAAAGAAATCAATCTATGGATTGAAACAAGCATCTAGAACTTGGAATCATCGTTTTGATGAAGAAATCAAAAGTTTTGGGTTCATCAAAAACGCTGATGAGGCTTGTGTATATAAGAAAGCTAGTGGGAGTATAATTACCTTCTTAGTATTGTATGTCGATGACATTCTACTATTTGGAAATGACATTCCAACCATGGAAAGCGTTAAGGCTTGGCTTGGAAGTAGATTTTCCATCAAGGATCTTGGTGAAGCTGCCTATATTTTGGGAATAAAGATCTATAGGGATAGGTCAAGGCGCTTGATAGGTTTGAACCAAAGTACATACATTGATAAGATCTTGAAAAGGTTCAAGATGGAAAACTCCAAGAAAGGTTTTGTACCTATTCAAAGAGGGACCATATTGAGTTCAGCTCAATGTCCAAGCTCAAAGGGTGAGCAAGAGATGATGAAACAAATCCCATATGCTTCTGCTATAGGATCCATCATGTATGCGATGATATGTACTAGACCGGATGTGTCATGCGCTTTGAGCATGACAAGCAGATACCAACAGAATCCAGGAAACAGTCATTGGATGGCTGTTAAGAACATATTGAAATACCTTAGGAGAACTAAGGATATGTTTCTGATATATGGATCTGGTGAGGAGGAACTCGCTATAAAAGGTTACACAGATGCGAGCTTCCAAACTGATCGAGATGATTCTCGATCACAATCTGGGTATGTGTTCACTCTTAATGGAGGAGCTGTCTCTTGGAAGAGCTCAAAACAGGAAGTGGTAGCATTGTCCACTACAGAATCAGAATACATCGCCGCTTCATTGGCAGCTCAGGAAGCTGCATGGTTGAAGAAATTTATTTCTGATCTAGGGGTGGTCCCTACCATTCAAGACCCCCTAGAAATCTTTTGTGACAACGAGGGTGCGATTGCTCAAATCAAGGAACCTCGTTCGCACCAAAAGACAAGGCACATAGAGCGGAGATTCAACTACATAAGGGATGAAGTTGAAAAAGGAAAGATATGTATTCGCAAAGTTGGAACTGATCAAAATCTTGCGGATCCATTCACGAAGCTCCTAGAAAGACTGAAACATGAGCGTCATGCGAGTGGCTTAGGACTTCGATATTCTAGTAATTGGATTTGATCTATTTTGTATTTACGTTTAAAAGACTTTTGTAATTTAACTCTTTTATATGATTATGGAATCTTGAGTTAAATTCTAATTTTGCATGTTTAATCCATGAATAAGTTATCTTATTCTAAAAGTCCGTAGTCGATCACATTTGTGGGAACAAATATGAAGCAAGACTATTATGAACTAGGATTGGTGGATATTCATAAGGAATGAATATGGAGCATAGGTTTGCTGCCAAGGTTCATAGATATTTGTGGGATACGAATATTGGACTGACCCGCTCTCAATATTACTACATGGAGTCAATGGACCTGATCATTAGTAATTTTGAGTAAAGGAGAATTTCATATTATCCTTAGACCTGAGATGTATACTGGGTCTTGATTTTCACCAAGTATTACACTTTGACTCTCCCCTTCGCTATTCGTAAAAGATGGTACATAAGGATGAGCTCAGGTGGAGTATAAAGTGATAGTGAGAGGCGTATACAGTCAAGATGGAATTTGTTCCTCTTATGTGTTGAGAGTTTAGATGTCTAAGGCCTGATAAAGTTGAATTGTAAAGAGAATGATCGCCTATGTCTCTTAGATCCAACATGACATCTAGTAACAAAGGGATATAATGATAGATTCACCTAAATCATATCAAGTAAGGGACTTGAAGGAATGATGTTATTGAATGGCACTTCGTCAAACACATTAGGGGTGGTGAACTGTTGTTAGGCGGTATTCACCACTTGCATTAATTTTCTATGTATCTCGTGCAAGTGGGAGATTGTTGGAATTACGTATGCCCGAGACACATACTTATACTAATGTGGCTAAATGTGTTTGATCCAAGTCGGGTCATACCCAATAACAAGCTAGACAACACCAAATGTATTCTTTTAATGATTTGATCAATTAAACGAATACCGAACACTACATGTTTAGAAAATTGGTTTTCTAAACAAACACACTTGAGGATTTAAATAAATTATCTGGATAATTTGTTTATATAAATTAATTATTTAATTGGTTAAATAATTATATAAATGTATGTACATTTTATAAAAATGAGTTTTATAAAATGAATGGAGATGTTTTAAATGGTTAAAACAAAACAAAAAAAAAAAAATATATAAAATAAATATAACCGGCCACCCCATGTGGGTGGAGGTTTTGGTCCAATCAAAAGTTTTGTCTTCTTGTGTTGACCATCTTATTTATCTCCATTCACATTACATGCATTTTGGTCTTGTCCCTTTTGAATTCTCAAGTAATTTTGAAGTTTTCTAAACTCTCTTCTCTCTCAAAACTCACGGCCATATTGGCCTCAAATTGGGAGTTTTGTGAGTCTAAAATTGGTGTTCAAATCCTAGCACAAATTGGTGTTGTTGCTACAAAAGCTTGGGGTATACAAAGCTTGAGGGTTTCTCCTTTGCAACCTTGCCATTTGAAGACATCATCTTCTTCATCCACCTACATCTTATTATAAGGTATAAGAAGGTACAACTTACATTATGTGAGCATTTTGTTCTTGTAATATTGATCCTTGTTCTTCGGGTTTTAGTTTTAACATAATGGTATGTTCATAACAAGTTTTAAAATCTAAGCTTCCATTGCGTTTTCTTGTTAAATATGGTTAACTTGAACTTTGATAATCTTGTATAAAAACCCAACAATGTTAACCCTGAAATACTTCTCCGGACTCAGATTGTGATGTCGTTTAGAGTTCCATGGTCACAATTTCTATTAGTTGTTTTCTCGTTTTGCGTGCCTAGCACGAATATCCGTTTTATGTTTCAAAAATGAGTTTGGTCACACACGACCCGAAAATAGTGGTTGTCTGATAATTTAATTTAAAATGTGAAATTATAGCTCGGTTTAGACGTCCCGATTAGCCGCGGGACCCGTTTCCGTCTTTAGCGTACTGGAAACTGTTAAATCGGTTAAAAAAATACCAAATCATCCGAATTATTTTCGGATGATTCATTTTTACTTGTTTAACTCCATTATATGAAAATAGTCCATTTTTAAGGTTTTTATACACCAGTCAGCTCGCTTAAGCGAACTTCACCGGTTTACGCGTTTTAACTTTAAAAGTTTGATAATTAGCACGATTAATTATCCGTTTACTCTCGTATCTTGAAATTTGGCACAAATCACTTTTTAACAGTGGGGGATTTTATAAAAATATTTCCAGAATTAATTCTTATATTTAAAATTTATTCATCTATTTTTAAACACCATTTAAACACTAAATTTGTCGTAAATACCAAACGATCTTAGAAAAATCCCAAATTTTTCCTGGATGTCCCCTGCCATCCACATAGTCCCCTGTAATTTTTCCAAAACCAAAATCTTCTTTTAAATGCCATTTTAACTAAAACCGAGTTAGAAATCCTTAGAACTCGTTTAACCGAAAAGCCTACTTAGACTTCTCCAACGGACCTAAAATTTTGTGTGTGACTTATACATGATATGAAAAGCTTATGCACAATTTTCCAGAATTTTTCATGATATTTAACTATTTTTCACCATTTTTGGCCAAAACCGAGCATTAAATTCACCAAATATTCATCCTTCCTCCAAAAATTACCAAAAATTCACAGAACTCATATTTCCATGTGTTTAACACCTCTGTAAAATTTCGTGACCTAACTCTAAACGACCAACAATCTGTCCAAAAACACATACGCCGACAAAAACCGAATATACCTTTCGTTTTCCGCCACTACAAGCTACAAACTCATCTTTTCGCCTTATCTACCACTAAATACAGAGCCTACAAACAACATACCACAATACCAAGCAAGTTACACTCACGATCAAGCCATTTCTTTCATGGTTACGGTTATGATACTAAAACAAAGATTTAACCGTAAAAATTCGTTTTTGATTCGTTTAACTCCTTTCTTGGACCAAGATCCCTTGTATAACTTGTATACATCACTTGATCACGCAAGAATCGGTTCCATCTCGGGTTTTCACCCTTTTTCACTTGGAAACCTCATTTTCTTGAAAGAAAACTCAAGAAACAAAGATAAACACGTACACAACACGATTATTACCTCGTTATTCTTGCTAGAATTGTCGGTTTTTGGATTATGAACTAGAGAGAAGTGAAGGATGTTGAGTTGGGTGTGTGAAAAAAGAAAATGAAATGGTTTGTGTGGGTGTGGGTTCCGATCGGAACTAATGGATGGGTGGGGTGGGACCCACTTGTTCAATCTAGTCCACTCATTTGGATTTCCATGATCTGGATAATGTTTTGGATAATCTGGTTCAGTTCGTTTTTCGGTTAAACGTTTAATTCGGCTTAAAACGAGGCCTAAACGGTCGTTTTTCGGCTTAAAAATAAAATTTATATAAAACTGATTTAAAAACTTTAAAAACTTAAACCATGACTTTTATTAACTTAAAACGTCATATTATTAGTTATTACGCATCTTTTTCGGCTTGATCGATCGTCTCTTGCTCGGCTTGGTATTAAAGGTTTCGTTTAACGTACCGACGTACTTTTAAATCGAAATCCTTTTTCTGTGCCTTAATCCACTTATCCCGAAGCTTTAATACTTCGTAACATCACTAAATATCATACATCTCGTCTATAATTGAACCCTCGATTCATTCGGGTTTCCATAACTATCGATCATTTGATCGCATATTCACTACGGTGAATTATATATTCACTTACAATCAATACAATGAACTATGTTTTCTCGTATAATTACCATGGTAACTCATGTACCCGACATTACATATGACGTAACTAACGTCTACCGGTTAGGGTATACCTGGTTTCGTCGGAATCGTTACAGCAGTGTTCATGGACCTCATGAATCGAGTCTGTAAACCCTACCTCGACAAATTCGTCATCGTGTTTATTGACGATATTTTGATCTATTCGAAAAGTAAAGAAGAGCACGAGCAACACTTAAGAATAATTTTAGAGCTTCTGAATCAGGAAAAGTTGTATGCAAAATTCTTCAAGTGTAACTTCTGGTTACAAGAAGTGCAATTCCTCGGTCACGTTGTAAACCATCAAGGAATACACGTTGATCTGAGTAAGGTTGAAGCAAATAAGAATTGGCAAGCGCCTAAATCGCCAAAGGAAATCCGCCAATTCTTAGGCTTAGCTGGATATTATCGTCGATTTATAGAGAAGTTTTCCAGCATCGCCCAACCTTTAACTCTCCTGACTCAAAAGGATCGAAAGTATGAATGGGGAGAAGAGCAGGAAACGGCGTTTCAAACGTTAAAGCAAAAATTGTGCCAAGCGCCGATTTTAAGTCTCCCCGATGGAGACGATGGTTTTGTCGCGTATTGTGACGCATCGCGTAGAGGGTTAGGATGAGTGTTGATGCAGAATAATAAGGTTATAGCCTATGCTTCCCGACAGTTAAAAGTACACGAGAAAAATTACACTACTCATGACTTAGAACAGGGAGCGGTTATCTTCGCACTTAAAATTTGGAGACATTATCTCTACGGTACGAAGTGCACCATCTTCACCGATCATAAAAGTTTGCAGCACATATTCGATCAGAAAGAACTGAATATGAGGCTACGAAGATGGGTCGAGTTGTTAAGCGATTATGACTGTGACATCCGTTATCACCCCGGCAAGGCTAACGTCGTAGCCGATGCCTTGAGTAGGAAAGATCGGGTTAAGCCATTGCGAGTGCGAGCACTGGGGATGATAGTCCAGTTGAATCTTTCGGACCTGATTCGAGTCGCTCAACGTGAGGCGTTGAAAGAGGAACAATTGGAAAAGGAGGGACTTTACGGCGGTGAGAAGAATTTCGAACGGCGCGTGGACGAAATTCTCTATTTCAAAAATCGGGTTCGGATCCCGACCCTCCATGACCTTCGTGAATTAATCATGGACGAAGCGCATAGATCGAAATATTCCATACATCCGGGATCAGATAAGATGTACAAGGATGTGAAGGAATTTTACTGGTGGCCGGGTATAAAAAAGGATATAGCAACGTATGTCGGTAAGTGTACGACTTGTGCAAGAGTTAAGGCGGAGCACCAGAAACCCTCGGGGATGTTACAACAACCGGAAATTCCCGAATGGAAGTGGGAGCAAATCACGATGAATTTTGTGACACATCTCCCTAAGACGTCCCGAGGACATGATGCAATTTGGGTAATCGTGGATCGATTAACCAAATCGGCACATTTTATCCCTATTAGGAATAATTATAACACCGAGAGACTTGCGCAGATTTATATAAATGAAATTGTGTCTCATCATGGGATACCCATCTCAATCATCTCCGATCGGGATAGCCATTTCACCTCCAATCTTTGGCAAGCTGTCCAAGAAGCGCTAGGAACGCGTATTGATCTAAGCACAGCTTACCACCCTCAGACCGATGGTCAGTTTGAAAGGACCATCCAAACCCTGGAGGATTTGCTTCGTGCATGCGTACTGGATTTTAAGGGAAATTGGGATCAACATCTCCCACTCGTTGAATTTTCCTATAATAACAGTTACCATAGCAGTATAAAGGCAGCGCCTTACGAAGCTTTGTATGGTCGGAAGTGCCGATCACCACTCTGCTGGACTGAAGTGGGCGACACTCAGGTTATTAGATCAGATCTGGTCCAGGAAACGACCAGCAAAATCCTTGAAATTAGGAACAATCTGAAGGCCGCGCGGGATCGGCAGAAGATTTATGCCGATACCCGTAGAAAACCGTTGTCGTTTGAGAAAGATGATAAAGTGTATTTGAAGGTATCACCTTGGAAGGGTGTAGTTAGATTTGGAAAGGCGGGGAAGTTAGCCCCGAGATATATTGGACCATTCAATATTACTGCAAAAATCGGTCCCGTAGCATACCGATTAGAACTACCCGATGAACTGAGTGCAGTTCACAACGTGTTCACGTATCGAACTTGAAAAGATGTCTGGCGGATGAGACATCGGTGTTACCTTTAGAGGGTGTCCAAATAAGTGATAAGCTCAATTTTGTAGAGGAACCCATAGAAATAGTAGACGGGAAAATCAAGCAACTTAGACACAATAAGATTTCGTTGGTCAAAGTTAGATGGAATTCGCAACGAGGCCCAGAATATACAAGGAAACGAAAGGACGAATTCCGGAAGAAATACCCCTATCTATTTCCTCAAAAGAAAGTAGTCGACGCGTAAAATTTCGAGGACGAAATTTCTTTTTACGGGGGGAGAATGTAACGATTCCGGCAAAATCAGGTATACCCTAACCGGTATATACTATTTATGTGTTATTTAATAATGAATATATGAATTATAATATGTTCATACGAGTATGTATGATTCACCGTACGGATTATACTTGATTATACAGTTAATCGTATTGGAAATACGATTAACCGATTAACGGTTATTGAGGCCCGAACGAATCGAGGATTACATTATAGACGAGATATATGATATTTAGTGATGTTTACGAAGTATTAAAGCTTCGGGATAAGTGAATTCAAGCACAGAAAAAGATTTTTCGATTTGATGGTACGTCGGTACGTTAAACGAAACCTTTAATACCAAACCGAGCAAGAGACGATCGATCAAGCCGAAAAAGATGCGCAATTATTAATAATATGACGTTTTACGTTAATAAATGTCATGGTTTAAGTTTTTAAAGTTTTTAAATTGGTTTTATATAAATTTCATTTTCTAGCCGAAAACGACCGTTTTAGCCTCGTTTTAAGCCAAATTAAACATTTAACCGAAAAACGAACTGAACCAGATTATCCAAAACATTATCCGGATTTCCAAAATCCAAATGTGTGGCTAGAAATGGAAAGGTGGGTCCCACCCCACCTCCCCTCTTGGTCCGATCGGCTTGGGGTGAAAACCCCTAGCCTCTCATTTCTTTTTTACATCAAACCATTACAAGATCCCATTTTCTCTCCACTTCATGAACTAAAAACCCGGATTTGTAGCAAGAAAAGCAATGTAAAAATTGAGTTATTTACGTTTTCATCTTCGTTTCTCGAGTTTATTTGCAAGAAAATGAGGTTTCAAAGATGAAAACCGATTCTTGCATGATCAAGTGATGTATACGGGTTATAGAAGGGATCTTGGTCCAAGAAAGGAGTTAAACGAACCAAAAACGAATTTTTACGGTTTAAATCTTTGTTTTTAAATCATAACCGAACCCATGAAAGAAATGGCTTGATTGTGGATGTAACTTGCTTTGTGTTGTGTTATTGTGCTTGTAGGTGTTGTATCTAGTTGTTAACAAAGGCTAGAAAGCAAGATCCTTGCGATTTGAAGCTAAAAACACAAGGTAGTTCGATTTATGTTCGGTTATGAGTGTTTTGGACAGATTGTGGTACATTTAGAGTTAGGCTACGAAATTTCACAGAGATGATCTAAACATGAAAATATGATATCTGTGAAAATTTGGTAATTTTTGCACAAAGGATGAATATTTGGTGAATTTAATGCTCCGTTTTGGCTAAAAATGGTGAAAAATAGTTAAATATCATGAAAAATTCTGGAAAATTCCAGATAAGCTTTTAATAACATTTAAAAGTCACACACAAAATTTAGGTCAGTTGGAGAAGTCTAAGTAGGCTTTTCGGTTAAACGAGTTCTAGGGTTTCTAGCTCGGTTTTAGTGAAAATGGCATGTAAAAAAAGATTTTGGTTCTGGAAAAATTACAGGGGACCATGTGGAAGGCATGGGTTATCCAGGAAAAATTTGGGATTTTTCTAAGGTCGTTTGGTATTTACGACATATTTAGTGTTTAAATGGTGTTTAAGAATAGATAAATAAATTTTAAATATAAAAATTAATTCTGGAAATATTTTTATAAAATTCCCCACTGTCAAAAAGTGGTTTGTGCAAAATTTCAAGATCCGAGATTAAACGGATAATTATTTGTGCTAAAAAGAAAATAAAAACAAACTTTTAAAGTTTAAAACGCGTAAACCGGTAAAGTTCGCCTAAACGAGCTGACTGGTGTATGAAAACCTTAAAAATGAACTGTTTTCATATAACTGAGTTAAACAGGTAAAAATAAATCATCCGAAAATAATTCGGATAATTTGAGTAATTTTATCCGATTTAACAGTTTCCGGTACACTAAAGACGAAAACGGGTCCCGCGGCCAATCGGGGCGTCTAAACCGAGCTCTAATTTCACAACTTTAATTAAATTATCAGTCAACAACTATTTTCGGGTCGTGTGTGACCAAACCCATTTTTGAAACGTAAAAACGGATAATCGTGCTAGGCACGCAAAACGGGGAAAATGAACTAATAGTAATTTTAACTATTAAACTCTAAACGATATCACAATCTGAGTCCGAAGAAGTGTTTCTGGGTTAACATTGCCCCCGGAACGGGTACAGTACTGGGTTAATAGTGTCCCCAGATGTACTGGTTAACACGGTTAAAGTTATATTAATAGTGATTGTATAGTAACGAATTTAGGGATCGTATTACAGATCCGGATTAGTAGTTGCGTACTGTGTTACCTACTTGCTTACGAAAGGTGAGTTTCACGAGCCCTTTTTTCTGAATTGTTTTTACATATTTTCTCGGGGCAGAAAGCATGTTACTATTGAAATGTTTAAGTACATACTGAACGCATGGATTTGCGTGTATTTATATATATTTCATTGTACGGGAATCGTACGGAAATGTACTAAGATGGTAATTGTCTGAGTTGCTAACATTGTAAGGCCCCGCAACACGAGTGATTAGCTAAAAGCTGGTAGAGTGTGAATAGTACTATTGGTCTGACAAACCCAACTGGTCCGGCTTGGATTTGCTGATGTTTCCCAGCCGGTTGCACATGTCTATTTTGTTGTTATTTATTTTGCTATGTAATGTTAGGCATAGCGGTTTGGGGCAGGTTCGTGGGCGGAGTATGCCACGGGGTTGTATGTGGATAGTCAGAGGTTTCACTTGTGGGCTCAGCATAATTACATCGCTAATATATGATTATTATAATGATTTATCACTGTTTATTTAAATTAGTGAAACTCACCAACTATTCGTAGTTGACCCGTTTTCTTTACATGCTTTCTAGGTACCCCCAAACTGGAATAATTGCTACATGCTTGACGATGCGTGCTTTTTGTGGAAGCTTAATGGTCTTTTTGTATTAAATATGTTAATGTACTGTTGGTAAAACTTATGTGTTAACGCCTAGACGGTAACTAAACTCGGAACAATGTAATATGGTGTAAATTAATGTAGTGGTGTCTTCTTTATAAGCAATGCGGTTGATATCAGACGTGTCTGTTGCATCCCGTTTACGTTTCCGCTGCGGTTACGGGGTGTTACAGAACTTGGTATCAGAGCCATTGGTTATAAAGAATTAGGATGTCTTTAAAAGATACCTAAAATATAACCAGTAGCTTAAGTATTATAGGATCTGAATATCAACTAATAATTTATAGTGACGAGATCTGGATGAACTTGGATGGACAAGTGAGTTATTATGGTCCGGAACATAATAACAGACTTGTCCGCACGAGGGAATTCAGGGGAAGTCACGTGGAACATTAATAGGTAAAATCGGCAACATATGTGTAAGTATATGATAATATTTTTATGTGACAAAGTTGTATAAATATGTGTATATTAATTATGATTTACATTATGGAAGGAACTATATGTTTGCTAACTTGTGTACAGGTAAGGATGTCGAGATCACGAAGTCTGTCAGTGGAGGAGGACCCGGAGGAGGCCAGTTCCGGGAACTCTAGGAGCTTACGCCTAGCATCCAGCACTGAGCCTAGTGAGACTAGCCGTAGGAGTACTAGCCTGTCCTCCCCTACTAGGGTTGCCAGATCCCCCACCCCACCCGCACCACAGGTCACCCATACCCCTCCCAGACCCGGACCCCGCCTCACGGCGCGGATCAGTGTCCCCTATGTCCCACCTACCTCTACCCCACCCAGACCTACTTTCCACAGGGGCGAGTCCTCCCGCCCCCAGCCCAAGCCTGGGCCTCCACCCGTGTGGGGTACCCCTAGGCTGGAGAGGGATGAGCGTCCCTCTTCCGAGGCTGCATGGCTCCGAGTGCTCACCGAGTAGGTGGTTGAGCACACCATCGCCTTGACGGTGGGGATCCAGAGGAGGAGACAGTTGGCGGACTGCGTACTGGACAGCCAGTACGCGATTGGCCAGCTGAGGAGGGAGGGCACATACTCCCAGTGGATGATTGACCGGATGGAGACACGGATCCGGGGTTTGCTAGCGGTGTTGGTGGTGATGGTGGCAGTGTTGGTGTGGTTGGTATACCACCATGCTTAGTTGTGTTAGGGTGGTAGTAGTCAGGGTCCGTTTTTTGATACTCTGTGTAAGCAGTTAGTGGCGATGCTAACATAGAGTGAATCTTGGGTAGTTATAGTACAGCCACTAGCCCATAGGGGGTCTCTTTTGGGGATGTCATTGTAGATACTTTTGGTGTATCATTCAAGCACTGACCCATAGCGGGTTATGTCGAAATGATGCCGATGTAGGACCGGTGTATGAAAACTTAATCTATGGGATGATGGTAGGAATGTAATATGTACTGATGTTTATTAATGAATGGAATGTGTGTTGTGTATCGAGAATGAAATTTGTATTAATTATATGTATTTTTCTTAATGTTGTGTAGAATGGCACCAAAACGGTCAGCTCGAATGTCAGAAGTGGATGTGGATTGTCTAATTGCTCGACAGTTAGAGGCGGCGATACCGGATATAGTATCGCGCATCGCCGCCAGTATTAACAATACGACCAATCCAGACCCTGCGAGCAATCAAACGACCCCCAATAATGATGGGGAACAAAATGTTAACCCTTCACCGAACGGTAACCCGATTCCGAGTAATGACGCACCGCCTAGGGTGGTCGTTACAGACAGTAATGGCCCTATACCTAGTGTAGAAACGAACCGCACTGAACCGACTCCTGCAACAAAGGGATGTTCAATCAAAGATTTTATGTTGTGCAAGCCCCAAGAATTTAGCGGGTCTGAAGGACCAAATGGGTTGGTTAAGTGGATTGAGAAAATAGAGTCTGTTGTGAACATCAGCAACTGCCCTGTGGATTACGTTGTTAAGTATGCTACCTGCACGTTCACGGACCATGCCTTGACATGGTGGAACACAATAGTGCAAACTCGCGGTCAGGCAGTGACAAACCGCATGACCTGGGCAGAGCTCAAGGCCCTTGTACTGGAACATTTCTGCCCGAAAAACGAACTGCAGAAGTTAGAAAACGAATTGTGGAACCTGGAGATGCAGGGGGCAGACCACTTGGGTTATACGAACCGATTTAATGAATTGTCGCGATTGGTGCCATGGTTGGTCACCCCAGAGTCACAGAGGGTTGAGCGTTATATATGGGGACTAACTCCAGTAGTAAGGAGTATAGTCAACTCTGGGGGACACAAGACGTTTGAGGGTGCGGTGACGGTATCGTCACATACGATTTCGTGAGGAGTGGGTCACTGAAGGTGGCAGGAGAGTCTGCTGGGGGAAAGCGGGGTACGTGTGACAATAGGATCCAGGAGAAGCAGCAAAATAAACGTGCTCGGCCCGGTGCCCAGAACTACGCCATGACTAGTTCAGGCGGAAGGCAGGAATCGCAGAAAGGGACGTTCCCTAAGGGTGGGAAATGCGATTACCAGCAAGGTGGCGAGTGAAAGGGAGTAGTGTGCCACCGGTGTGGCAGGAATGGGCACTACGCACCGAGTTGTAGGACAAACCTAAACAATCTGAACCGACAACCGCAACCTATCCGTGCGCAGCCACCTAGGACCCAACCAGCCCGACAACAAAACCCACAAGGAAACCAAATGATGACCACCAGCCGTGCTTGCTTTGAATGCGGCAGCACAGATCACTTCAAGAGATACTGTCCGAAACTGAACCAGGGAGGAAATAGGAGGCAAACCGTGGGTCAGGCATCGTCGTCCAATCCGGCGAGAGGCAGAGCATTTGTGATGGGGGCGAACGAAGCACGCTAGGACCCCAGCGTAGTGACATGTACATTCTTCGTCTCTGATCATTACGCTTCGGTATTATTTGATACGGGCGCCGATAGAAGTTTTGTCTCCGTTAAGTTCCTATCGATAGCAAACCTTCCGATTAGTGAAACCATAGAACCTTATACCGTAGAAGTCGCTAACGGTAAAACCATGATAGTTAATCAGATAGTTCGGAATTGCCCTTTTATTCTGAACGATCAATCCTTCCTGATTGACTTATTACCGGTAGAATTAGGTAGTTTTGACGTAATAGTGGGAATGGATTGGTTAGCACGTAACAAAGTCGAAATAAACTGTGAAAAGAAAATCGTCAAGATCCGGGTGTCGGATGACGAAGAAGTTTTAGTGCAAGGAGAGAAGTCGGGCACAATGATACCATTTATATCCCACCTCAAGGTGTTAAAATATATACGCCAGGGATGCGTGGCATATCTAGAGAGCTTGACGGCCACAGATTCTGAGGAGAAACGGGTGGATGATATCCCGGTGGTACGCGAAATTCCACAAGTTTTTCCAGAAGAACTTCCTGGATTACCGCCAACCCGACAGGTCGAATTCAGAATCGATTTAATACCTCAAGCTGGCCCTGTTGCTAAAGCACCCTACCGACTTGCACCGTCCGAGATGCAAGAATTATCCAATCAGTTGCAAGAATTGTTGGATAAAGGATTTATACGTCCTAGTCATTCCCCATGGGGTGCACCTGTATTATTCGGGAAAAAAAAGGACGAGAGCCTTAGAATGTGCATTGATTACAGGGAGTTGAACAAGTTAACAATCAAGAATAGGTACCCTCTTCCCCGAATTGATGATCTGTTCGACCAGCTGCAAGGTGCGAGCTATTTCTCAAAAATCGATCTTAGATCGGGATACCATCAGGTTAGAATTCAGGAAGAGGATATCCCAAAAACCGCATTCCGGACTCGCTACGGCCATTACGAGTTCTTAGTTATGCCTTTCGGGCTAACAAATGCGCCGGCAGTGTTCATGGACCTCATGAATCGAGTCTGTAAACCCTACCTCGACAAATTCGTCATCGTGTTTATTGACGATATTTTGATCTATTCGAAAAGTAAAAAAGAGCACGAGCAACACTTAAGAATAATTTTAGAGCTTCTGAATCAGGAAAAGTTGTATGCAAAATTCTCCAAGTGTAACTTCTGGTTACAAGAAGTGCAATTCCTCGGTCACGTTGTAAACCATCAAGGAATACACGTTGATCCGAGTAAGGTTGAAGCAATTAAGAATTGGCAAGCGCCTAAATCGCCAAAGGAAATCCGCCAATTCTTAGGCTTAGCTGGATATTATCGTCGATTTATAGAGAACTTTTCCAGCATCGCCCAACCTTTAACTCTCCTGACTCAAAAGGATCGAAAGTATGAATGGGGAGAAGAGCAGGAAACGGCGTTTCAAACGTTAAAGCAAAAATTGTGCCAAGCGCCGATTTTAAGTCTCCCCGATGGAGACGATGGTTTTGTCGCGTATTGTGACGCATCGCGTAGAGGGTTAGGATGAGTGTTGATGCAGAATAATAAGGTTGTAGCCAATGCTTCCCGACAGTTAAAAGTACACGAGAAAAATTACACTACTCATGACTTAAAACTGGGAGCGGTTATCTTCGCACTTAAAATTTGGAGACATTATCTCTACGGTACGAAGTGCACCATCTTCACCGATCATAAAAGTTTGCAGCACATATTCGATCAGAAAGAACTGAATATGAGGCTACGAAGATGGGTCGAGTTGTTAAGCGATTATGACTGTGACATCCGTTATAACCCGGCAAGGCTAACGTCGTAGCCGATGCCTTGAGTAGGAAAGATCGGGTTAAGCCATTGCGAGTGCGAGCACTGGGGATGATAGTCCAGTTGAATCTTTCGGACCTGATTCGAGTCGCTCAACGTGAGGCGTTGAAAGAGGAACAATTGGAAAAGGAGGGACTTTACGGCGGTGAGAAGAATTTCGAACGGCGCGTGGACGAAATTCTCTATTTCAAAAATCGGGTTCGGATCCCGACCCTCCATGACCTTCGTGAATTAATCATGGACGAAGCGCATAGATCGAAATATTCCATACATCCGGGATCAGATAAGATGTACAAGGATGTGAAGGAATTCTATTGGTGGCCGGGTATAAAAAAGGATATAGCAACGTATGTCGGTAAGTGTACGACTTGTGCAAGAGTTACGGCGGAGCACCAGAAACCCTCGGGGATGTTACAACAACCGGAAATTCCCGAATGGAAGTGGGAGCAAATCACGATGGATTTTGTGACACATCTCCCTAAGACGTCCCGAGGACATGATGCAATTTGGGTAATCGTGGATCGATTAACCAAATCGGCACATTTTATCCCAATTAGGAATAATTATAACACCGAGAGACTTGCGCAGATTTATATAAATGAAATTGTGTCTCATCATGGGATACCCATCTCAATCATCTCCGATCGGGATAGCCATTTCACCTCCAATCTTTGGCAAGCTGTCCAAGAAGCGCTAGGAACGCGTATTGATCTAAGCACAGCTTACCAACCTCAGACCGATGGTCAGTCTGAAAGGACCATCCAAACCCTGGAGGATTTGCTTCGTGCATGCGTACTGGATTTTAAGGGAAATTGGGATCAACATCTCCCACTCGTTGAATTTTCCTATAATAACAGTTACCATAGCAGTATAAAGGCAGCGCCTTGCGAAGCTTTGTATGGTCGGAAGTGCCGATCACCACTCTGCTGGACTGAAGTGGGCGACACTCAGGTTATTAGATCAGATCTGGTCCAGGAAACGACCAGCAAAATCCTTGAAATTAGGAACAATCTGAAGGCCGCGCGGGATCGGCAGAAGAGTTATGCCGATACCCGTAGAAAACCGTTGTCGTTTGAGAAAGATGATAAAGTGTATTTGAAGGTATCACCTTGGAAGGGTGTAGTTAGATTTGGAAAGGCGGGGAAGTTAGCCCCGAGATATATTGGACCATTCAATATTACTGCAAAAATCGGTCCCGTAGCATACCGATTAGAACTACCCGATGAACTGAGTGCAGTTCACAACATGTTCACGTATCGAACTTGAAAAGATGTCTGGCGGATGAGACATCGGTGTTACCTTTAGAGGGTGTCCAAATAAGTGATAAGCTCAATTTTGTAGAGGAACCCATAGAAATAGTAGACGGGAAAATCAAGCAACTTAGACACAATAAGATTCCGTTGGTCAAAGTTAGATGGAATTCGCAACGAGGCCCAGAATATACATGGAAACGAAAGGACGAATTCCGGAAGAAATACCCCTATCTATTTCCTCAAAAGGAAGTAGTCGACGCGTAAAATTTCGAGGACGAAATTTCTTTTTAGGGGGGAGAATGTAACGATTCCGGCAAAATCAGGTATACCCTAACCGGTATATACTATTTATGTGTTATTTAATAATGAATATATGAATTATAATATGTTCATACGAGTATGTATGATTCACAGTACGGATTATACTTGATTATACAGTTAATCGTATTGGAAATACGATTAACCGATTAACGGTTATTGAGGCCCGAACGAATCGAGGATTACATTATAGACGAGATATATGATATTTAGTGATGTTTACGAAGTATTAAAGCTTCGGGATAAGTGAATTCAAGCACAGAAAAAGATTTTTCGATTTGATGGTACGTCGGTACGTTAAACGAAACCTTTAATACCAAACCGAGCAAGAGACGATCGATCAAGCCGAAAAAGATGCGCAATTATTAATAATATGACGTTTTAAGTTAATAAATGTCATGGTTTAAGTTTTTAAAGTTTTTAAATTGGTTTTATATAAATTTCATTTTCTAGCCGAAAACGACCGTTTTAGCCTCGTTTTAAGCCAAATTAAACATTTAACCGAAAAACGAACTGAACCAGATTATCCAAAACATTATCCGGATTTCCAAAATCCAAATGTGTGGCTAGAAATGGAAAGGTGGGTCCCACCCCACCTCCCCTCTTGGTCCGATCGGCTTGGGGTGAAAACCCCTAGCCTCTCATTTCTTTTTTACATCAGACCATTACAAGATCCCATTTTCTCTCCACTTCATGAACTAAAAACCCGGATTTGTAGCAACAAAAGCAATGTAAAAATTGAGTTATTTAAGTTTTCATCTTCGTTTCTTGAGTTTATTTGCAAGAAAATGAGGTTTCAAAGATGAAAACCGATTCTTGGATGATCAAGTGATGTATACGGGTTATACAAGGGATCTTGGTCCAAGAAAGGAGTTAAACGAACCAAAAACGAATTTTTATGGTTTAAATCTTTGTTTTTAAATCATAACCGAACCCATGAAAGAAATGGCTTGATTGTGGATGTAACTTGCTTGGTGTTGTGTTATTGTGCTTGTAGGTGTTGTATCTAGTTGTTAACAAAGGCTAGAAAGCAAGATCCTTGCGATTTGAAGCTAAAAACACAAGGTAGTTCGGTTTATGTTCGGTTATGAGTGTTTTGGACAGATTGTGGTAAATTTAGAGTTAGGCTACGAAATTTCACAGAGATGATCTAAACATGAAAATATGATATCTGTGAAAATTTGGTAATTTTTGGACAAAGGATGAATATTTGGTGAATTTAATGCTCGGTTTTGGCTAAAAATGGTGAAAAATAGTTAAGTATCATGAAAAATTCTGGAAAATTCCAGATAAGCTTTTAATAACATTTAAAAGTCACACATAAAATTTTAGGTCAGTTGGAGAAGTCTAAGTAGGCTTTTCGGTTAAACGAGTTCTAGGGTTTTCTAGCTCGGTTTTAGTGAAAATGGCATGTAAAAAAAGATTTTGGTTCTGGAAAAATTACAGCGGACCAGGTGGATGGCAGGGGTTATCCAGGAAAAATTTGGGATTTTTCTAAGGTCGTTTGGTATTTACGACATATTTAGTGTTTAAATGGTGTTTAAGAATGGATAAATAAATTTTAAATATAAAAATTAATTCTGAAAATATTTTTATAAAATTCCCCACTGTCAAAAAGTGGTTTGTGCAAAATTTCAAGATCCGAGATTAAACGGATAATTATTTGTGCTAAAAAGAAAATAAAAACAAACTTTTAAAGTTTAAAACGCGTAAACCGGTAAAGTTCGCCTAAACGAGCTGACTGGTGTATAAAAACCTTAAAAATGAACTGTTTTCATATAACTGAGTTAAACAGGTAAAAATAAATCATCCGAAAATAATTCGGATAATTTGAGTAATTTTATCCGATTTAACAGTTTCCGGTACACAAAAGACGGAAACGGGTCCCGCGGCCAATCGAGGCGTCTAAACCGAGCTCTAATTTCACAACTTTAATTAAATTATCAGTCAACAACTATTTTCGGGTCGTGTGTGACCAAACCCATTTTTGAAACGTAAAAACGGATAACCGTGCTAGGCACGCAAAACGGGGAAAATGAACTAATAGTAATTTTAACTATTAAACTCTAAACGATATCACAATCTGAGTCCGGATAAGTGTTTCTGGGTTAACATTGCCCCCGGAACGGGTACAGTACTGGGTTAATAGTGTCCCCAGATGTACCGGTTAACACGGTTAAAGTTATATTAATAGTGATTGTATAGTAACGAATTTAGGGATCGTATTACAGATCCGGATTAGTAGTTGCGTACTGTGTTACCTACTTGCTTACGAAAGGTGAGTTTCACGAGCCCTTTTTTCTGAATTGTTTTTAAATATTTTCTCGGGGCGGAAAGCATGTTACTATTGAAATGTTTAAGTACATACTGAACGCATGGATTTGCGTGTATTTATATATATTTCATTGTACGGGAATCGTACGGAAATGTACTAAGATGGTAATTGTCTGAGTTGCTAACATTGTAAGGCCCCGTAACACGAGTGATTAGCTAAAAGCCGGTAGAGTGTGAATAGTACTATTGGTCTGACAAACCCAACTGGTCCGGCATGGATTTACTGATGTTTCCCAGCCAGTTACACATGTTTATTTTGTTGTTATTTATTTTGCTATGTAATGTTAGGCATAGCGGTTTGGGGCAGGTTCGTGGGCAGAGTATGCCACGGGGTTGTATGTGGATAGTCAGAGGTTTCACTTGTGGGCTCAGCATAATTACATCGCTAATATATGATTATTATAATGATTTATCACTGTTTATTTAAATTAGTGAAACTCACCAACTATTCGTAGTTGACCCGTTTTCTTTACATGCTTTCTAGGTACCCCCAAACTGGAATAATTGCTACATGCTTGACGATGCGTGCTTTTTGTGGAAGCTTAATGGTCTTTTTGTATTAAATATGTTAATGTACTGTTGGTAAAACTTATGTGTTAACGCCTAGACGGTAACTAAACTCGGAACAATGTAATATGGTGTAAATTAATGTAGTGGTGTCTTCTTTATAAGCAATGCGGTTGATATCAGACGTGTCTGTTGCATCCCGTTTACGTTTCCGCTGCGGTTACAGGGTGTTACATCTTCTGAGACAACCGTGAAGGCCATCGTGAAAAAAATGATGGAATTGCAGAAAAAAAAAAGACGACTCTCTGTTGAAGACAGTCAAAGAGATCAGGGCTAGACTGGCTTGGGAAAAAACAAACACCTTCCACTCCTGTAAACTCATGTTGTGGGAAGACGACATTGAGTTTCGAGCCATGGTTGCTGATTATCAGCAACAGTCTGAGTGCTACGACTCAGTGTGTGAGACCCTGGTTTCGAGCCATGTATGTATGATGGCGTACATACATACATACATACATACATACACACACACACACACACATACATACATACTTACATACATAGAGATGGTTACATACAAACGTACATACATAGAGATGGTTACATACGAACATACATAAATATAGATGGTTACATACATACATACATACATACATACATACATACATACACGCTTTACTTGAAGGATAAAAGACTAACCTAGTTACACACATACATACATACATACATACATACATACATACATACATACATACATACATATGTTTAACTGTCTTATGCAATTTTCAAGATCTAACTGCTCTTATAGATATAGATGACGCTCCTTCTAATTGATCGGTACACCAGTTCATCTTTGTTGGTCATAAATTCGTTAGACTGAGGCATATCAAAAGGCCACGAAATGATCAAGAGAGAAGTGAAATAAGCGAAGACAAGTTGAAGAATTGCATTATGGTTGTGATGGTGTGATACCGAAATCCATAGGGATTTCGGTTTGTCTAGTAACACCGAAATCCCTATAGATTTCGGTTTGGCTAGTTTAGGCCTATTTGGGCTCGACATTTGGGCCTCTTGTAAATGCTAACTATATATAAAACATGTTTAATCATTTTAGGGTTAGTGGTTTTGTGAGCAGAACAAGAGTAGTTGTTGAGAACTTTGAGAGCCACCATAATCCTAGAGAGCAAATACCGATTTGGGTAATCTCATGTACTAGACGATTTAATAATATAATCGTGTGCATTTGGAGTATTATCGTGTTTATTATATTCATATTGTTCATCGTTGTTCTTGAATCACCACATTAACTAGATTCCGCATATTTGACGTGTGTTGATTGATATCATATTGTAGTGATCCAGATTCGGGACTTACAATTGGTATCAATGCCTTAGACCTATTCATGCTCGTTATTGTGATATCAACGGATTCGAGATCTTTGTCTGTTTGGTGGTGTAGGAGTTTTTCCGGCGAGGTATTGATCAGAGAAGAAGGACATAGGCTATTTTTGGTCAAAGATTGCATTATCTTTGGAAACAATTTAAATCCCACCAATATAGGGATTTAGTTGTTACCATAATCTTATAGTCAAACGGGTTTTCGGGTATCTTTGGTTGTTCTTTAGACTGGTGTTCTCGGCCAAAACAATAGTTTTCAGCAAATATTAAGTGTTCTCTGCCAAGTTCAAGGGTTCTCGGCCAGATTCAAGGTTTTTCGGCCATTTTTTATTGTTTCTCGGTCAAAAACAAGAGTTTTCGGTCCAATTTTAGTGTTCTCGATCAACTGAGTTTTCGGCCAGCTGATGTTTTCGGTCAACCTTTATGAGTTCTCGGTCAACGCTACCGTTCTTGGTAAACGTTACTTGCTTTCGGTCAACTCCTGTTTTCGGTCAATCAGCGATCTCGGTCAACCAGTGTTCTTAATCACCATTGTTCTCGGTCAACCATTGTTCTCGGTCTAAGAATCAGGGTTCTCAGACAAGCTTTTGAGTTCTCGGGAAAAAATAATAATAATAATTTTTTTTGGCGGGAAAATTTTTCTTGAACGAAATTTTTCCAGAATACTCCTTATAAGTAAAAATTCATTCTTGAAATTTTTGGTAAAAATAATTTTTTTTGGTGATTTTCAGTGAATTTTTTGGCTGGAAAATCAGAAAATATTGTCTTGAACAAAATTTTTCCTACATGCTTCTTTTGAGTGGGACAACTTTCTTGAGAATTTTGGCGATCATACTTTTTTCAAAAAATTTTGGCGGGAAAATTAGATTAATTCCTCAATGTTTGGAATTACTCCTAATCAGTCTGCTCCCTCACGCCTACAGAGGTAAGTTTTCAACCATGTTCTCTAGATTGTGTTGATAAGATAGAGTTATATAAGCTCCATAATGATAACTTAATTAGAGACATAGAAAGAATAAAATCTGAAAATTTCAAACTTAAGAAAAATGAAAAAGGGTTCCTTGATAAGATAGAAGCAACTCAAAAGGATTTTTCAAAACTTAAGTCTGAATTTAGTCTAAAATGTTGTCATTTATTTGATGCCAAACAAGAAATCTCTAAATTAACTGCTAAACTGGAAGCTTCCAAATTGGAAATTTTGAATCAAACTAATAAATTTGAAAATGCTGAATTAGATTTTAAAAAATTCGATATTTCCAGTAAAGTAGTTAACTCAATGATTGAAAATCAATTATGGTGGAAAAAAAAACGAAGGTGAGGGTATATGTAACATCCTACTTTCGGTTATAATAATAAAATAAATTTCGTTATTTTATAGTGGGTCGTTATCGGTTTAGATAAATAGAATACGAGTTGGGCTAGTGTTGGGTAAATGAATATGGGTTATGGACTTGGGTTAGGAAAGAAAGAAGGAAAGACCATGGGCTTAAGCCCATGATCCATAAATATATAAACCCTTAATCTCCATTTAATCCTCATTCACACATATTCCATACACCACCCAAAACACACACTTAAGCTTTCCCTCTAGTTCTCTCCTTCTCTAGCCGAAACCAAGAAAGAATCCGAGCACCGACCTGAGGTAATGATAGTTTATTATTGTATGAGCTTAACCCGTTAGATATAGTCACGAAACGACGAGCCGACACCGTTAAATCGTTTAAGTCACGAGATCCGGGTGGAATCGGGTATAAACCGAACCTATGATGAGCTTAGGGGTCACCCTAGCTCAGATCTGGATCGAACGGGACGAAAAAAGGTGAAAAACGAGTTAAAACTCATTTTTCCGACGTGTTCGCGGTTTTCCGGCGCCGGAAAAGTTAGTACGAGGTAGAGGATGTCAGGGAATGTTCTGACATTCCCTGACCTAACCCTAGTTCGTTATGGGAACTTAACGAATAGAAGGGTGATTCGTTAGTTAATTCGCATAAGGGAGCACGACGAACTAGCTCTAGTTCGTCCCAGATTCGTTAGGGGAAAGGGGTAACGAATTACCTTTGATTCGTTATGACCAGTTTGTATAAGGATCAGTTCGTTAAGGTCCAATTCGCTATATGGACCAGTTCGTGAAAGGGTCCAATTCGTCATAATGACCAGTTCGTATAGTGCTTGATTCGTTACAAAGCCAGATTCGTTATAATAGTTAATTCGCTATGAACTCCCATTCGTTAAGGACTGAATAACGAAATAGAAGTTTAATAAATGACACAACAGTCCCTGGACTTAGAAAAGAATGATTTAATTATAAAGAAGCCCTTGAACTTTTTAAGTTAGCAAATTTAATAATGATACGAACTCTAATGGAAAATGTCTTACGAGAGTTAATGGAAATAAAATTTTTTAGGTCAGCTCGACCCTAGCCAGGGGCTCTGC
The DNA here is from genome assembly GCF_021521415.1 of Bidens hawaiensis. Classification (NCBI taxonomy): domain Eukaryota; kingdom Viridiplantae; phylum Streptophyta; class Magnoliopsida; order Asterales; family Asteraceae; genus Bidens; species Bidens hawaiensis. The sequence continues at coordinate 8,473,958 of NW_027491014.1, forward strand.
CCCTTGGACCCTGCTAGGGGCTGCCGCCCCTTGACCCCGCTGCCAGGGGCGCTGCCCCCGGACCCCCGTTCGTGGAGGGTTATAATTAGACTAGAAACGCAATATGGGAAGTGATAGTTAATGATGCATGTAATTATTGTACAGTTAGCCGTGCCAAACTGAAGAAAGGAATAACTATTAACGGTGAACGTAACCAACTTCAGGTTAGTTTCTAGCCCCATTCATTGTTATGTTTTTCGGGGCTGTGTGCATACTCGATGTGATTAGTTAATACACTTATCCTAAGTGATAAGTGTATGCCATATATGTTTTATGTGAAAGGTATGATTTTCTGGTTGTCGGTATATGAACGATCTTCGGATATTGCATGTGCCGCTAGGTAAAGTTTTGATGATAAGTTTATTGTATGTGATGAATGAATGATGTATGTATGTATGAACTTACAATCATGTATATAAAGAGGTATGGTATGAAGGTTAGGAAGAAAGGGTGACCGGACCCTAATAATATCCGAGGATGGAGGGTGACTGGACCCTAATAATATCCGAGGATGCAGGTACCGGACCCTAATAATATCCGAGGATCAAGGGTTACCGGACCCTAATAATATCCGAGGATGAAGGTTGACTGGACCCTAATAATATCCGAGGATGGAGGGTACCGGACCATAATAATATCCGATGTATGTAGGGCGAATGCTCTTTATAACGTAAGGTTAGTTATGTATGTGTATGAAAGATTGATTGACAGGTTAAGTATGTAATGCGTACCTTCGGGCACGTATATGGGTATGTAAAGTAAATTATGTGATTAACTATAACTCACTCAGTGTAGTTGACTTTTAGTATGCACGCAGGAAAATAGGTTGACGCAGCTCGCGTGATTGAAGTCACATGGCATGGAATCGAAGATACTGGCATCTCGAAGAAATGTTGTGATGTTTTAAAGACTATGTTTTGTTTTAATTGACAATGAATGTTTTATAAGACAAGATTTGAAGGTTATGTAACATATTATGGTTGAAGTTTTAATGTTCCGCGAATGTTTTAATTAACACTGATATTAAGAACTGTGTTTACGAGTAAATCCAACACCAAAGTAGGGCTACCGGTAACGGGGCCTTACAAGTTGGTAACAGAGCAAAGTTCGAGAGATTTAAGCATCCTATATACTTAGACTCGAATAGAGAATGGATTAAAGTAAGAAAAGAAAGAAGATGCCAGTTCGAGATAGCCATGTGTCACTCAAGCAAGCTCAGTAAAGGTAAAGTGTATAGTTAAACATGTATGTTAATGTTAGCCTTAATTGCTAAATAAAGGATATGTGAATGTTAGGGACATGATTAATTGATTGTTTGATTGATTAACTGTTTAGAGTAGAACCAGCACAAATAGACTTATAAGAGGAAGTGTATAGGACACAGAAAGTAACGTGATCAACTATTCACAGCTGGCCACTGTTATTACCTGTTAGCCTTACTATCCTTGTACTAAATAGTTCCTTGAGTGATGACGTTTGTGTTTTACTTTCCAGAATATGATGGCTGGATCTAGGGCAGTTGTTGGAGCAGGAGGCCGCACTGGACGTCGTGGCAGGCCTCGTCGTGTCCAAGTACCTTCGGTAGAAACAGCTTCCAACACCGGAGCTGAAGGAAGCGCAACTGAGAGAAACCTGGAGAAAAACGAAGGAGTTCAAGTCGATCCCTTAGTCTAAGCAGCTATTGTCCAAGCAGTAGCCACAGCTGTGAAGAATATGAACCCGGAGAGGTCTGCTGGAGACCATGAGAGAACTGCTGAAAGGGCGGAAGGAGATGGTAGGAAAGATGATGAAGGAGAGAGGGAGGCTTCGAGTGAGGTTAAGTCTGTGAAGGTTGATGATAGAAAGAGGGGTCGAGGTGGGTGCAACTATAAGTCCTTTAAGGGTTGTGACCCGCCGAAGCTGACTGGTTTGGGACACGCAATCGCTACCCTTCAATGGGTAACCGCCATGGATAAAATTATCCGCATTAGCGAGTGTCGTCCCGATCAAGCTGTCGGTTATACCACCCAATCATTTGAAGAAGAGGCGATGTATTGGTGGGAAAGTGTGGAGCAGAAGAAGACTCGGGACGAGATTAAGGCCATGAAGTGGGAGGATTTAAAGGAGTTAGTGATGAAGAGGTTCTGTGCTGACGCCGAGGTTGAGAGGGCGGAGATGAAGTTTCTGAACCTGAAAGCCGGAACGATGACACATCGTGAGTATACCTCCGAATTCAACCGAATGTCTAGGTTGGTACCCGATATGGTTAACACTGAGGCTAAGAGGATCAAGTGTTATGTGAGGGGATTGCCACAGAAAGTCCGCACGCTAGGTAGAACGAGTAAACCTGCTACCTTTGACTCTGCCGTCGAGCTCGCAGAAATGGTTTATGCAGACCTGGCTGCGGATGATATTGTGGTGGAAGAAGAGAAGAAAGATAAGAAGTGGGTCAATGTCAAGCGACCGGGTACTCAGTTATGGAACTCTAAAGACAAGAAGCAAAAGGTGTGGGAGAGAAAGACGTGCAAGACGTGTGGGAAGGTGCACGGTGGAGAGTGAAAGTGGGGCACTGGTTCGGATGTGTGTCACAAATGTGGAAAATCTCATGGTGGGGAGTGTAAACTTGGAACAAATGCATGTTATAAGTGTGGGAAGGTGGGGCACTATGCTAACGAGTGTGATGTAAAACCCGCATGGTACAAGTGTGGTAAGACGGTCATATGGCAAGGGAGTGTACTGATGGCGGAGCTGGAGGTAGTGGGAAGAAAGATGCCGATCAAACTAGGCTAAGGACTAGGGCCTACATGCTGACCCAGGAGCAGGCTAAACAGATTCCGGATGTTGTGACTGGTACGTTTTTAGTAAACGGTATTTCTACTTCAGTATTATTTGATTCGGGTGCGAATAGAAGTTCCGTAGCTACACCGTTTAGTAAATTAGCTAAAATGAAATGTTGCCTAGTGTCTGAAACTTTTATAGTAGAAACCGCTAGTGACGCTTCTGTTAAAATAATGAAAGTGGTTAAGGACTGTAAGATGGAGTTAGTTCCCTGTTACCTTATATGTTATGACCTTAAGAGGGTTCGATGTAGTTTTGGGAATGGATTGGTTGTCTGAGTACGAAGCTCAGATAGTATGTAATAGTAGGATAATAAGGTTAAAGTCTTTGGATGGTAGTGCGATGACGGTTTATGGTGATAAGGAAAGTTCGGGGCTTAATCTTTCATCTCTTTCTAGGGCGGATGCTCTTTATAACGTAAGTTTAGTTATGTGTGTGTATGAAAGATTGACGAACAGGTTAAATATGTAATGCGTACCTTCGGGCATGTATATGGGTATGTAAAGTAAGTTATGTGATTAACTAGAACTCACTCAGCGTAGCTGACTTTTAGTATGCACGCAGACAAATAGGTTGAGGCAGCTCGCGTGATTGAAGACACATGGCATGGAATCGAAGATATTGGCATCTCGAAGAAATGTTGTGATGTTTTAAAGACTATGTTTTGTTTTAATTGACAATGAATGTTTTATAAGACAAGATTTGAAGGTTATGTAACATATTATGGTTGAAGTTTTAATGTTCCGCGAATGTTTTAATTAACTCTGATATTAAGAGCTGTGTTTACTAGTAAATCCAACACCAAAGTAGGGCTACCGGTAACGGGGACTTACAAAAAGACTCAATCGTCGAAACGTAGTATTTAATAATAATATATGATGAAGTTTGATTGTTGTTGGGTCAAGAAATTGACCTAAGGGGGAGATTGTTAAGTCAAAGATTTGACCAAAATGAAGTACATGGAAGATTGGAATCTTCTCAACCTCCTCTGAATTCGCTAAGTAATGGATCCGAGCACACCTTAGAAATCCGAGCAAGCTTTTACTTAGCCGGGTATGATATTTTTCCTACCAGGCAAGGTTTATTTCAAGTAGTCTTCTTAAGTGGATATCCGAGCAGGGTTTGCAAATTAGTGCATTGCCGAGTAAGGTACACTAGTTTATGTAAATCCGGGCAAGGTTCACTTTATCAAGCAAGTCTGTTCTTCAGAGCCAAGTATATTACTCTTCCGAGTAAGGTTTGGTTATCCAAGTCCAAGAAGCCAAGTGATTGGAAGACCGTGTTGGGTCAAGAATTTGACCCAAATGAGGAGATTTGACAGAAAACGAAGAATATGGAAGATTGGAATCTTCTCAACCTCCTCAGAAACTGCTAAGTATTGAATCCCAGCACACATTGGACCTTCGAGTAAGCTTTTACTTAGCCGAGTACGAGATTTTGCCTTCCGGGGAAGGTTTACTTCAAATAGTCTTCTTAAGTGGATATCCGAGCAAGGTATACTTATTAGTGATTTCCCGAGTTAGGATCACTGATTTGGCATCTCCGAGCAAGATTCACTTTGTCAAGCAGGGTTGTTCTTCAAGACCAAGTATTTTACTCTTCCGAGTAAGGTTTGGTCAACCAAGTCCATGAAGCCAAGTAATTGGAAGACCGGGCAAGGTATTTATTAATAAATATGGTCCGAGTATACTTGATGAGTTAAGAGAATATTTCTAAGTTATATCGAGTAAGATTCAGCTCAAGCAAGGTACAGTGGTTCCCGAGTACGCTTTGCTAATAAGTTGTTCAATGACAAAGAGCCGAACAGGACCATAGAAGAACAGAGTTGCTCGTAAGGAGTTATCGGGAAAAGTCTGATAAATTCAAGAAGACTGAAGTCTACTCGGTGAATATTTTACTTGGTAAAATATTCTTTAAGTAAAGTCTACCCGGAAACTGATTCTCGAGTACACTTCTATGTTTACCAAGTATGAAGGAAGGTAGAGTACACTGCGTACTCGGAGACTGAAGTTTAATGAAAAGCCTACCCGGAAGACTTGTTTTACACTTAATTTTATTTTTGAATATGTAATTTGAATATGTATTATCGGATAGGGTTTCTAGAAGAAATGACAGCTGTCTTAGGTTGACAAGCCTATAAATAGAATATTTAGGGCACGCCGCCGGAGACACGAGACAGAAAAATACATAGACACAGGCAGAAACGAAAAATACACAACTGACGGTTGTCTTAGCATTCCTAGAAAACCCTAAATCGATTATCCTTTTGTATGATTAACATTATATAAATGGAAATCTTTTGAGTGAATCCTGTGTGTGCCTTCTGTCCTTGAATATTCATTGCAACCGTATGTTTGTTATTGATTCCGCCTTTAACAAACGGTAATCTTTCTAAATATAGTAACCCGTCATTAACTCTCTTGTCAACACGATTAATTTTGTGTGAGTTATGACATGATTGATTAAAGATCCGAGCCAAATCGAACATCATAAGTGGGACCTGACAAGTGGTATCAGAGATTGAGTACTGCTATTTTTAGAAAGATTGTTGCTGATTAAGATTTGAAGAAGAATGACGTAAGCAGGCACTGTTCGATTGATTTGTGACGTCAGCAGCCCTGTTTTTTATTTTCCTTCCAGATCTACAATCTACCGGTGTTTTCTCACCCTTATTTCAATTAAAGTTTAAATCTTTATATCTAAATCTTGTTCTAATCACATCAGACACCTCAGATCTGAGCATTCTGTTTTCAGATCTGATTATTTTGAAACTTTTTTAAAGAAACTGATTTTTGATTTCTCAAAATGTCTAGATATGAAGAACAAGAGGTGTCTACTAACAAGATACCTAGGTTGTATGGACAGGAAAACTTTATCAAATGGAAGGTACTCTTTGAAGCAGCTGTATGCTACAATGACATTGACATTTGGAACTCCATCAAGAATGGTCCACAAACTACTGTTGAAGAGGGTGCAAATGCTACTACAACTGCTGCTATAAGAGAAAAGATGAGAAAGGTGGATGACAAAGCCTTGGCTATGATTAAGCTAGGTTTGTCTTGGGAAATTCTGACCAAGGTGGCTCATCACAAAACTGCTAAACAAATGTATGATGCCATCCTTGAGATGTATGAAGGGAACACTGAATTGAAGAACATTAAGAAGCAAAGACTGAAGCAACAGTTGGAAAGGTTCAAGTATAGAGATGGAGAAAGGTTGAAGTCAATACTAGAACGTTTTCTGAGTATTGTGAATGAATTGAGAACAACTGATTATGTAATGACTGACTTTGATTTGAATACAAAGTTGCTCAACTCAATGCCAAAAGAATGGTATACTGCCTGCAAATTCATCCTTCAAAAGCAAAATTTCAATGAATTGAAATTGGATGATGTGGTATGTTTTCTTCAAGCTGCTGAACTTGAAATGATTGAGAATGAGATGATCAAGGAAGATAGACCAAGTTTCCATGTTTCAAATGCTTTGATTGCACCAATGGGAAATCTGTCCATCAAGAACCAACAGCAAATTCCCATCATAGAAGAACCAGCTGAACATAATGTTGTGACTCCAAAATCTTTCATTGGGGGTAGCACAAGCACTCAAGGAAATCAGCAAAGATTCAATGTGCAACTGATTGATGATTCCGACTTTGTCTCTGTGTCTAGTGGAAATGTTCCTAATCCTGGAACAGGACATGTTCAAAGCAATGAGACACAAGCTTTGTTATCTATGTTCACTGAGTCATATAATGCATTTGTTGCAAAGAACATGATTCACACAAGTGTGGTTCAAGATGATTTAGAACAGATTGATGCAGATGACTTAGAAGATATGGATTTGAAATGGCAAGCTGCCATGTTGGGATTGAGAAGTAGAAGGCTGTACAACAGAACTGGTAGATCTCTGGTTTCTGGTCCAAATGACAGGATTGGGTTTGACAAGTCAAAAGCAATATGCTACAATTGTCAGCAACCTGGTCATTTTGCAAGAGAATGCAATCAACCAAAAAATTTTCAGATGAATCAATTTCATAATCAACAACCAGGAGGTCAACCTCAATATCAACACAATCAATCTAGAGGTCAACAGCATTACCAGCAAAATCAGCCAAGATTCAACAACAGCAGCAATCAGATGAACAATTTCAATAACAACAACAGTTACAATCCAAACTTCAACAACTTTCAGTCTCAAATGAACAATCAACAACAGAATATGCAACAGACTCAAGGCTTTCAACTTCAAATGAATCACAATCAAAACCTTCAAGTAACTCAAAGTAGTCAAAACAACACTGTTCCAGCAAATCAAAATCAGACCATAAATCAAGAAAAATGTGGCAGTGACTACACAACATGAAGGAAGCTTTGATTGGAGCAGTCATGAGGAGGATATTGCTGATGACATCAAAAAGGCAAATGTGACATTCATGGCCATAATTGAGAAAGAAAAGGGAACCTCCTCTCAGGTACACTCTGCTCCTACAGTTGATTTAAATGAACTTATTATTGAACTAAAAACAAAGGTAGGTAAGCTGGAAGGTGAGTGTTTCAGAAAACAAAGTATCATAAATGAGTATGAGGCAAGTGAGATGATAAGTGATGAAAAGATTAAGAGCCTTGAAGATGATTGTATGGTCATTTATAGATCTCAAACAAGATACATCACTGAGATTGATGGTTTGAAAAAATTGTTGATTGATGAAAAGGTGCAAAACACAATACTAAAGGTTGAAACTGAATTTCTTAAGAATTTGGTCTCAACTGGCAACATTTGTGGAATTCTGAATCAAGTAAAAGACCAAGACAAATATAAAACAGTTCCACCTCCATTCAACAACAACTTTATGCCAAAAGTTTACAAAGAGAAAAGAGATGCATACTTACAACAATTCGAAGATGTCTTTCAAGATAGGGAAGAATTTGTTGATTTATACAAAAAGGTAGAAGTGAATGAAGATGGAGAGTTTGTGATTAAGAAAGAAGTGAAAATGGAAAAGTCAATTGGAGTTCAAGTCTCTGAGGATGACTTTGATTCAGATGAGTTGGATCAAGATGATCTTAGTGATTTAAGTGATCAAATTACTTAAAAGGAAATTCAAGCTGCTGAAAGAGGGAGAAAGTATAAAAAACCTGAATCTGTTGACAAGCTTCCAAAGTATCCACCAGTCCCATCAAAATCAAAGAAGCAAAAGGACAACATTAAAAGGGAACATGTCTCTTATGACATCTGTGACAGAAGGAAGATAAACTACAATGCAGTTAGACCTCCAAGCAAGACTGTATTGAATAGGATAAAGCAGAACAACAAGAAGAAGAAGGAGAATGAAAAGATTAATACAGAAAACTTTATCCCAGTTTATCCAATCTTTTCGAGTTATGAAGTGTTGGATGTTGGAGAAGTGGAGACAATGGAAGAATATGAGAAAAGACAGTCAAGGGTTAGAGAAAGCAGTGATGAAGAACCTATGATTATGAAGAAGATTGTCTTTATCAAAAGCAATGTTGAAAGACAAGACATCAAGATTGAGGAATTTGTTCCTTTTTCAATTGACTTTGATAGTTTGAAAAATCAGAAGACTTTAGGAGTCAATACACCTAAGCCAAGTGAAAGATTCAAGAAACCAAAAGAACATGAAGTCTTCAAAGGAAAGGTTTGGTGCAAAAGGTGTGATGAATATGGTCACCACACAGATTCATGCCACGAGAGATTCAAACTCAAACCATTTCATGTACCAGATGGAAAAATGTATGGTCAAGACTTTGTTCTGTATAAAGAGAAGTATGAAATGTATTTGGGAAAAGGAAATCTGTGTGGAAAGAAGACAAGTAATGAAGAGAATGCTGAAATCAAAGGAAAGAAACAAGTGACTGAGTATGTAGGAAGAAGTAAGTCACCACAGAAGCACAAGAAGATGATAAAGAAGAAAAATCAGTCATTGAAGATTAATCAAGACACTCAATCAGTTAAGTCTGATGACTCTCAAGGATCATCAAACAGTGAAAAGACAAGAAAAAAGGATACTTATCAGAGAATGAAATCAACTGAACTTACTGGTGATGAGAAGTTTTTGATGAAACATGGATATGAACCACAAGGTTTCACTTGGAAACCTAAAGCAGAAACTAAAATTGAAGCTGTGGCTGATGTAAGAGACTACTCAGAAACAAAGGACTATGTCTTGAAAGAGAATGTCACTGACTCGGTTGAGCCTCAATGTTCAGTTTCACTTTTCAAAACACCAAGAGAATGTGGGAATGAAACTAATCATTCTGATAATCTGGAAATCACTCATGCAGATTCTGAACCTACAACACTCACTTCCCAGGCTGCCACTGTAATTGACACTGATAAGTTGCAAGTTGATGAAACTTGCACCTCATCACTTAACTAATCAAATTTCTCTTTGGGCAGGAACATGCCACTCCATTGAATGATATATGGTATATGGATAGTGGTTGTTCTAGGCACATGACTTGTGACAAGAGGTCACTTGTGAACTATGAAGAGAAATATGAAGGTCCTGTTGCCTTTGAGAGTGATGAAAATGGTGGAAAGATTGTGGGAAAAGGAATCTTGACAAATGTAAAGGGGTCATTTGACAATGTGTTTCATGTTGAGGGACTTCAATACAATCTTTTGATCATATCACAGATGTGTGATAAAGGTTACAAAGTTAGTTTTGATGATTCTCATAGCTTCATCTTAAAACCTGAATTTGTGATTCCACCTGAGATGATTATGATGATGGCACCCAGAAATGGCAACTTATATGAGTTAAATATGAAAGAAGCCATTTCATGAGGTGGTGTATGTTTTGTTTCCAAAGCCACTGAAAATGAATCAAAATTGTGGCATAGGAAATTGTGTCATGTAAACTTAAAGGACATGAATAGACTGGTCAAGGGTGAACATGTGATTGGTTTACCTACAAGAGAATTTAAGTTTGATGATCACTGTGATTCATGTCAAAAGGGAAAGCAACACAAGTCTACTCATAAGACAAAGCTCATCAACTCAATTGATCAACCACTTGAGTTACTTCACATGGATCTTTTTGGTCCTGTGAGTGTGCCAAGTATTGGAAAGAAAAGATACTGTTTGGTGATCATTGATGACTATTCTAGATATACTTGGGTCTATTTCCTAAGTACCAAGGATGAGTCTGCTGAGTTGATTATGGGTTGTGTTACAATGATTGAGAACAAGCTGAATAAGAAAGTTAAAATGATGAGAAGTGACAATGGTACAGAGTTCAAAAATGGAGTTATGGAAGAATTCTGCACAAAGAAAGGAATATTTCAACAATTCTCAGCTCCTAGAACTCCTGAACAAAATGGTGTAGCAGAAAGAAGAAACAGAACTTTGATAGAAGCTGCCAGAACCATGATGGCTGATGCAAATCTGCCTGTCACTTTTTGGGCTGAAGCAATCAATACAGCATGTTATGTTCAGAACAGGGTACTTGTAAACAAAAGGCATAACAAGACTCCATATGAAATTTTCAATAACAGAAAGCCTTACATTAAGTTTTTCAAGCCCTTTGGTTGCAAATGTTTTCTATTGAACACTAGAGATTATTTGAACAAGTTTCAAACTAAGTCACTAGATTGTTTCTTTATTGGATATTCTACTCACTCAAAGGCATACATAGTTTATGTGAAAGATCACATGAGTGTGATAGAGTCATATGACATCATTTTTAATGAAAATCAATTCAATACAGTCAGTGGTGCAACATGGCTGTTTGATCATGAAAAGTTAATAAAGTCATTCAAGATTTATTCTAAAGACTTTGATGATTCATTCTACAAGACCAGTACACATGTTGAAGACACTAAGAAGAAAGAACTGGACTTGGAAGAATTGTGGGAAAAGGTTGCAAGAAAAGAAAAGGAATATACTTTTGTGAAAAGCTCCTCAAGCAATGCCATTGAACAAGATGAGGAAGTAAACAATCAGGACATTTCAAATGTACAAAATGATCATGTTCAGAATGGGAGTGACACATGCAACCAATCAAATGAAGATGAAAATGCTTCCACAGCAAGATTTCAAGACTTGTTTCAAAGCTTGAATCTGGGAAACAATGGTGCATCTACTTCAGGACAAACCAATGATGAAGTACCAGAGTTTCATGATGCAGAAGCTGATTTGATCATTGAAGAACCTGAACTTAATGAATCAAATCTTGACACAAATATGATAATACAAACTCCTACTGTTGAAAAGAATCATCCTGCTGAAAATATCATTGGTGACTTGCATGAAAGAGTAACAAGGAGTCATTCTGAGATAGCAAACATCTGTCTTTACTCTTGCTTTCTATCCCAATTAGAACCAAAGAATATTGCTCAAGCCTTAAAAGACAATAGTTGGGTAGAGGCTATGCAGGAGGAATTGGCCCAGTTTAGAGATCTACACGTGTGAGATCTAGTAGACAAGCCACATGACAGATATGCAATTGGAACCAAATGGGTGTTCAGAAACAAAAAGGATGAAAGGGGTTTGGTGATTAAGAACAAAGCAAGACTTGTAGCATTGGGATGTCTTCAAGAAGAAGAGATAGACTTTAAGGAAGTGTTTGCACCAGTTGCAAGACTGGAAGCCATAAGAATTTTCCTTGCATATGCTGCCTCAAAGAACATAAGAGTATTCCAGCTTGATGTTAAATCTGCATTCCTAAATGGAAAGATTGATGAAGAAGTGTATGTGGCTCAACCACCAGGTTTTGAGGATCCCATGTATCCAAACAGGGTGTATAAGTTAAACAAAGCCCTTTATGGATTGCATCAGGCTCCTAGAGCATGGTATGATGAGCTATCAACTCATTTACTTGAAAATGGTTTCACAAGGGGAGCCATTGACAAGACACTCTTCTACAAAAGGAAAGGGTCATATTTGCTGCTTTTACAAGTCTATGTTGATGATATCATCTTTGGATCTACAAATGAAAATATGTGTTTGGAGTTTGAAGAGGTGATGAAGTCCAAGTACAGCATGAGTTCCATGGGTGAAATAAACTTCTTTTTGGGGCTGCAAGTTCAACAAAAGGCTGAAGGGATCTTCATTCACCAAACTAAGTATGTGCAGGACATTTTGAATAAGTTCAACTGTCATGATTACAAGACTGCTTCAACTCCAATGGACACCAAAGAAAAGATGATAGCTGATGAAAAGGGGGAGTCAGTTGATGAGCATGAATACAGAGCCAAGATTGGATCTCTGATGTATCTGACTGCAACAAGACCAGATATCATGTTTGCTGTGTGTGTGTGTGCTAGGTTCCAGTTAAATCCAAAAGTCTCCCACATGAATGCTGTTAAAAGAATATTCAGATACTTGAAGGGAAGACCAGACTTAGGGATTTGGTATCCAAAGAACCAATCCTTTGATCTGATTGCATATACAGACAGTGATTATGATGGATGCAATATGAGTAGAAAGTCAACATCAGGGGGATGCCAGTTTTTGGGAGAAAGGCTAGTGTCATGGCAATGCAAGAAACAGACTACAGTATCAATATCCACTGCAGAAGCTGAATATGTTGCTGCATCTGCCTGCTGTGCACAAGTTCTCTGTATTCAAAATCAGATGCTGGACTATGGTTTGAACTTTCGAAACACCCCTATTCTGATTGATAATACTGCTGCATACTTTACTGTTAATAATCTTGTGCAGCATTCTAAGACTAAGCACATTGAGATCAGACATCACTTCATCAGAGATTGCAGTGAAAAAGGTTTGATTGAAATGCAAAGAGTTGATACAAGTGATAATTTGGCTGACTTATTCACCAAACCACTTGATAGGACCAGGTTCAACTTTCTTTTGAAAGCCATGGGGATGACCAACTCTGATGAAATCTGATTAAGGATGTATGCTTGGTTGGGTACCTCTATGTGCTACTTGAATATTTTAGAAGAGGTCACACATGTTGAATGTTACTGAATATGTTACTGAGTATGTTACTGAATATGTTACTGAATATGTTACTGAGTATGTTACTGAGTATGTTACTGAATATGTTACTGAATATGTTACTGAGTATGTTACTGAGTATGTTACTGAATATGTTACTGAGTATGTTAAATGTTTATGTGACTTAACTGTTTCTATGTGTGTCTCTCTATGATAACTGATTATTTTATTAGAGATTACACATATTGAATATGTTTCAACTGAATGTTGATTGAATATGTTTTGATTATGTCACTGTTTTGATGTTAACTGATAGGTGCTTAAGTAACTATATGTGCAATTTGCTTGAAATTGATGGTAATTCTTGACTATCATGTTAACTGATCTGATGTTATGATAAGTTGTTTGATCTTTTTAGGTGAAATTGAATGCTTATATGATGTCATCAGTAATCAATGTTTATGGTTACTTGAATATGTTCTTAATCTGATCTTCTGAAGTTGTTAAGATAGGATAGACATTGAATGTGAGTACACTCTGTTTTTCTTAATGATGTTAAGAATGATTAAGATTTGAGTGTGTGATGCAACTGTTTGTGTCAAAATGTGTTTTATGTCAAAATTAAGTGATTCAATGAAATTTATAATGAATTTTGCATAAATACTATATTTTGGTCAAAACATGAGCAAGTTGATTAATGGTGTAGAGATATGATAAGATTATTCAGTTCAAGCTTTTAAGAAGCTTAAAAGAAGGATTTTTTTTAAAAGGAAAAGTCTCAAGTAGTTATTTTTGCTGAAAATTATGTCATTTGCTCAGTTGGAAGGACATGCACTAGTGTATGTTTGGTCCTTAAATCTCTATAGATTCAGAGGATAGCCATTGAACTGAAAACTGAATGCATTTTGGGCAACTATGACTTGTTTCTTATTTCTTCACTTAAAACTATGTCAATAACTCTGACTTTGACAGGACATATATTCACATGTATGTTTGGTCCTGTTGACCACTTTTGGTCAAAACAGGATAGCCATTAACCTGATAAGAAAGAGATATTGGGGTGATTGAATATTAAACTGCATTTAATGGGAAATGATAGTACATTGACTACTTAACTGATCATATGGAATTAAAAGACTAAAAATACCTTAGTATAGTCATTAACATGTATGGTTACTTTCCCATGATGATGTAAAATCTAAGGTGATATAAACATAATGAATATGCTAATCTTTATGTGGAGATGCATAGTTGTTTTGCATGTCTCAAGATAGATCTCTCCGAATGATACGACAGAAAAGTGATTACCCAGTCATACACGAGCTTGTTGTTATTTGGTCAACCAAAATGAAACATTTTTAAATATGACAAAGAACATGCTTTAAGAAAATTTGAGAAAATGTCAAAAACAAGGGGAAGAATGAATAAATCAACCAAAAGTTGATAAGTGTTTTAAATATTTTATCAAACAAGAGGGTTACAACAAGAACTACAAAGATGTTGGCAAAATCTGTCTCATCTTGAATGAAAGGCATGTTGCTAACTATAAGTCCAACGTTCAACCTTTATATATGTTTGTGTATAAAAATACAAAAATACAATAAGTTCTGTCATACAAAAACTATTTTTGACCAAATACAAGAGGTTGGAGTCAAATTGGGGTGATCTGGGGAAAGCCAAATAAGCTTTGAGAAGAGATATGATGCATCATAGCACAGTGTTGACCATTATTGCATTATGCTCAAATTGAACTTTAATCATATCACCAAAGAGATGAAAATCATGCTAAATTTATACCTGCTGTTAACCTATCTAAGTTATCATAATAATGCCGAGAGTGAAGTAATGAGATAGCTACTTAGTCAATATGATCCCATTCCTGAGATCTTTTCAGTTTAATAAAGATATTGTTTTGAAATGAATTATAACTGAAATTTGATCTCTAAATGCACCATTTGCTCTTAAGCTATGTTCTGAAATGATACATAACTTAGAAATATCTTTGACAAGTGGTTTAAGTCAAAAAGTGTTGCATTTTGCCTAAAATAGGTTGAATATATAAGTTCGAGTAAGGTTTGATGCTTTATAACCTTATCGAGCACAAACTGTTTGAATATGTATTTTCGGGTAAGGTTAATGAATTATAAACTTTCCGAGTACAAAACAGTTGATTATGTGTGAATATGTAAGTTCGAATAAGGTTTGATGCTTTATAACCTTCTCGAGCAAAAACTGTTTGAATATGCATTTTCGGGTAAGGTTAATGAATTATAACCTTTCCGAGTACAAAACAGTTGATTATGTGTGAATATGTTGTTTCGGGTAAGGTTTGAAAATTCTTAAACTTTCCGAGTAAGATTAGTCATGTTTGACTTGTTTATGTATGAATATGTTGTTTCGGGTAAGGTTTGAAAATTCTCAAACTTTCCGAGTAAGATTAGTCATTTTTGACTTGTTTATGTGTGAATATGTTATTTCGGGTAAGGTTTGATAATTTTCAAACTCTCCGAGTAAGCTTAGTCATTTCTGACTAACTTTATGATTTTCGATCATGCTTTAAAGTGTTTACACTTTTCGGGTAGAGTACACTGTTGCACTTATTTTCCCGAGTAAGCTTGAAGTCTTGAGATGATTATGTGTTGAAATAGCTATCTTTTAATAAGAAATTCTTGTTTCGAGCAAGCTATGCATGTTATATGCTAGTTTCGAGTAAGCTATGCATGTTATATGCTGATTGTGTTTCCAAGCAAATTTTGTGAACTTAAGTGAGTACACCGAGTAAGCTTTGTGTGAATATGTTGTTAGGAAAGACTTGTCAATCTTTCCGGGCACGCTTAGATGTTACTGTTTAAGTTTGTCATTTTTCAGGTATGGTTTGAAATGTTTAGTTTCCTCGAGCAAAGGAATACCTGATGATTGAATGTGTTTATCCTAGCGAGCTTAGTGCTAACTTAGGATTTTCGAGCAAGCTCTATGAAATTTTAGACTATAGCACACTTAAATGTATATGTGTTTAATTTCATTCCGAGCATGCTCTGTGATATGTGTGTTTATGATTTCTTTGAAATTACAAGTGTTTTCTGGCAAACTTTGTTTTCCGAGCACACTTTATGTTTCGGGTACACCTGTGTTCCTTCAATATACTTGGTAATTTCAAACTATAACTTTCCGAAGTACACTGTCTGCTAGAATTTCTTTTCGAGCACACTTTGTACTATATGAAAGTTATCCGGGTATACTTTACATAAGAATGTTGTCCGAGCACACTTTTCATTGAAAGAGTGCTCGAGCACACTATGTATACAAGCATACTTGAATGAATGCGTTGATTGAATATGTTAGTTAGACACACATAAACTGCAAGACCCTGATGCTTACAAAAGAATCAAGAATCCTGGTGTCTCTAATACTTTTAATGCAAATGTTCCTTTTGAAATTTTACCTTGGTTGTTAAACCATGATTTGGCTATAATGCCTGTGCCTGAGCTGAGCTCAGAGGAGGAAGAAGGGGGTGATGATGATAGTGATGAAAGAGATTCTGATGATGATGTTGATAGCAATGAAGGTGGAGATGGTTTACAACTGGAGATTATGGCACCTGAACAGGGGGAACATAGAGAAGAACTTGAACAACCTATCCCTACACTACCACACTCACCACCACCAACCCCACCACATCAATCACCACCTCAAACCCTTACCCTAGACCAACCTGAAACTTCCACACTTCAATTATCACCACCACAGACACCACCAACACATAGCCCAAACCAATCAGAACCAGTCATTTCTAGCCCACCTCAAACACCCACCACAAACCAACCAGATTTTAAACCATTTCCTACATCAGAACCTACAAGTCCACATGTTGATACACACCAAAGAAATCTTGAGTTGATGTTGGAAAATGATGAGTTGAGAAGAAAAATTAAGGAGGTTATGGATGAGAATGTAGTGTTGAAAAGGAGGGATGAGGAAGTAACAAATGAAAATGTAATTTTGTTGAGAAAGTTAGCTGAGGCTGAAATGATGATTCGAACCATGGTGCAGGAGGTTGAGAAGACCTTAGCTGCCCCAAAACAGGGTGAGAACATAGAGGATAATGATGTGGTTATGACTGATGCTGTATGTGTTGAAAATGTTGATGGTTTGAAGATGATCTTAAATCCTTATGATGAAAGTGATGAGAATGATGAGGAAGTGAGTGGAGATGAAAATGAAAATGAAAAGTCAAAGGATGATGAGAATGTGCTAACAGAAGAATTGACTGAGATTGTGGATGAGGAGATGAGTGTGGATAATGCAAATGTGAATGCTGCTACTGAGGAACTGGTAACCACTGAACCTGAAGATGATCAAGAAGTTAGTTCCAAGAGGGTAGAGCATGATTCTGAATTAGATCAACTGTTCAACGAAATTGATGAATATGAAACTTCTGATGAAGAAGAAGAAGAAGAGCAGTTGAGAAAAAGGAAAGAAAAGGGTAAAGGGATAGCAACAGAGGAAGAACATGTTGTGTATGCTGAGAAAGATATAACATTTAAAGATGATGCTGCTGCTGCTCTTGAAGAGCAAGAAAGAATAATCAAAGAAACTATGGAGAGGGAGAAAATAGCCCTATCTCTGACTCCAGAAGAGATTGCAGAGCAAGAAAATCTGATCAGACAAGCCAACATTGAAAAGGAACTGACTGAAGATGAGGCTGAATAAGAAGTGATAGAATAACTGATCAAGATGAGCAGAGTTGAGGAAGTGTACAACTCTTTGGGCATGGTAGTCAGCATGTTTCAATCTAAAAGTCAAACATCAGAAACTGCTACTGAACCAACTACTGGTATAATTCCTGAAGAAGAGATTGGCGAGTCAATTGCTTCAAAGGCTGCCAAGAAATGGGCTGAACAGGTAAAAGAGGACTTGAGAAAGAACCCAACGGATAACTGGCCAGAAAGAAAATTTGAAAAGACTTATCAAAGAAGAAAAGGAACGTCTGTACAAAGCCCTATCAGAGCTACACCTTTGCAAAGCCTAAGACCTGATGAACATATGCAAGGTGTCCCTGATGTAACAACTAGAGATGAAGCAGATCATCCAGCTCCTGATGAACCAAAGATAGATGCTATGAATGAGCTGACAGAAGAAGAAGATGACTCTGAGAACTCTAATGATGATAATGATGATAATCCTGATAAGGATGAAGGGAGAGTTGGTACAAGCACCAATGTTATGTCCCCACAAGTTGAGATGACTGATACACACAGGGCAAACATTGAAATACGTTTGGAAGAAGCCAAAAGGCTGATTGAGAAAAAGAACAAAGAGACCAAGAAGCACAAAGATTATCTGAGAAAACATGGCTACTCTGAGAAAGATTTAGAACATTTCTCTGTTGACCAACTGGAAGAGTTGTATATTAGTGAAAAAGAGAAAGTTGTGGAGAGATGTGTTAGAGAAAATGAGGAACTTGAACTGGAAGAATTGAAAAGAAAGTTTAATGGAATGTGTGGATATTTGTTGGAAAAAGGCATGAAGCCTGAAATTGTGAAGAACTTAGATAAAAAGACAGTTGTGGATCAGTATAACAGAAGGAAAAGAAAAGAAAAATCCACAAGGGTCCAAACTGAAAGCTCAATTCAAACTGAAGTACCTGATGAGCCACCAAGGAAGAAAAGAAGAATTCAAACAATAAGGGAAAAAGAAAAGGAGAAAGTCAAAATTGTTGAAATCCCTATTGTCCAAGAAGAAGTGAAACCTGAAACAGTAGATGAACCATTCATGCCTTGGGATAATGAGGAAATGATCAACATCCTAAAGAACATAATGATAAACAAGAGAGGGGTGTCTGAAGAAGATTTTAATGTAATAGAAAAGGAGGATTTGAAAACTCTTTTCTACCTTCAGAAGGATGAGTGGGAGAAGGCTTTGAGAGAAGAAGAAAATCCCAGATATTATGCTGATGGCAGATTTGTACCTGCTGGACTGGCAAGAACTCCAGGAATGATAAAAATGTTAATTGAACTGGAGGCAGCAGGACATGACATTGTGGAGATAGCCAACCTTCCTACTGAGATAGTGGAAGCTATATATGTGAAGACATTCAACTTGGGACCTCAAAAGCCCAAGAAATCAATTCCATTCAGACCTCCATTCCATCAAAGATTTCCTAGAGGAAGAGGACAAGAAGGAAGAGGAGAATCAAGCAGCTCAATACAACACAGAACAAGACCACAAACTGATGTGGATCTACCCAGAGAGTTGTATTATGATTCAGTCATTGATTCCCTTAAAGTGATTATGGAGAGCAGGCTGCTAAGGGAGATTGTGGTCAGAAGTGACTTCCGTGATTATAATGAAGAACAATTAAGAAGAATGGCCACACTTCACTTGTATGACTACAGAAACAGGGACAGATCAGCATGAAGACAGATGAATGACTTATCAAAGTATCTACATGAAGAAGCTGATAAGGGATTCAAGTTTTTAAAAGAAAAAAGAAGTTGGAGAATGATTCAACTTCACAGATCAAAGAGGTCAGAGAAGCTAAAGAGAATGGACAGGGCTGAACTGAACTACCAGATAAGTGTCCGAGATCAGAATCCACTGTCCAACATGGATACGTGTATAAGATTGGGAAGAAGAATGAGAAGGCCAAACTATACAGTGCAGAAGAACGGTGTCATTGCTGAAGTGGAATACAAAGAAGACACTGGTTACTATGTGCTGAGGAACTCTGATGGAAAAGCTTTGGCGACAATCAAGAAGGATGCAGATCTGACATGCTTACACAATGATGATCTTACAGATATAAGAGACTTGGTGATACCAGAAGGACACACTCACTACCAAGTGCTCAATATCTTCAGAGAAAGAGTTGCATCTGTAATCCAGCTGAGAAGACAAGCAGCTTACAACGAAAGAAGAAGACAAAATAGATAGAATAGGCTTAGCTATGTAATGTCTTCGGACATCTTTTGCTTATGTAATTTTTTCTTATGTAATTTGATTATGAAATTTGACTTTTTAATTTGATGTGTATTTTGCTAAGTGTATGTAACCATAGAGTGTTTTGGGTCAGCAGAGGTGTTCCAATCTAGGGGGAGATTGTTGGGTCAAGAATTTGACCCAAATGAGGAGATTTGACCGAAAACGAAGAATATGGAAGATTGCAATCTTCTCAACCTCCTTAGAAACTGCAAAGTATTGAATCCGAGCACACCTTGGACCTTCGAGTAAGCTTTTACTTAGCCGAGTACGAGATTTTGCCTTCCAGGCAAGGTTTACTTCAAATAGTCTTCTTAAGTGGATATCCTAGCAAGGTATGCTTATTAGTGATTTTCCGAGTAAGGATCACTGATTTGGCATCTCCGAGCAAGATTCACTTTGTCAAGCAGGGTTGTTCTTCAAGACCAAGTATTTTACTCTTCCGAGTAAGGTTTGGTCAACCAAGTCCATGAAGCCAAGTAATTGGAAGACCGGGCAAGGTATTTATTAATAAATATGGTCCGAGTATACTCGATGAGTTAAGAGAATATTTCTAAGTTATATCGAGTAAGATTCAGCTCAAGCAAGGTACAGTGGTTCCCGAGTATGCTTTGCTAATAAGTTGTTCAATGACAATGAGCCGAACAGGACCATAGAAGAACAGAGTTGCTCGTAAGGAGTTATCGGGCAATGTCTGATAAATTCAAGAAGACTGAAGTCTACTCGGTAAATATTTTACTTGGTAAAATATTCTTTAAGGAAAGTCTACCCGGAAACTGATTCTCGAGTACACTTCTATGTTTACCAAGTATGAAGGAAGGCAGAGTACACTGCGTACTCGGAGACTGAAGTTTAATGAAAAGCCTACCCGGAAGACTTGTTTTAAACTTAGTTTTATTTTTGAATATGTAATTTGAATATGTATTATCGGATAGGGTTTCTAGAAGGAATGACAGCTGTCTTAGGTTGACAAGCCTATAAATAGAATATTTAGGGCACGCCGCCGGAGACACGAGACAGAAAAAGACATAGACACAGGCAGAAACGAAAATACACAACTGACGGCTGTCTTAGGATTCCTAGAAAACCCTAAATCGATTATCCTTTTGTATGATTAACATTATATAAATGAAAATCTTTTAAGTGAATCCTGTGTGTGCCTTCTGTCCTTGAATATTCATTGCAACCGTATGTTTGTTATTGATTCCGCCTTTAACAAACGGTCATCTTTCTAAATATAGTAACCCGTCATTAACTCTCTTGTCAACACGATTAATTTTGTGTGAGTTATGACATGATTGATTAAAGATCCGAGCCGAACCGAACATCATAAGTGGGACCTGACAGACCGGGCAAGGTATTCATTAATAAGTATGATCCAAGTATGCTTGATAATCTAAAGGAATATCTCTAAGTAATATCGGGCAAGGTTCAGCTCAAGCAAGGAACAGTACTCCCGAGTACACTTTGCTTATAAGTTATTTTATAGCAAAGAGCTGAAATGGATCATTGAAGAACAAGGTTGCTCGTAAGAAGTTGTCGGGCAAAGTCTGGCAAAGTCAAGAAGACTGAAGTCTACTCGGTGAGTATTTTACTTGGTGAAATACTCTTTAAGTAAAGTCTACCCGGAAACTGAACTCGAGCACACTTCTATGTTACCAAGTTATGAAGGATGGCCGAGCATACTCGGAAAGACAAGACTGATGCAAAGCCTACCCGGAAGACTAGTTTTACACTTAGTTTATCTTGAATATGTAATTTGAGTATGTATGATTGTATTTAGGGTTTCTAGAAGGAATGGCAGCTGTCTTAGGTTGGCAGGCCTATAAATAGAATGTTTAGGGCACGCCGCCAAGAGAGGGGCAGAGAGAGAGAGAGAGATAAGCCTTTACACTTTTCGGATAAGAAAGAATATTTCTTGTAAGTGACGGCTGTCCTAGGATTCATAGAAAACCCTAAATTGATTATACACTTTGTATGATGAATGTTATATAAATGGAAATCTTTTGAGTGAGTCCTGTGTGTGCTTTCTACCTTTGATTATTCTTTTTAACCGTATGTTTGTTATTAATTCCGCCTTTAACAAACGGATATCTTTCTAAATATAGCAACTTGTCATTAACTCTCTTGTCAACGCATTAATTTGTGTGAGTTATGACATGATTAATTAAGATCCAGCTGAAATCGAGGGGACCGACAATCGTCAGCCAACTGATGTACTATCATTTCTCATGTACGTTCAAGTCATTTTCTCATTTTTGAGAAACAAAATACACTATACTTGAAAACTATACCAGAACATATGTTTGTATTTTTTTTTAAATTTAAAATTTTAAAATTTTTTTGATTGATCAATCTTCATACCAAAGTAATACGGTTACCTTTTATCTTCAAGACATCATTTTCCCATTTGTGAGAATCTCCCCCTAGAAATAAGCTTGTTTTGAGATTCTACATCCTTGCGAGTTGAATGTCTGAAACAAACTTTTTTAATATGCAATGTATTCCTTGATTTGTTCCTACACACTTAGAGAGCAGATTAAAAATGTTCTATCACCCTAAAATCCCATCCAGGCAACAAATAATCCATTTTAATGTTTAAAGATTTTTAAAACAATGGATATTTGCCCTGTCATGTGCATGGAACAACCCATTTAATAAACAATGAATTTGTGGTTGCTCCTACACCCATAGCGGGATCAGTTGGACATAGGAACCCAATTCATAAATGTCTTGGGGTTTCCTTGAGCATCAACATATGTGATCTCTTGTCAACTCACATCGTTCCCATCTTTAACAGAATCATTTGTTAATACAGATTCTGTTTGCTAAGTTTTAAGTTTCCAAGTCTGTCTTGGTTTAGTGAAATTTGATATAACAGACTTTGGAGTGGAACAATTCGAATTCGAATTCTTAGAACTCTCAACACTCTTTGATTTCTGAAAATTTATTTTTCTTTTAACAGTTTCTAAATCTTTTAAGTGCAAACTTGACATATTAACTTTGAATCCTTGAGTATCTGTGACCCGTTGTACAGATACTTGTGGTTTTGTAATATAAGCATTTTGTTTAACCACTGAATTCGGTTGAAACATGTTACCCTTCACTTGAGAAGCTTGTCTATTAACAGCACGGTAGTGACACTCCTTTGCCAAATGCCCGCCGTTCCCGCAGTCGAAACACGCCTTCATCCTTCTTCTAATGTCAACGTAAGCACTAGCCTCATTTTGGAATTCCTTCTTATGAAAGGTTTTTCCATACTTCCTGCCCCTTGGCGCAGTCTTCAGATTTTGCTTGTAATAGGGAACATATAGATGATGAACACAATTTCTGGCTAAATGTCTTGGCGTGCCACAAAGGTAACATGTTTTCCTCTTAATATAAATAGCACCTAATGATTTATCAACACATGGAGATCCGTAGGATCTATGAGGACGAGACTGTCCTTGTTGTGCTGATTTCTTATGTGCCTTCCCTTTGTTGCCACAACTCTATGTATTATTATTAGTACAATTTTGTGTTGTGGTGTCATCTGAATTTGATGACACGTTAGAATAAGATTCATTTTCACTAGCATGAACCCCTTTACTGTCAGAAGCAACATCATTTACTATATCTGCATATGAAGTGGAAGCATCAAAATTGTTCACACATTTAAAAACAAGGTTAATTTCCTCTAGGGATCCTGATCCAACAATTTCAGATTGAACTTGTTTACCATGCTTCATGTCTTTTCCCTTTTCTTCCTGCTCTTTGGTAAGAGGAAGACTAGCATAGTTGTCATTGTATAGTGGGGGTACTTGACTATATCTTATACTGTAACAACCCAGCTACCACCACACCATAATATTGTCCGCTTTGGCCGGGACGTACCACCATCGCCTCACGGATTTGCTTTTGGTTGCCCAGGTGGTCACCCATCCTCATACTACTCCCACCTGAGCACGCTTAACTGTGGAATTCTCTTCTCTTCCACTACCATTAAGCGCCCAAAACGCGTTATGATGGGGAACGTATCCACCTCCTTATAAAGAAGGCTTAGTTCTCCTTCCCAACCGATGTGGGATGTCACACTTTTTGAGGTTAAATTTGTACCTAATAGTTTTTCTTTCTGTCAAAAGTTTTGCACAAATTTAGGGGGAGAAAATTAAAAAATCAAAAAGAGTGTGTGTGTTTTTGTTGAGAAAGTTAAAATTAATTTTGATTGTGTTTTTCAAGATTCACTCTTGCTTAAAATTATGTTGGTTGCTCAATTTTGAAGAACATATACTTGTATGTTTTTGGTCTGGTGATCTACTCGTAAATTCACAGGATAGCCATTTATCTAAAGACTTAAAGCATCCGAGGCGATTGTGATGTGTTTTGTGTTTTCAATTCTTTCACTTAAAATTATGTCGGTAATTCTAAGTTGGAGGAACATGTATTCTCATATGTGTTTGGTCCTGTTAACCACTTGTGGATATACGTGATAGTCATTTACCTGAAACCTAAGAGTGACCGGGGTGACTGAGTTTTAAATTGTCTTCTGGGAAGTGATATCTTTATTCGGTTAACAGTTTTTAGATGCTTCAAAACATTTTCAAATGAAAATTGATCCAACATTTTGGTAAGTGATAAATAAATTGTTTTTGTGTGTCTAACGGGTGATGTTATTAAGCTTAAAAGGCTCTAGAACAGTCATTGATTTGTATGGTAGCTTTCCATGATGCGTAAAAGTTGAAGTGATATAAACTAAATTTGCTAAACTTACTGTGGAGAGTCATTCTGAAGAAATGTGTATGTCTCCATATACATCTCTCCGAAGGATAGGCAGAAAAGCAATTACCCAGTCGTACACGTGCCCGTTAGTGTCTTGTTCACCAAAATTATTATGTTTCTAAGTTATTTCTTGAGTAATAAAAATAAAAAATAAAAAAATAAAATAAAAAATAATAAAAAAATAGATTATTGTGTTATTAAAAAAATCGTATTTCAAAAGCTTAAAGGATCAAACTAGAACTACAGAGATGGGGGCATAAAAGTAAGTCCTGTCATGTCTCGAATGAAAGGCATGTAAGTCCGGACGGCTTGTAAGTCCAACGCTCAACCTTAAAGCTTAAATTCATGTTTGCCTATCTATAAAAATCTTTTGATCAAGCACTAGGGGTTGGAGTCAAATTGGGGTGATCTGGGGAAAGCCATACGCTTTGAGAAGAGATAGGAGGCATCACAGGTCCATGAGTGATGTCCATCTAAACTTTATTCCGAACTGAACCTAATTCATATCACTGATGCAATGAAAATCATGCTAAGTTCGTTATACATGCTATCAACCTGTCTCTTTATGTCATAATATCGCTGAACATGAATCCTTGTGACAGCACCTTAAACAATATGATTCCATGTTCGGATCTTTTCATAAAAGGCAGCGTTTTTATCATAACTGAAATTTGATCCCAAACTTTTGCTTAATTACAAGAAGACTGGATGATTAAATTTGTTTTATCTGTAGTTTATAGTTTTATTTTATTTCATTTATTTTATTCTTTACTTCTTGATTACTCTTGTCGAAAAAAATGCGTTAAAAATGTGTTATATGTGGTTTAGCTGGTATGATCTCATTTCAAGTTTTTTCAAGAAAATCATAAAAATCATAAAAATTATAAAAATTAAAAAATTGTCTGTCTTATTTTGTTTTATTTAATTGTTTTCAAAATAATTTGGTTGATCTTTCGATCAAAGTTGATTGTTCTTTCAAGACTGATTCCTTGCAACGGAAGCATATGAAGTATTTGAGATTCAAATTGGATGATGCTGTCAATAAGGGGGAGATGGTAGAGTATTGGATGCAGATGCTAAAGTTGTTGATCATGTTCAAGTAAAGATTCTGAAGGTTTTGAAAGCATCAACCTAAGGGGGAGATTGTTGGGTCATAAATTGGTTAGACTGACGCATATCAAAGGCCACGACATAATCAAGACTAAAGTGAAATAAGCGAAGACGAGTTGAAGAATTGCATTATGGTTGTGATGGTGTGATACCGAAATACATAGGGATTTCAGTTTGTCTATTAAAACTGAAATCCCTATAGATTTCGGTTTGGCTAGTTTAGGCCTATTTGGGCTTGGCCTTTGGACCTCTTATAAATACTAACTATTTATAAGCATGTTTAATCATTTTAGGGTTAGTGGTTTTGTGAGCAGAACAAGAGCAGTTGTTAAGAACTTTGAGAGCCACCATAATCCTAAAGAACAAATACCAATTTGGGTAATTTCATAACTAGACGATTTAATAATATAATCGTGTACATTTGGAGTATTATCGTGTTTATTATATTCATATTGTTTATCGTTGTTCTTGAATCACCACGTTAACTAGATTCCGCATATTTGACGTGTGTTGGTTGATATCATATTGTAGTAATCCAGATTCGGGACCTACAATCTTCTTCATAAAATCTGTAACATGTATGTACGTATAAAATAATATTTATTTTAACATTATATACTATTAAATTTAACCATCTATGTACGTACGTATAATGTACCTAATGTATATAACTATTAAATTTAACTATCATGTACGTATGTATAATGTACGTAACGTATATAACTATTAAATTTAACCATCTATGTACGTAACGTATATAACCACACCTTATTTGCCCAAAATATATAAATTTTCTATCCCCACGATATGTTGTCGGGATAGGAAAACAAAATTTTATTTTTACTTTTTTAAAAATATAATACGTAAAAAATAAAAAAAACAAATAAAAATTAAAAAAAAAAAAACTACTACAAAAAGTGGTATTTGCTACGGCCAAATTTGTAGCAAGTTTCGCAGCAAACCAGGGTTTGCTACGGGATTTGCCACGGACTTGGTCCGTAGGTACAAGTCTTGTAGCTAACTTATCTGCTACGAGTTTTTGCTACGGAATCAGAATTTTGCTATGATCTTAGATACCAAAAGAGACGTTATTTTAGTTACATTAGCTACATATTTTGCTACAAAACTATTGGCTACGGATTGTTAACTACGAATTATTATCTACAAAATTTTGCTACGTTTTTTTAGCTACGAACTCTTAGCTACGAAATTTTTCTACGATATATAACCACATAATTTTGCTAAAAAAAAATTTTTGCTATGAAGTTTGCTACCGACTTTCAGCAACAACTTTGGCTACAGGAATTGGCTATGGTTTTTGTTATGACATTTAGCTACAGATTTTGATTGAGTTTTGCTACGAACATAGCTACATAAATTTGCATGCTTTTGCAACAAATTGATCAAGGTTTTAGCTACGTATTTAGCTATAGATTTTGTATAAATTTTTCAATATTTGTTTAATATTCTTTGCCACTTTTCCCTATAAAAAATATATTCAAATTTTATAATGCCGTACCAAAGATAAAAATCCAAACCAAATAGCATAAAATATCCAAAAGTACTACAATAAAAAATGAAATTTAGTTTTGCAACATCAACCCGTATATCTTAACTTGGTGAAAATATTTCTAGTTAGTTTCTTGACAATAGCTAAAATTTTCTTATTCATTTGAGCATATAATCTCACATTTTCTTCAATTTTTTCTAGCACAACATTTTTTTTCTACTTTTCGTTCAAACTCGCTCTTTATTCTCGTTCCAACTTAGCTATCTTTATGTTTCCAACTCCGCTCTTTATCATGTGCAACTCTAGTAGGATTTGGCTCTCGAGACTCAACACCACGATCCATGCGCCTCCGTGCCCCACGGAAACCATAACTAACACCATAAGCACCACCACTACCACGATTACCTTTACTATCATTCATAATGTATACACCGACACCCTACATACAAATAAAATTATAATAAGTTAAAAATTAGCATTCGATGATATAAAAATTACATTATATTATATATATTAATCTAAAAAATCAACATTTATATATCCGAAAACTATAAAACATAACTAAACTACTACATTTATACTTAGTCGTACCTTTAAATTGAACAACAAACGCACATCGTGATGTTGGATCGACTCGTAGAAAGTGCATCTGAAAAGCACAGTTAAACAAAAGAACCATGCGTCATTTTACTAATATAGAACCTGATGATGGGAGATCTAATATTTATGTTTGTGACTTAGACAAACTTAAAAACATATTATATAAGCTGTCTTATCCTATATAACGAATCAATATCAAAATCCATCGAGAAGTAATAGCCAAGCTGGTAAATCGAAATTGTTATGCTAAAATATTATGTAATTTGTCTTATCCTACATATTCAAAGAAACCCACCAATTCAATAAGTTTATAAACAAAAACCAAAAAGTAAATGTAGTAACTCCCAATGCAACAAGTTTGACCCGATGACCCATTAGTAATTATATTAATGTCACAAGAGAAAAGTTGTTCTAACATGTTTCATACATCATGCATTGGCCAAATAAACAAACATTTCTTCAAAAAACACTTGAGCAGATTCAGAATTCACAAGACAGAATTTAGCATGCAAAGGTGTATTTTATTACCTGAGAAAATCATGGAAATAAATTATGAAAATTTTAACACCGTAACATAAATGGAATAGGTTTCTCAAATTATTTTTATTATAATTTTATCTTAAACAAAAAAACCAAAATAATTCAATCA
The DNA here is from genome assembly GCF_021521415.1 of Bidens hawaiensis. NCBI lineage: Eukaryota > Viridiplantae > Streptophyta > Magnoliopsida > Asterales > Asteraceae > Bidens > Bidens hawaiensis. The sequence continues at coordinate 8,502,343 of NW_027491014.1, forward strand.
CTACAGATAGGTACAAACAATTCAGCAGATTGCGCAACAAAACGTGTTAACTTAGTTAAACCACAATACTAATCCAAATCAAGCAAGACCAATTTGGTTTAAATCTTAACTTTAAATATGAAGGTCTATAAGTGGAAAAAACCCATTTGGACTTGTCATAAAAGAGTATGATGTCGGGAAAACAGACTAGAACTCGACTCCCCACATCAGCTTTGACACATGTATTTGTAAAATCATAGAAACCATTCAAAACTCATCCAAAAACTACAAATCGGAACTTTCTGGAACTAGACTCAAAGTAGAACATAATGAAAACAAGAATAGATCAAAAACAATAAATTATCATCGAGTTACAGACCAAACAATAAACGAGAACAAATCTGTCAGCTAACTGTTGTCATCAAAACTCAAACTATAACATGTTTATGTTATCTCTAGGTATTTAATGTTAATGTAATAAAATAACAAAAGATGATTATTCTCAAATCATGCATTATACTCGCCTACAATCATGCTGCAATCCAATCTTCTATTATTAGAAGAATATTTATATTTATTGTAATTTATTATTAGAGGATTTGTCTCCCTCATTCATGCTTTCGTCTTGTTATATATTGTAATCAATTGTTCATCAATGATACACAATTACAATAACATATTCTTATGGTATCACGGCCATAGTGATATTTCTACACAAAATCACTACATCGATCCATTTTTTTTCTACTGCATCCATCTCTTGCCTCCATTAATATTTTCATTCTTCTAAAAGCTATTGAAGTCAACCTACACCTCGCAAACCAAATTCTCTAGCTACCCAATTAACTACTAACAAATTAATTGTTAACAACGGGAGAGACCAACCCAAATCCATTACTCAACAATGGTCAATCCATTCTTAACAAATGTCAATGGTGTCATACCATAGGTCACACCCTCACCAATTGCCCTATTTTCAAAAAGCTAATGCCACAAGTTTCCATTCCCCCCCTTTAATCACAATCCGACAACAAGAATCCCACCGCAAGCAAACATTATTACCATGCAGAATAACTTCACCACAAAATGGTTAATGGATAGTGGGGCTTCTCATCATGTGACAAATGATTTAAACGCGTTGACCAATCATGCACCGTACGATGGGACTGAGGAGCTTATTATTAGGGACGCTTCGTCTCTTAAAATCACTCATATTGGTTCACTCTTTTTACGTACACAAACCACCACTCTCATACTAAACAATATTCTTTGTGTTCTTTCCATCTCTAGAAATATTATTTCCATATCTCAATTATCTTATGACAACAATGTTCTAATCCAATTTTATCATTCTACTTTTTTTTATTAAAGATCCAAGTTCTAATCTCCTCATCCTTGAAGGAAAAGCAAGTCATGGTATTTATGAACTTGGTTCAACTTTTCACCATGAACCATCTACCTTTACAACTCACAAAACTACTTCCACCTTTTGGTATCATAGATTGGGCCACCCCAATGCCAATACTTTAAAATTCTTATCTTCTTCCGTTGATTGTATTTCGCATTCGCATACTAATTTTAACTCTTGTCACATAAACAAGAGTCATAAACTACCATTTGACAAATCTACTTTATCTTCAAATGCTCCATTACAATTAATTTTTTCGGATGTTTGGTCCTCACCAATCACTTCCATTGATGGTTACAAATATTACATTATATTTGTGGACCATTTTACCAAATACACATGGTTATACCCTCTTAAAAATAAATCTGATTCTCTATCTACTTTCATTTGTTTTCAAAATTTAGTTGAGAATTATTTTCAAGCAACTATTAAACAATTATTCTACGACAATGGCAGTGAATATATTGAACTTTCCTCCCATCTTCAATCTCAAGGAATTTTTCACTTTACCTCACCACCACACATGCATGAATATAATGGGTACGCCGAATGACGTCATCGTCACCTTGTTGAAACCGGCTTATCTCTTCTCACACATGAAAAATTACCAACCACATATTGGCCATTTGCTTTAGCCACATCCGCCTATCTCGTTAATCGACTACCTACTCCCACACTTAATAATACCTCCCCCGATCACAAATTATTTGATAGGCAACCGAACTATGACAAACTAAGCAGTTTTGTGTGTCTTTGCTATCCTTGGTTACGACCATACTCTCCTCACAAGTTGCATCCCAAATCCATACCTTGTTGAAACCAGCTTATCTCTCCTCACACATGAAAAATTACCAACCACATATTGGCCATTTTCCTTAGCCACAGCTCGTTAATCGACTACCTACTCCCACACTTAATAATACCTGCCCGTATCACAAATTATTTGATAGGAAACCGAACTATGACAAACTAAGAAGTTTTGGTTGTCTTTGCTATCCTTGGTTACGCCCATACTCTCCACAAAAGTTGCATCCCAAATTTATACCATGAATTTTTGTTGGATATTATCCTTCTCAAAGTGCATATTATCCGCTTGATCCTACTTCTAATAAAACCTACACCTCTAGACATGTCAATTTTATTGAAAATAAATTTTTACATGTCAATTAAAAATTTCTGTTCTAGCGTGGTGTCAGGCCTATAACCGTAGACTACCCTGTCACCCTCCATGTCCGGCCTTGAGGCTGCTATCAAAAGCAGAATACTATGTATGCAAGATGTTAAAAGTTTGCACAAATACCTTAGTAGGTACAACTTTGCCTCTGTTATTTGTTCCTTTTAATTTGTATTCCTATGTATAAACATAACCTAAATATATGTCCTATTTTAAACAAATATTGACTGCTATAAAACATGCCCTACGGCATGCACCCAACATTTTCAAACTAAATTACGGTCTAAGACAGTTTGACTTGAAGATTAACGACGAAATGCTCTCGCACGTTGCAACGCGCGGGTCAAGAAACTATTTTTATATAAACAATAAATCAAATCGTTCATTACGGTGTAAATATTTTGAAACCGGCCAATCAAAAATTAAAAACGAATGATGAATTATATCGACGCATGGGGATGCTTTAATGGTTTTAAACCGAACTGTAAACACCCCTATCAACAACGACACATCATATTAAAATCCGCCACATTGTCGTCGCCTACGTCCATTTCTCGGGCGTCCCTGCGGCGCTGTGAAAAATCTTATTACACATATTGATATTGACTTCACTAGACTACAAGTTTACAAGTAATCACTTTTTCATATGTTATTTTTTTAAAAATAAAATTCACCATAATAACTAGCTTTTTTTTATCTTTAATATGAGTATGATTTGTTATATAAAAATAAAAAAATTACGTCACTGTGTCTTTTTGCTTACGATTATATATTTTTTCGTCATTCTGTCTTTTGGTTTATCAATGTGTTTTTTCGCCATTGTGTCTTTCAACTGATCATTGTGTTTTTTTAAATACTAATAACACCGTTGTGTAATACTATGTAAATATAATAAAAAATACCAACAAATTATTTAATACATAAAATACAATGACGAATACATATTACACAATAACCTGAAATATAAAACACAATAATGAATACATATAATACAATGACTCGAAACGTAAGACACAATGGTAAATGCATATAACACAATGACCTCAAACATAATGCACAACGGAATCTACATATTATACAGTGACTTATACGTAATACACAATGAACATAATACTGTTTTTCTCAACTTAAGTGAATGTTGGGCACAATGACTAAAACACAATAATAAGTATAAAGACAAATGTTGAACATAAAGACACAATGATGACATAATGAGGTAATCATTGTTTTAATTTTTATATTTAGAGTTAATGACCATTTTCGTCCCTGTGGTTTGCTACTTTCGCCACTTTAGTCCAAAGTTTGAAATTTTGTCAATTTAGTCCTCAAAGTTTTAAAGATTAGCCAATTACGTCCTATCTGTCTAACGGCATCCGGCTATGCCGTTAGTTTAAGGGTATTTTTGTCTTTCTTCTTTTTATTTTGATTTAATGGTCATTTTCATAAAACAAGCTATGAACTAAACACATAATCACTTGGTATGTAATTCACATTAATAAATTTGTAAACATATGCTCGAGATATTATTTTCATATTTCATAACGTTCAGTTTCAGATTCGTGTGATTTAGTAATCCCGAATTACCACTATGTGAATGATTGTGCAATAACCGACACACTTAATTAATCATAATTAAATGAAATGCATTAAATGAATATTTGAGATAACGGAGTTTGCTTTAAAGGTGTTAACCAGAAATTACCGAGTGTCACACAAGTCCACGCGAACTAGAAAAATACTCATGAGCCGAGCTCAAGCTTTAGAAATATTAGATCGAAACAAACTGATCTTCAGCTCGAGCTCTGTGTAAGTTAAACAAGCCGAGCCTGAGCCTAGTCTAGTTCAGGCTAGGCTCGGCTATCATTGTTTACACACCTAGACTAGAACGGTTACTTCTATCACCGTTTGGTTTTAAAAACATTAATTGTAACCAAATAAAGATCCAAAGGTATTCGAACTTGCTATTAAGCAAGTTCCGTTGCCACATTGTAGCGACGCGAATTCGTGCGGTAACGGTTGGGGAGTAATGATAATGACAATAAACCACAAAAAGTAAACGAAGAGATGCACTTGCAGGGCTACCGGTAACGGGGCCTTACAAGTTGGTATTAGAGCAAAGTTCGAGAGATTTAAGCATCATATATGCTTAGACTCGAACATAGAATGGGATTAAAGTTAGAAAAGAAAGAAGATGCCAGTTCGAGATAGCCATGTGTCACTCAAGCAAGCTCAGTAACGGTAAAGTGCATGGTTAAATATGTATGTTAATGTTAGCTTAATCGCTAAAGAAAGGATATGTGAATGTTAGGGATAGGAGAAATTGATTGTTTGATTGATTAACTATTTAGAGTAGAACCATCACAAATAGACTCATAAAGGGAAGTGTGTAGGACACGGAAAGTAATGTGATTTGCTAATCACAGCTGGCCACTGTTATTACCTGTTAGTCTTACTATCCTTGTACTAAATAGTTCCTTGAGTGATGACGTTTGTGTTTTCCTTTCCTGAATACGATGGCTGGATCTAGGGCAGTTGTTGGAGAAGGAGGCCGCACTGGACGTCGTGGCAGGCGTAGTCGTGTCCAACGACCTTCGGTAGAAACAGCTTCCAACACCGGAGCTGAAGGAAGCGCAGCTGGGAGAAACCCTGAGAACAACGAAGGAGTTCAACTCGATCCCTTAATCCAAGCAGCTATTGTCCAAGCAGTAGCCACAGCTGTAAAGAACATGAACCCGGAGAGGTCTGCTGGAGACCATGAGAGAACTGCTGAAAGGGCGGAAGGAGATGGTAGCAAAGATGATGAAGGAGAGAGGGAGGCTTCGAGTGAGGTTAAGTCTATGAAGGTTGATGATAGAAAGAGGGGCCGAGGTGGGTGCAACTATAAGTCCTTCAAGAGTTGTGACCCACTGAAACTGAATGGTTTGGGAGACGCGATCGCTGCTCTTCAATGGATAACTGCCATGGATAAAATTATCCGAATCAGCGTGTGCCGTCCCGACCAAGCCGTCGGTTATGCCACCCAATCGTTTGAGGAGGAGGCAATGTATTGGTGGGAAAGTGGGGAGCACAGGAAGACCCGAGATGAGATTAAGGCCCTTAAGTGGGAGGATCTGAAAGAGCTGGTGATGAAGAGGTTCTGTGCTGACGCAGAAGTTGAGAGGGCGGAGATGAAGTTTCTGAACCTGAAAGTCGGAGCGATGACACATCGTGAGTATACCAATGAGTTCAACCGAATGTCTAGGTTGGTACCCGATATGGTTAACACTGAGGCTAAGAGGATCAAGTGTTATGTGAGGGGATTGCCGCAGAGAGTCCGAACGCCAGTTAGGACGAGTTAACCTGCTACCTTTGACTCTACTGTCGAGCTCGCAGAGATGGTTTATGCAGACCTGGCTGCGGATGATATTGTGGTGGAAGAATAGAAAAAAGATAAGAAGTGGGTCAATGTCAAACGTCCCGGTACTCAGTTATGGAACTCCAAGTATAAGAAGCAGAAAGTGTGGGAGAAGAGATCGTGCAAGACGTGTGGAAAGATGCATGGGGGAGAGTGTAGATGGGGTAAAGGTTCAGACGTTTGTCATAAGTGTGGGAAGAACCATGCTGGTGAGTGCAAGTTCGGTACGAATGCTTGTTACAAGTTCGGAAAGGTGGGGCATTACGCTCCAGACTGTACCGCAAAGTCCGCATGTTATAAGTGTGGTAAGGCGGGGCCACTTTGCTAGAGAATGCACTGAGGGGGATGCTGGAGGTAGTGGAAAGAAGGATACCGATCAAGCTAGGACAAGGACTAGAGCCTACATGCTGACCCAGGAGCAGGCTAAACAGATTCCGGATGTTGTGACTGGTACGTTTTTAGTAAACGGTATTTCTGCTTCAGTATTATTTGATTCGAGTGCGAATAGAAGTTTCGTAGCTACACTATTTAGTAAAGTAGCTAAAATGAAATGTTGCCGAGTGTCAGAAACATTTATAGTAGAAACCGCTAGTGACGCTTCTGTTAAAATAATGAAAGTGGTTAAGGACTGTAAGATAGAGTTAGAGGGTCATGAGTTCCCTATTACCTTGTATGTTATGACCTTAGGAGGGTTCGATGTAGTTTTGGGAATGGATTGGTTGTCTGAGTACGAAGCTCAGATAGTATGTAAGAGTATGATGATAAGGTTAAAGTCTTTGGATGGTAGTGCGGTGACGATTTATGGTGATAAGGAAAGTTCGGGGCTTAATGTCATTTCGATGATAAAAGCCGAGGGATTGTTAAGGCGAGGGTGCGGTGCCTACCTGGCGTATGTAGTCAACGCTACAGATGAGACGAAAGAAATGAAAGATGTTCCTATTGTGCGTGACTACCCAGAAGTATTCCCAGAGGATCTTCCGGGGTTACCACAGGAGCGAGAGATAGAATTTCAGATAGATTTAGTACCAGGAGCCCAGCCGTCACGAAAGCTCCTTACCGTCTAGCACCATCCGAGATGAAAGAATTGATGTCCCAACTGCAAGAAATCCTCGACAAAGGTTTTATTAGACCAAGTGTTTCCCCGTGGGGCGCACCAATGTTATTCGTGAAGAAGAAGGATGGAAGTATGAGAATGTGCATAGACTACCGCGAGTTGAATAAGCTTACGGTAAAGAATAGATATCCTTTGCCAATGATTGATGACCTGTTCGGCCAACTGCAAGGTTCAAGTTGGTTCTCACGAATAGATCTTAGACCAGGCTATCATCAGTTGAAGGTGAAAGAGGCAGACATCCCTAAGACAGCGTTCCGAACGCGGTATAGACACTACGAGTTCCTCGTGATGTCATTCGGTCTAACAAATGCTCCTGCAGCATTTATGGACATGATGAATAGGGTGTGTCGGCCAATGTTGGATAAGTCAGTTTTTGAAAGAGGTATTGGAGACTCTGAAGAAAGAGAAGTTGTATGCTAAGTTTTCGAAATGCGAGTTCTGGTTGCGAGAAGTGCAATTTCTAGGTCACGTAATTAATCCTGAAGGGATTACCGTGGACCAAGCTAAGATTGAGGCAATAAGGAATTGGAAAACTCCACAGAATCCGACTGATATACGAAGCTTCCTAGGGTTGGCTGGCTACTATATGAGATTCATCGAAGGATTCTCCAAGATAGCCGCGCCGTTGACCAGCATGACACGAAAGTCGATAGTATTCAGTTGGGGTAAGTTTCAAGAAGAAGCTTTTCAGGAGTTAAAGAAGATACTCACACAAGCTCCAATCCTTGCTTTACCTGATGGTGACGAGGACTTGGTTGTTTGTACTGATGCTTCGCATCGTTGGTTAGGTTGCGTGTTGATGCAACGAGGAGAGGTGATAGCTTACGCGTCTAGACAGCTAAAAGTCCATGAGAGTACTTTTCCGACGCACTATTTAGAGCTAGCAGCAGTAGTACATGCCTTAAAGATATGGAGGCATTACCTGTATGGTACTTAGTGTACTATTTACACGGATCATAAAAGTTTAAAGTACTTCTTCGAACAGAAAGAGATGAACATGAGACAGAGGAGGTTGTTGGAATTGATTAAGGATTATGACTGTGACATTAAGTACTATAATGGTAAAGCTAATGTGGTCGCCGACGCGCTAAGTCGTAAGAACGAGGATGTCATTGCAACAGTGAAGTCATATCAGTTAATTATGAATTCAAGTCTGTTTGATGAAATCATCAAAGTACAGTCGGAAGTGTTGGTAGAAGAAGGGCTAGTGAAGAAAGAAAGGATTTTCGGTCAGAAAGACGAGTTGATGGAAAACACTCATGGTGTTAAGACTAGGTTTGATCGTATGTGGATACCACGTCATGGGGATCTCAGAGGTCAAATCTTAGATGAAGCTCATAAGTCAAGGTATTCGATTCATCCAGGAACTACGAAGACGTACCAAGATTTGAAAAGAGATTACTGGTGGCCAGGCATGAAGAATGATGTAGTAGATTATGTTAGTAAGTGCCTAACCTGCTTGCAAGTCAAGGCAGAGCACCAGAAACCTTATGGAAAGATGCAGCCTCTAGAGATACCAGAATGGAAATGGGAACACATCACCATGGATTTCATAACTAAGCTACCTCGTACAGCTAAGCATCATGATACCATCTGGGTGATAGTGAACCGTTGGACCAAAAGTGCTCACTTTCTGCCCATACGAGAGGCCATCTCGTCAGAAACGTTAGCAAATTTGTTCATAAAAGAGGTTGTGGCCAAACATGGAGTGCCGTTATCGATCGTGTCTGATAGAGATACTCTATTCACTTCGAGGTTTTGGAAGAAGTTCCATGAAGCTATGGGAACGAGATTGAACATCAGTACGGCGTATCATCCTCAAATAGATGGACAGTCTGAAAGGACGATCCAAACCCTTGAGGATATGCTACGTGCTTGCGTTTTAGACTTTGGAGGAAGTTGGGATGATCATCTGCATCTAGCAGAGTTCTCCTATAACAACATCTACCATTCAAGTATTGGTATGCCACCATTCGAGATGCTCTACGGTAGACGATGTAGGACCCCGGTGTGTTGGGGAGAGATTGGCAAAAAAGAGATGGGAAGCCTAGAAGTTGTGCAAGAAACCTCCTCGAAGTTCGATCAGATCAAGGCAAGAATGAAAGCTACTCAAGACAGACATAAGTCGTATGCTGATAAGCGGTGACGACCGATTGAGTTTAATGTTGGTGACAATGTGATGCTTAAGGTCTCGCCTTGGAAAGGAATTATCCATTTTAGAAAGAGGGGGAAGTTGAGTCCGAGGTACATTGGACCGTTTAAAATTATAGATCGTGTAGGTGAAGTGGCTTATAAACTAGATTTGCCAGATGAGTTAGAAGGAATTCATTCAACCTTCCATGTTTCTCACCTGAGAAAATGCCTAGCTGATGACACGTCTCACGTGCCATTGATGGACATCGAGGTTTATGAACAGTTGAACTACATTGAGCAACCGATAGAGATAGTTGACCGCAAGGAGAAGCAACTTCGTCACAAGGTTATACCTTTGGTGAAAGTGATATGGAAGCATCGCAAGGGTTCAGATGCTACTTGGGAAGCTGAGGATGATATTCGCAAGTTTTACCTAAATTTATTTATGTAATAGTTAGGTTTCGAGGACAAAACCTCTTTAAGGAGGGAAGACTTGTAACATCCTACTTTCGGTTATAATAATAAAATAAACTTCGTTTATTTTATAGTGGGTCGTTATCGGTTTAGATAAATTGAATATGAGTTGGGCTAGTGTTGGGTAAAATGGATATGGGATATGGACTTGGGTTATAAAAGAAAGAAGGAAAGACCTTGGGCTTAAGCCCATGATCCATTAATATATAAACCATAATCACCATTAAATCCCTCATTTCACACATATTCCATACACCACCAAAACACACACTTAAGATCTCTCTCTAGTTCTTCTTCTCTCTCTAGCCGAAATCACCAAGAAACCCGAGCATCAACCCGAGGTATGTTAGTTCGATGTTGTATGGACCCAAACCCGCTATATTTAGTTACGAAACAACGAGCCGACACCATTACATCGTTAAAGTCACAAGATTCAGGTGGAATCGGGTATAAACCGAACCTAAGATGAGCTTAGGGGTCACCCTAGCTTAGATCTGGATCGAACGGGACGAAAAACGATGAAAAACAGTGAAAATACGTTTTTCCGGTGAGATTTGTGGTTTTCCGGCAATGGCGGCGCTGGAAAGACTGCGCCGGAAAAGATGTGTACGAGGTTAAGGTGTCAGAATATTTCTGACATTCTCTGACCTAACCCTAATTCGTTAGCGGAAAAATAGCGAATTAGCATCTAATTCGTTAAGGAAATAAGGACGAACTAGTATGTAATTCGTTAAGGAAATAAGGACGAACTAGCTCATTCGTTAAGGCCATTCGTTAAGAGAGGGACGAATGAACCCCATTCGTTATAGGGTTCATTCGTTGACCAAATCAGTTCGTCATATGGGTCAATTCGTTATGCAGATCAGTTCGTTATATGGGTTGATTCGCTACAGTAGTCAATTCGTTAAAAAGGCTCATTCGTTTAGAATCCCCATTCGGATTGAATAACGAACTGGATGTTTGGATGAATGACAGAATAGTCCCTGACCTATAAAAGAATGACTTAATTACAAAGAAGCCCTTGAACTTTTAAGTTAGCAAATTAATTATGGTTCAAAATTCTAATGGAAAATGAGTTAAGACAGTTAATGGAAATAAGACAGCTCGACCCCAGCCAGGGGCTCTGCCCCTTGGACCCTGCTAGAGGCTGCCACCCCTAGGCCCCGCTGCCAGGGGCGCTGCCCCGGACCCCCGTTCATTGTGGGTTATGATTAGACTAGAAACGAGAGATGAGTAATGATAGTTAATTGATGCATATAATTATTTTACAGTTAGCCGTGCCCAACTGAAGAAAGGAGTAACTATTAACGGTGACGTAACCGACTTCAGGTGAGTTTCTAGCCCCATTCCTTGTTATGTTTTCGGGGCTGTGTGCATACTCGATGTGATTTGTTAATACACTTATCCTAAGTGATAAGTGTATGCCTTATGTGAATTATGTGATGGGTATGATTGACTGCTTGTCGGTACGTGAACGATCTTTGGATATTGCACGTATTGTCAAGTATGATTATGGTATAATGTTATGTATAATGTATGAATGATATGTACGCATGTCATGAATGAATGTAAGAAGTAGCCAGGTATAGAAGAAAAGGGACTGAGCCCTAATAATACTCAAGGCAGAAAAGGGACTGACCCTAATAATACTCAAGGCAGAAAATGGACCGAGCCCTTTATAATCTCGAGGCAGAAAAGGGACTGAGCCCTAATAATACTCAAGGCAGAAAAGGGACCGAGCCCTTTATAATCTCGAGGCAGAAAAGGGACTGAGCCCTAATAATACTCAAGGCAGAAAAAGGACCGAGCCCTTTATAATCTCAAGGCAGAATAGAATAATGTAAAGTAGAAATTTGAATAAAGTATGAAGGCAAGAATATATACTATGTATGAATTAAGAGGATATAAAGTATGTGCGAAGTATGAAGTAATGAATGTATGGTATGGTGTATGATTAACTAGAACTCACTCAGCGTAGCTGACTTTTAGTATGCACGCATGTGAGTAGAATGAAGCAGCTGGCTTGAGCGGGGCACATGGCAGAAGAAAAAGAGTCTGGCATCTGCAGACTTGTTATGTTATGTTTTGATTTTCAAACACAAGATGAATGTTTTAAGACATGTTATGAACTATTATGTAATGTTTTAAGAAAGTTTTAATATTCCATGTATGTTTTTATTAACTCTGATGCTTTGAACTATGTCGATGAGTAAATCCAACACCAAAGTAGGACTACCGGTAACGGGGCCTTACATCATTACGGTGTAAATATTTTGAAACCGGCCAATCAAAAATTAAAAACGAATGATGAAATTATATCGATGCATGGGTATGCTTTAATGGTTTCAAACCGAACTATAAACACCCCTATCAACAACGACACATCATATTAAAATCCGCCACATTGTCGTCGCCTACGTCCATTTCTCGAGCGTCCCTGCGGTGCTATGAAAAATCTTATTACACATATTGATATTGACTTCACTAGACTATAAGTTTACAAGTAATCACTTTTTCATATGTTATTTTTTAAAAAATAATTCACCATAATAACTAGCGTTCTTTTATCTTTAATATGAGTATGATTTGTTATATAAAAATAAAAAAAATTACGTCACTGTGTCTTTTTGCTTACTATTGTATCTTTTTTCGTCATTCTGTCTTTTAGTTTATCAATGTGTAAAAAAAATTACATTCATGTCCTTCTAATCAATTTTCTTTTTAAATTAATTTTCATTATTTAAATTTAAAATCAATAGAGTAAATTCTTTCGTAACCTTCTCATTTTGGTTATAATATATATTTTAACATTACCCTCCATTCCTACTAATTTATTTTATTTTAATTGTATTGAAGTGCCTAATTTAGTTCACACTACTTTTGGAATATTGAAAATTTTCAAGATATTATTTTCATATGAAAGTACAATGGTAAACACGGCATTGACTGTTTGCTGAGTCACTCTTTGAGTCACTCTTTATCAGTGTAGATTGTAGCATGTGTAATTTTTATTTGATGTATTAAATATATATTTACACAATAATCAATAATATATACTAGGTTATTGACCTGTAGGCGTCACGGGTGGAAATATAGAAACCGTCTAATAAACATATATAATTTTAATCGATAATATTGCCCGTTCTTGAGAGTAAGTTCATTGAACTTGTATAAAATCGAAGGATATACAAATCCTAGTAAATCATATACCGGATATAATGAATTGTTAATTAAAATAACATCGGGAATTTGTACATTCATTCGTCGTCATTTGGACCCCCCAACATTCCCTTCACCTATATCCAATAGTTAATTCGTAAATTATTTATCTCTTCAACATGTAAGGATTGATATCCAACTGTGAGTCTCGTGTTTTTTTTATAGTTTAAGTACGTTTCACTTTGACAAGATGTAGGAAGAACTACTTGAAGTGTAATTTAAAATAAACACGAACAAAAGTCTATACAATTTAATTATTTATTTAACAAAAGTATCATAAATTTAGTATTTACAACTCCCTAAATACTTCCTAGTATACAAGGTTTATACTTTAATTTGTAGTATTTCGGTGTTGTCAAAGATTAATATAAAAAGGAATAAATTGGTTTTTTTGATAGCTAATAACTAAACACTTAGAAACATCAATTGGATTATATGACTTAGTTAACGATTCATAAAGCCATAACTTGTATACACTTTAATCTAGATTTGAACTTGTTATGACTTGAACTCAAGATGCTAATAACCCATATTAGCTCAAAGTTTCAAACATGTTCTAAATCATGACAAGAACTTGCACAACAATACATTTTGGCATGCCTGACTACATATCCATATGGCTGCTAATAACAGTCCTGATGTGGCAACCATTTGATATAGTGACGCATTTTATTTTCCATTAGTAATATAACTAATAATGTATTAATCTTTTAATACATACAAAAGGTGAACTAAATAATTTTTAGTGGTTCGTAAATATTTAGTAGTTCTCATTGATCCCAACAGTATGTGTAAATCTTAAATTATTGGTTTTTGTTATTGATCTATATTAATAATCTTTATATCCACGAAGACAAGTGTCCCCAACATATGATATATTGATAATACAAAATCAAATTGCACAATGACCTTGGCTTGAGAATAGTTTAATATATTATAGAAACATAGCTTTCTTTTTACAATATTCTTTGAAAATGAGTTTAATAGACTTTCCCTAAATCTTGTCCATATGCAACCAATATATTTATTTTCCTCCTATAAATCATGCACTTGGCCATGAACATCTTCTCCGTCTTATTTTTGCTAGAGATTAGCCTTGACTTTTGTTAATAGTCATTGCAAAACATACTACAATTGGAAAAAAAACTACATTCTCTTCAATTTGAACGAAAGTTTCTTATCTGAAGATGTTAGACCACAACGAATTATATAAGTGCGATAACCAGTATTAGTATCTAAAATCACTTTTACTTCAACAAAACGCCTACCCAAATTAATTACTTGCAATCTAGTTCCATTACACAAACCGTTCTTCTGATTCATATTCCTTAGTAACATTATTGACACACCGAATTTTAAAACCAATCTATTAGTCAAAATAATTTTGGTCTTTTTGATTTTATTTAGTATAATGTGTTTATAAAAATTTTAGCTCAAACTAAAATATAAAATAATAATTGGTATGATCTTACTTAACCAAAAAACTGATTTTTATATGGACCACATTTATATTTGTGAATTTTGTTGTTAAGTATGGAAACAATATAAATTGAGTAAACCAAATACAAGTAAAAAATAACGGAGAAAATATTTGCGCCTCTAATTAACATAAACTGATTTGTATACACATATTTTAACTGGTTTTAAGAAAATAAAATAGTATTGGATAACTGAAAATTATGTTTCATATCATTTCTAAAAAAGAAAATAGAAAAAAAAATGTGTAAACATATATTCAATGTTATTATAAATTTGTTTATCAAAAAGGTATAATGTAGTTCATAATAGATATATTAAAAATCATTTATAATTTTCTGTGAAAAGTGCTTAATTATTAGTTAAAAACATATTAATACTTATTTACTATAGTTTAGTTAATAAAATTTATATTTTAATACAATATAGTGTATTAACGAGTTTAAAATAAAATGTTACTGTTTAAAATGCTAGTAAGTAGTTCTTTTGGCATTAAAGATGCACATTTACAAAAAAATGCATTCTTAAAAAATATATAAAGGGTAACTAAAAAATATTAAAATGAATAACCGTTTGAATTACTTCTCTTATTTGACTTTAAGTTACATTTTATTTAATTTTGTAGACATCTATAATAGAATATAATATGTTTAGCATATGAAAAAGATAAATAACATAAATATAAAAACATAATTTTATAGAGCATGATGTTTCAATTTTGTTGACTTAATGAAGGATTTTAATACACAAATCAGAAAAACTAAAAAACTGGGAAACCAAATACTATTAACTTTAGTGAAAATTGTAGGTTATTTATATTTGATGTTCATAAAGATATTAAAGACATGGAAATTAGAAATATTACAAAGGAAACAATAATAACACAACTTACACTACTGGATAGGTGTAAGGCTCCGTTACTGGTAGCCCTACTTTCGTGTTGGATTTACTCATAATCACAGTTCAAATATCAGAGTTAATTAAAACCTTTCGCGGAACATACAACTTTTATAAAACATTACATATCAAATCATAAACTGTTGGAACCCGTATGATTCGTATCAATAACAATAACAACGAACAGATCTCAGATCTGTGAATATACTATTAATACGTTTAAGGATCTAGCTCATAATTAACTTTGATTCAGTGTTATGCATGTGTATATATTATCAATATGTTGTTTGTATAATATTAGGTTGATGCTTGAGAGAATTTGGACAGCAATTCGTTAATTAACTCACAAAAACTTTTTTTTTTAAACAGTGAACATGGTTCACTATATATAGAAGGTGATCTGGTTCGCTAACATCCCCTAGCGAACCAGCCTCTCCTTCGTTACATACATTAACATAGCGAAACACCCCCTGATTCGTTAACATCCCCTAACGAATCAGGAAGGAATACATTAACAGTCTAGTTCGCTAACATCCCCTAAAGAACTAGCCTATAACTTAACAAACTAGTTAATAAACAAACTATTTATTACATTAAACATAAATAAAACGTTAACGATAAATACAAAGACTCAAGACGCAAAACCGTGCACTTACAGACACCCCCTCGTCTTGAGCTCTTTGTTTTTAAATTATTTGAAGCGCTTGGACTGCCAGTCTCTGCAACTATGAATTCCATGCTCATGACACACACGAACGACTCGTTGGAATTGCATAGCCAGGTCGTAATCTTCTCAGCGCTCGATCAAAATCTGCTTCCTGTGTAGCACATCATTGTCTGTCTCTGATAAATTAACCAACCACATCGGGTCGATTATCTTAATGAGTTCAGTCTTCAGTCCACTTCCAAGAACAATGAAGGCCTCGCCAGTACGATTGTCATAGTACTAGCGGTTGAAAGAGAGATGCATATGTTGAGGCATCGTCTTCACAGGAACCTTTTTCATCGTCTTTGGCGGCTTCACTTTCAAGACAAGTTTCTTCCAGCCGGTCCTTGGATCAATCTCGTCAATGCGCTTTCGTCTTGGGACCTGGGGCTTGAAGAATTTGAAGCCATGATTGACCTCGAATAGTAAGTGTTGGTGAAACCACTCAGCTGTTCGGTAACCCCCACAATTAATAAATGAACGTCTCGCGAGGGTACAAACATCCCACCGCGGCAATGTAAGAACATCCATTATCTTCTCGTAATACTTGACACCCTTTTCCCACTTGACTATACATACTTTAAGGTCAGAATCATAGAGCCAGGAGATAATATCACCATGTACCTTAGAAACGGTCTTGAAGGTGGTCACTTGATTAGCTTTAACCCAAGCTGCAACTGTGTCTTTGCGTTCTTGGTCAACAATGCGATGTGCCTTAATAATCTTACCCACAGCTTTAAACCTGAACCAACTTTTAATCTCATCAACAGTCGGATCATAAGGCTTAGCAGTATAAAAGCATTTTCCTTTGGACTTCACTTCAAGACAATCCTCAGCTTCTTTAATTACTTCTTCATGAAATACCGGAGCACATTGATCAACGTTTGCGTGTTGATACAAGTCCGGGTACTCTTCAGCAGTCACATCCTCCATCTCTACATCCTCATTCTCATAAACAAAATCCGTATTCATCTGAATCGACGGATCAACTTCCAACCCTTCCTCATTCTCTACCTCAACATCAGGCTCAGCCTCTAAAGAATTTAACTAATCGTCATTCAGCCCAAGTAGTATAGAAATCTGCTCCCGTGTCAAAGATCTTTCCACAAACTCCCCAACCTCTATCTCATCCCTATTCACCATACTACGAACCAACCCCGAAACATCCATAAATATCACCGTGTTAGCCGCAATCATTTCAATTGGCTTGGCAGCTGTTGGATCTTGATAAATAATAATCTGTTTGCTCGAATCATCACCGCCACTAGCACCAGCACCAGAGGATGAACCATGCGATTGTTTAGGCTCACCTCCTGCACCAGATTCGTCAGGATCATCATCGTCATTCTTGAGTTTTTTGAGGGCATCTTCTTTACAAGTTAATTGTAAAATTAACTCTTCTTGTTCTTTTAACTTCACCCCTTGAGACTCAACAATCGCACGCAACGAATCACTATGTGTTTCGTTACCTTAGTTTAGCGAATCGCTATGTGATTCGTTACCTTAGGATAGAAAATCAAGACATGATTAGTTGCTTGATTCGTTAAATATGCATAACGAATGGGATGATTCATTACATAGAGCGGAAGCGAATTAGGTTAGCGAACTAGCATCCAGTTCGCTAGTAAATCACCTAGTTCGTTATCCATAATTAACGAAATAGATTCTAATTAAAAAATCTTTTATTTAATTTTAAATTAAATAATTAAAAGAATTAAATAATAAAATAAAATAAATAAATTAGGTTATCGAGAATCTTTTTATCCCGACAACCAAATACCTTAAAAAGCGTTTCATTTTTTACGAAACATAACTTAAAAAATATTTAAAAAGAAAAAGAAAGAAAATCTTTTTGGTATTTTGTAAAATAAAGAATAAAGAATGTATTTACAAAAGAATATCCGAATCATAAAAATAGACAATATTTTTGTGTTTTTCAATGATTTATCAAACGAAATATATTTTTGTATTTTTGTTGAGTTTTGAGCAGAGAATCATATTGACCAAATTGCCCTTCCATCACAGTTTTATATTTCAGCGATATTATGACTGGCGTTAAGTCGGTCATTGATATTGTTGTCCACTTAAATCTTATAACAAACCTTCGAGCATTTTTGTGATATGATTTATGGTTCAATTAGCGCACAGAATATCAGAAACTATCAGCCCCTAATCTCGGTTCAAGCTTAATTTGATTTTTGCCAAAATCACCCCAACTTGACTTAAACCATTATATTGTTGATCAAAATTTTTGATACCAATTTTGAAATTTTGAGCAATGCATCAAGTTTCCTTTACTGTGAGTGAGTATGCACGAGTCCATCTGTAGGCTTACATACATTGTATCCCCTGGGGTCCGTTTCTTAATGGTATTAAGACGCGCGCAAGGGAGGAACAAATATATGACTAACAGTGGATTTTGATCAAGTCAGTAATTTGGAAGTTTGTACTAAGTACAGCAGTGATCAAGTTTAATGACTTTGGGTTTGCTCTAGAAAGCGAGTGAAATATTCATGCTTATGAATACCCAGATGATTAAACCACATAAAGACTCACAGTGTCCAGAATCCTAACGCTTGTTATTTGCTGTATTTTATTTTTGGATGATCAAACAAGTATAAGGCTTGAGTATGACTGGTTATTACATTTCTTCCATCCTCACCGAGACTTTTGCTAGAGACTAACTCCTCTACTGGGTTGTTTTAAGACCTACCAATGCACCAATGCAATTAAGCACACAGTCTTTTAAGCTTACTTTTTGCTGGATTTGGGGTCAAGATAATCAATGTACTATCATGTTCTCGTTTTGTTTCAAAAACTCAAAATTTTGAGGAGCATAAAATAAAGAAAAGATAAATTTAATCGCCCCAGTTAACTTAAGTTTATAAATAAATGGCTAACCATCAATTCACAAGTGAATAATAGGACCAAGACATGCAAGCATGCTTCACAAACTTAAATAACCGACATAATTTTCAGCGAGAAAATAATCTAAAAACGCCTGCAAAAATCTTTTTGGTTTTTCTCTATACAAACTTTAAAAACACAATATTTTTGTCTTTTTCAATTTTCTTATAAACAAAATAAACTTCACAATCTTTCTGGTATTTTGTAAAATAAAGAATAAAGAATGTATTTACAAAAGAATATCCGAATCATAAAAATAGACAATATTTTTAATGTTTTGAAATTTTTTAATGTTTTTGGATTTTATCTATACAAACGAAAAACACACTCTTTTTGTATTTTCTAGATTCCCCCCCCCCCCCCCCTTAAAACCAAAATAAATTTTAAAAGAAAAATATGACAGAAAATAAAGATAGTCATCCTTGTTTAAGGATATCAGCGAGGGTCTTCAATCCGTTTAAATCAAGCAAAAATTTAAAACGCGTTTTGTCAAAAGCTTTAGTAAACAGATCGGCTTTCTAAAAGTCAGTATGTACTTTCTCAAGGTCAATCAACTTCTTCTCAAAGCAATCCCGTATAAAGTGATATCGAATTTCAATATGTTTTGTTTTCGAATGTTGTACGGGATTCTTTGTGATAAAAATTGCAGCAGAATTATCAATCAAAATAGGAGTAGTAAGAAACTTCAAACAGTAGTCACGAAGATGTTGTTGTATCCACAAAACCTAGGAACAGCAACTCGAGGCTGCAACATACTCAGCTTCGGCGGTTGAAGTGGAGACCGTTGTCTACTTCTTACACTGCCAGGAAACAAGCCGGTTTCCTAAAAATTGATATCCTGCAGTCGTTGATTTGAAGTTGATCTTGCAACCTCCATAGTCCGAGTCTGAATAGGCAGTAAGATCAAAAGTATCATCCTTGGGGTACCACAACCCGATGTCTGGATTTCCCCTCAAATACTGAAGAATTCTCTTGACTGCAGCTAGGTGAGTCACTCGTGGACTTGCTTGATACCTAGCACAAATACAAACAGCAAACATAATATCAGGGTGAGAAGCATTTAAATACATTAAAGAACCGATCACGGCACGATAGAGGGTAGGATCAACGGAATCCTCCAATTCATCCGGTGATAAATTGTGCCCTACTGGAAGAGGAGTAGAAGGGATTTTTCCGGCAGAAATCTTGAATCGGCTCAAGACGTCGTTCACATACTTAGTCTGGTGAATAAAAATTCCGTGAGCAGATTGGTGAACCTGCAACCCTAAAAAGAAATTCATCTCTCCCATCGAGCTCATCTCGAACTTTGTTTGCATGGACTTCTCGAACTCCTTACACAATGTGTCGTTTTTAGACCCAAAAATAATATCGTCGACATAAATCTGGACTAGGAGAAGATCGTCACCAACAGTTTTATGAAATAAAGTGCAGTCGACAGTCCCTCGTTTGAAGCCATTATCAGTTAGATGGTCGGCGAGCGTGCCATACCAAGCTCTCGGGGCTTGATGTAGACCATACAGGGCCTTGTTTAATCGGTAAACACGGTCAGGATAATCAGGATCTTTAAAACCAGGAGGCGTAAAACAAACACTTCCTCGTGTAATTCAACATTGAGAAAAGCACTTTTAACATCCATTTGATAGACCTTGATATTCTTATAAGCTGCATATCCCAGGAAGATTCGAATCGACTATAATCTTGCAACTGGAACATATACCTCTGTGTAATCAGTGCCTTCTTGCTGATGAAAACCTTGCACCACTAGACGTGCTTTGTTTCTGACAATCACCCCTCGATCGTCTTTCATACACTTAAATACCCACTTAGTCGGAATGGCTTTCTTGACTCTAGCAGGTTTGTCTATTAAGTCCCAAACACCCAAACGTGCAAATTGCTGTAATTCTTCTTGCATAGCTTCTACCCAAGAAGGATCTTCAAGTTCCTTACGAGCTGTCGTTGGCTCAACTTGAGATATAAAGCAAGAGAATTTAGCAAGATTTACAATTCCCGAAGAATGTAAGTTAGTGTAAGCACAAAATATGTTATTATCACTTGACGAAACAACTTGATGACGTGTACGAACGCCCACATCAAGTTCTCCAATGATGTTTTCCTGTGGATGATATCCATGAATCCGAAGAGTGGGATTCTCAGGAACAACAACATTATCAAATAAGTTAGTGTAATGTTCACCTAACTCGGGAGATGAAACATTATCACTGTCAAGGTCAATAACTTGATCTTCAGCTTGATCATCATCAGAAGAAGTAGAAACATTATCAATAGCAACTGGAGAAACAGCTTGAGGTTCTTCAGTTGGAGCATCTGGTTGAGCTTCAACATCATTAGAACTTGAAAATCTTGGAATATCAAATGATCTTCAAAGTATGCTCGAACCAGTTCTTCGTCGATGTGTTCAGTCGAAGGAGTAAATGAATTAAATAAACTATCGTAGTCAAACATCCAGTCTGGACCTTTCCCTTGAGGAGGAGTTGTGTACTTTTGAAAGTCCACATGGTACCATTCTTCAACACAACCAGATGTGAAATTAAAAACCCTTTTCTTTGGAGATGCATATCCCAAGAAATACCCTTCGATAGCTTTTTCTTCAAATTTACCCGAATCCTTTTTCAACATTGTACACGGACACCCAAATGGTTCCAGGTACTTTAAATTAGGTTTTCTATTATTTAAGAGCTCGTAGCTTGTCTTCTTGAGTCGTTTCACAGTTAGAACTCGATTAAGCGTATCACAAGCTGTATTCACTGCCTCATTCCAGAATTGAACAGGAAGCTTAGAATCAGCGAGCATTGTGCGTGCAGCTTCAATCAGAGTTCTATTTTTCCGTTCAGCAACACCGTTTTGTTGAGGTACATAAGGTGCACTATATTCTCGGTGAATTCTCTTTTGAATACCAAAGAAATCCAATATAGTGTTTTTGAATTTAGTACCATTATCACTTCGGATTCTCCTCACCTTTTGTTTATACAGTGATTCAATCTTAGTAATAAGGGTTTATACCAAAACCAGTGTTTGATCCTTCGAACTCATAAATAACACCCAAGAGTATCTTGAATAATCATCAGTCACTACAAGACAATACCAATCCCCAGAAATACTCGCACGATTCACAGGACCAAACAAATCCATATGAAGTCGTTCAAGAGGAGAATCAATGGAATTCAATAACTTAGAGGGATGTGTCTTCTTCTTCTGCTTGCCCTTTTGCATGCAACGCATTGATCGGATAACTTAAAAATTCTTTAACGAGACACCCTCAACTAAGTCATTTTCCATTAAATAATTCATCTTTCTGACATGTATGTGACCCATTCTATGATGCCATAGAATCGAGTCTTTCTCGGTTGCTTTCGAGACAAAACATGTTTCGATCGATGTGGATACCTAAGAACTAATATTTAAGACATAAATATCATTTGATCGTGGTGATCGCATGACAACCATGTCCTCGGGAATAACATAACCCGGTTTCAAGATAAGACATTCTTTGTCAGTAAATATCGTAGTGTACTTTTTATCACAAATCTGCGATACACTCAATAAGTTATGATCAACTTTGTCGCAATAATTCACTTTCTCAAACGTAATTTGACCATTTGAAACTTCACCCTCTTGTGTGATCATGCCCCCAAAATTCCCAGCAAACGCTACATAACCCCCTTCAATATTTCTTACGTTGGTTAATAGGTCGAGATTCCCAGTGATATGACGAGAACATCCGCTATCCAAGATCCAGTTTTCACCAGAGATGGTCTTGGATGAACCCTACACACAAATGAAAGTGATTAGTTCAAAAAGGCAGCCCAAGCCTCAGTCTTGGGCACCTTTTGGTTTTCTCTTTGATCATTAACTTGAACATATTTCAACTGTTGTTCAGCCACTTGTGAATAAGTTACCGGCTTCCTAGACTTTCGTCTTAAGTAAGCTGCCTGAACAATGTTTGATTCTTGTTCTGACATATGGGTTCAGTTGGAACGAATTTTGGTTTCACTTGACCATGTGTCTCATTGACATGAAGAACCTTCGAGGATTCACATTAGAGAACAAAATTTGAGTATCATCAGCATATGACACAGGTCGTTTCAGGATCTCCTTGACCAATGGAATTGGCTTAGATTTGTCCTTGATAAAAGGATGAAGATTCTGATAGTTCTGCTAATTACAATTTCTCACAACATGACCTTGTTGACCGCAAAGAAAACAACTTCGCGTGTCTACATGATGATGTTGAGATGTAGTTGGAATAAATGATGCAAACGGTTGATGATGACTCACATTTTTTGTCATACTTTTTGCAAATTCATCAGATAATTCAGACTTCCTTTTCACATAGAAATCCAAATTAGAACAATTTGAGAAACTTTTCAATGTATCTGTCCCAGTTGACTTCACAAATTGAATTTTATTCGCTTGTTTCAAAACTTGTTTTGCTTTAGTCAATGGGTCAGATGAAGCTGATGTTTTTGCTAAAGCATATCTACGTTCAAGATCTTGAATTTTGGAAGTTTCATTGATAAAGACACTTTCAATAAGTTCAGGTTTGATGATACTTATTGGAATATCTTTTTCTGTGAACATCGTGTCCATTCCTTTTAACTTAAAAACTCTAGCCGATGAAGACTTAGAACTCATAGGATTAATGAAACGCATTAAGTCCTCATCAGAAATCTTTGGTTTAACTGACTTCTTTGCCCTCACTGGTTTGGTTTTCACAGTTTTTTCCTTGTTCACTTGAGATTTGAATGAACCATACACAGCTTCGTCAAACTCTTGAGGTTCGCAAAGAATATGATTAGAACTAGGAATGTTCTTATTCTTGTGTATTATCTCAGGTTCAAACACATCTTCAATAATCACTTTGTCAACATTTTCAACAAAGACCTTTTTACTTTCCACATGAGGTTTTTGAGGAGCAACTTGGGGTTTGACAATTTCAGGTTTAACCAATTTAGGTTTTTCAGAAATCACAAATTCTTTTTGAATCAAATCCTCTTCTTTTCTTGCAAAAGGATTAATTTTATAATCATTATGGAAAGGTGGTGGAATTTCAACAAAACCAATACCTTTCTTGGAATCCTTTAGTTTTCCAGATACCTCAATGATTTCATTCAACAGAAAAGATGAATTTCTAAATTTCCCCAATTTGTTCTTCAACTCAAGAACCTCATTCTCAAGCTCAGTTATCTTAGAACGATGTTTCAAAATCTCTTGAAATTTTTGTTCATTAATTGTCATCTTCACAGATAACTCAGCCTTGAGATCGTGGTTACTAGTCGACAATGCTTCAATATTTTCTCGAGATCTCATTTGAGATTCAAGAGATTGTTGATAAGTATCTTTCAGAGAAGCAATTTCTCGTATAAGACTATCATTTTGGTTTTTCAAAGCTTCTAACTTAGATTTGTTAGATTCACAGTCAACACATGATACCTTAACAGATGAAGTAGCAGAAATAGAGTTAATAACCTCATTGATTTTGGCCATGCAAGCAAATATTGATTTGGAAGACTTGTCGCGAGAGTCGTCAGAATCAGATCTAGAATCATTATCAGAAGACATCTCACTAGCAGTTGCATCTTGACAATCATTGTGTAATCCAAACATAGCCAAATTTGCTTGAACATCATTGCATATTAACCGTTGTGACCAATAGTTCCATCTGCTAACATTGCTTGTGTTGTAGAAGAAGATGATTTCTTTTCAGCATCACTTCCTCGTGAAGAATAAGCATTTTGATTTTGACCATGAGAACCAGTGTATTATTTCCTTGGTTTGTCACATTCCTTTGCGAAATGCCCAATTCTTGACAATTATAACACTTTACTTTTAATTTGTCAAAACCCAACTTCTTGTTTAAAGCTGGAAGATCTTTTCCAGTTCTCTGCATGAATCTTTTAACTTTACGGACGATCATAGCCATGTTCCATTTTAAATCCATGATTTCTAGATCATCTGGATCTATCTGATCATAGTCCTCATCTGTTAAATCACTTGTGGCAATCTTACTACTCACTAAGTTTTCATATGATGACATAAAGGCTGTTAGAAAGGCAAAATTTTACTCAGCCTCTTTCATATTCACATTTGTTGATGGTGTTGCAAAAGGGTTTGTCGATGAAGAATTTCCAGAAACACCAGAAGCACTAGATGATCCAGAATTATTAGCTGTGTAGAAACAAGCTCTTTGATCATTAAAAATTGTTGATTCCTTGTCATTTGTTGCTTGAGTAAGGAATGCGGTTATTGGAGAAATCGTGAAACTCAAAGGCATACTTCCACCATAGAAAGCTGGATCTTGATTTTCTTTGGAGGATTTTTGACACTTAAGATCATACTCTCTGGCTTCGATCTTTTGTAAAAATTCAACTGTCGTCAAGTCTTCATTCAAGAAATAGTCATTTTCTTTCAAGACCATTAAAAATGTTGAGTAAGAACTCTGAAGCACACTCTTAATAGTGTCAATTTTATCACTCTCAGAAATCTCCATTTTCATCTTGTCCATTTCAGCAATTAAATGACTAAATCTAGTAGTCATCTCTTCAACTGTTTCTCCCTTCAATAAATTAAAGTTTCGAAACTGAAACTTGAGCATCACTTTCTTACTCTCAGCTGTGTTTCCCATACTTCTCATACGCAGATGTTGAAATAAAGACGCACATCTCTTGATACTACCAACTTGATGGAAAATATTTTCTGGTAATGCCATAGTAAGAGTAGAATAGGCTTTTATCTCGATTTCTAAAGCTTTCTTCTCTTCTTGTGAGTATTGAGATACAGCTTTAGGAACAAAACCAATAGTATCATCACCAATTAACGGTTCCTTATAAACTTCATCGAGACAATATGAGCAATCAGGGTGAACAGATCCCTGATTAGATTAACGAATCAGTGAACAGTTATAGCGAACTGTGAATAGTGTAGTGAATCAAGTCTAAACGAAGTTAAGATTGAATGTTAATGAATCACAAATAAGGTTAATCAACCAAATGGCGAAACAGATAATGAATGACAAGTCAACTTAACAAATTGACCAAACGAATCACAAAGGATTAGCTTAGCGAATCAGATAGGATTAGTTTAGCGAATCAGATAGGATTAGTTTAGCGAATCAGATGATAATCAGTAACGAAACACTAAGGAATGCTTAGCGAAATAAGATAACGAATCAGCTACAGTTGATAGCGAATCAACTATAACGAATCAGGTTGTTACAACCGTTTGTAACAAACTCTGACACCTTATGCCACGTGGCAAAGGTTGTTAGGACACAAATCCCAAGTTGGACGCGTGTCACACGAATTGGTTAATCTAGATAACGAACTAGATAACACGAACCAATAACTCACACGAACTGGCTAACGAACAAGGTAACAAAGTAACAAATTTGATAACGAATCACGAATAATCACGAATAAACATATAGCGAATCACCAGGAAGATGATAGCGAATTACGTTCATCTTCAAATCTTCAAATATTCAACATAATTTTCCAGAAATTATGAAGAACAACCCAAAAACCCAGAATTGTCAAATTTGTAATACTACCTCGTTACTCAACCAAATCGCACAAATTACCTATCAAACTCCTCGTAAACACCTCACGATTTCAACCATACAATCCTCATAACCAATTAACACCCATAGCCAAACCAATTTATCCAATACAAATAATCTGTTTTCGGACTTAAACCGAAACCAAAACCAAAACACACAAATCCAATTCAAATCTCAATTCCTCTAATCCGAACCTAGCCAATACCTTAACCAACACAAACTCAATCCAATCCGTCCATAATTCAACCAATTCAAATACAAATTGATTCAAAACCTCTTAAACAGAAAATTTAATAAAAATGATAACAAAATCAACACCAAACCAAGTGTATGAGCACCAACAGCTCTGATACCACTTGTTGGAACCTGTATGATTCGTATCAATAACAATAACAACAAACAGATCTCAGATCTGTGAATATACAATTAATACGTTTAAGGATCTAGCTCATAATTAACTTTGATTCAGTGTTATGTATGTGTATATATTATCAATATGTTGTTTGTATAATATTAGGTTGAAGCTTGAGAGAATTTGGACAGCAATTCGTTAATTAACTCACAAAAACTTTTTTTTTTAAACAGTGAACATGGTTCACTATATATAGAAGGTGATCTGAGCGAACCAGCCTCTCCTTCGTTACATACATTAACATAGCGAAACACCCCCTGATTCGTTAACATCCCCTAACGAATCAGGAGGGAATACATTAACAATCTAGTTCGCTAACATCCCCTAGCAAACTAGCCTATAACTTAACGAACTAGTTAATAAACAAACTATCTATTACATTAAACATAAATAAAACGTTAACGATAAATACAAAGACTCAAGACGTAAAACCGTGCACTAACATAAACATGTCTTAAAACGTTCTTCTTGTTTTTCAAAAACAAAACATAGCTTATAAAACATAACAGGTCTTCAAATGCCAGACTCTTATTCCTCTGCCATGTATCCTGCTCATGCTAGCTGTCGCATCCTACTCACCTGCGTGCATACTAACAGTCAGCTACGCTGAGTGAGTTCTAGTTAATCATACATCATACAATACATATATGTACTTATATACTTTCGTTTATACTTTCGTACTTTCATACTTTCTTTCATACCTTCATTCATACTTACTTAAATTCATAGCTTACGTTATAAAGAGCATTACGCCCTACTTCCTCGAGTATTATTAAGGCCAGGTTCGCTCCTTCCTCGAGTATTATTAGGGCTCGGTTCCCTCTTACCTCGAGTATTATTAGGGCCCGGTTCCCTCTTCGTGACCATACAACCATAAAACATACCTCGAGTATTATTAGGGCCCGGTTCCCTCTTCGTTACCATACAACCATACCTTTCCTTCTTTTATTAACTTTATCACATTCGTATATATAAGCATACATAACATACATACATTAAACATAGCATTACAACCTGACAGTACGTGCAATATCCGAAGATC
The DNA here is from genome assembly GCF_021521415.1 of Bidens hawaiensis. Classification (NCBI taxonomy): domain Eukaryota; kingdom Viridiplantae; phylum Streptophyta; class Magnoliopsida; order Asterales; family Asteraceae; genus Bidens; species Bidens hawaiensis. The sequence continues at coordinate 8,530,254 of NW_027491014.1, forward strand.
GTTCACGTACCAACAAGCAATCATTCCTACATTTCACATCATAACATAAGGCGTACACTTATCACTTAGGATAAGTGTATTAACAAACATATCGAGTATGCACACAGCCCCGACAAAATAACAAGGAATGGGGCTAGAAACTCACCTGGATCCTGTTGCGTTCACCGTTAATAGTAATTCCTTTCTTTAACTGGGCTCGGCTAACTGTTAAATATATATATTTTCGTTAATTAATCGTCTAACTAATTAAGTTGGTATTTTGGTTTACCACATTAACTCTCTAAGTTGGGCTTGTTAGTTTTAGTTCATGACAGTGGGCTAGCGTGATTTAATCTAGATATGGGCTTAGCGAGTGTGAGCTTAGTTGATCTCGGTCCTATCTGCTCAATACTTGGGCCCACTGGATTCAGCCCCAAAAGGGAGCTGGCCGAGAACTCCATAAAGCCGAGAACTCGTTTTGGCCGAATTCTCAGGTTTAACCGAGAACCACATGATAGACCAAGGATTTATCACCTTCTGGCCGAGAACCCCATAAAGCCGAGAACTTGGTTGGCTGTTCGTTGACCGAGAACTCTAAGGGTTGACTATGGATTCCCTAAACTTGGCCGAGAACCCTCAACCCGGGCCGAGAACACCCAGTTCAGCCCCTCTTTCCATTTTATGCTTCTACCATGCTCAGTTACTATTTTAATGTTCGATTCATGAACTTTTAACCCTTAATCATCATTAGTCATACCCATTTCACACCCATTATTATCACGGCTTCAAGATCTATCCCGTTTTAGGCATAAAGTTAGGACCTTTATTAATTTAAAACGTTCTAGGGCAGATCTAGGGCTTTATGAACCGTTTATACCTATGAGTCCATTTCATCCATTTTAAGCATCAAGTTTTCTACTTTATGACTTAACTAGGCCCGATTCATTCTATGTTTAAGTTTCATGATCATTCGTTCATAAAAACATAACCTTTAAGGTTAAGGACATACCTTTTGACGCTTCTACGGTCACGGCTAGCTTGCTATAGGATCTTGGACTCGTTATCTAGCTTGAATATAGAAGATCTAACGTTTGTTAAGATTGATTTAATGTTTGGATTGATCTCGGCTCCTTGTTCTTGCTTGCGGCCGAGAATGGGAGGTTGTGGGTGTGTATTAGGGTTTTTAGAGAGAATAAGATGGAATAGTTGGATGGAAATGGAAAGATTTAGGGTTTAAGGGTATTTATACTCCCTTAAGCCCATGGATCTAAGGCCCATCTTTCCTTTTTAGTCCATGGTTAATCCCATCTAATTAACCCACTTATCTTACCATCCTTTATTATTTTATTTACTATACAAGTAAACTTTTCCATTAAATGAAATAATATAAAATATTATTATTTGAAAATCCGGGATGTTACAAGTCTTCCCTCCTTAAAGAGGTTTCGTCCCCGAAATCTAACTATTACATAAACAGGTTAGGGTAAAACTTGTGCATCTCATCCTCAGCTTCCAAAGTAGCATCTGATCCCCTACGATGCTTCCAAATCACTTTCACCAAGGGTATAACCTTGTGACGAAACTGCTTCTCCTTACAGTAGACTATTTTTATCGGTTGCTCAATGTAATTCAACTGTTCATCAATCTCGATGTCCATCAATGGCACGTGAGACGTGTCATCAGCTAGACATTTCCTTAGATGAGAAACATAGAAGGTTGAGTGAATTCCTTCTAGCTCATCGGGTAAATCCAGCTTATAAACCACTTCACCTACACGATCTAAAATCTTAAACGGTCCAATGTACCTTGGACTCAACTTTCCCCTCTTTATAAAGCTAATGATCCCTTTGCAGGGCGAGACCTTGAGCATCACATTGTCACCAACGTTAAACTCGATCGGCCGTCGTCGCTTATCGGCATACGACTTCTGTCTGTCTTGAGCAGCTTTCATTCTAGCCGTAATCTGATCAAATTTTGAGGACGTTTCTTGAACAACTTCTAGGCTTCCCATCTCTTTCTGACCAATCTCTCCCCAACATACGGGAGTTCTACATCTTCTACCATAGAGCATCTCAAACGGTGACATACCGATACTTGAATGGTAACTGTTGTTATAGGAGAACTCTGCCTGGTGCAGGTGATCATCCCAACTCCCACCAAAATCTAAAACACAAGCACATAGCATATCCTCAAGGGTTTGGATCTTCCTCTCGGACTGTCCATCGGTTTGAGGATGGTACGTCGTACTAATGTTCAATCTCGTTCCCATAGCTTCGTGGAACTTCTTCCAAAACCTTGAAGTAAATTTGTATCTCTATCAGACACGATTGATAACAATACTCCATGCTTGGTTACAACCTCTTTAATGAACAAGCTTGCTAACGTTTCTGACGAAATAGCCTCTCGTATGGGCAGAAAGTGAGCACTCTTGGTCAAACGGTCCACAATCACCCAGATGGTATCATGATGCTTAGCTGTACGGGGTAGCTTAGTTATGAAATCCATGGTGATGTGTTCCCATTTCCACTCAGGAATCTCGAGCGGTTGCATTAACCCATAAGGCTTCTGATGTTCGGCTTTGACTTGTAGACAAGTTAAGCACTTACTAACATAATCTACTACATCGTTCTTCATTCTAGGCCACCAGTAATCTCGTTTCAAATCTTGATACATCTTTGTAGCTCCAGGATGAATCGAGTATCTTGATTTATGAGCTTCATCTAAGATTCGACCTCTAAGATTCCCATGGTGTGGGATCCACATACGGTCAAACCTAGTCTTAACACCATGAGTGTTTTTCATCAACTCATCATGCTGGCCATAAATTCTTTCCTTCTTCACTAACCCTTCATCTACTAACACCTCTGACTGCACTTTGATGATCTCTTCAAAAAGACTTGATTTCATAATCAGCTGGTATGACCTAACGGTTGCAAGGACTTCCTCATTCTCACGACTTAGCGCGTCGGCAACTACATTAGCTTTACCAAGATAGTACTTAATGTCGCAGTCGTAATCCTTAATCAACTCCAACCACCTCCTCTGTCTCATGTTTAATTCCTTATGCTCGAAGAAGTACTTTAAACTCTTATGATCAGTGTAAATGGTACACTTAGTACCGTACAGATAATGCCTACATATCTTGAGGGCATGCACCACAGCTGCTAGCTCTAAATCATGCGTCGGATAAGTACTCTCGTGGACTTTCAACTGTCTAGACAAGTAAGCTATCACCTTTCCTCGTTGCATCAACACACAACCTAACCCACGATCCAAAGCATCAGTACAAACAACCAAGTCCTCGTCACCATCGGGTAAAGCAAGGATTGGAGCTTGCGTGAGTCTCTTCTTCAACTCCTGAAAAACCTCTTCTTGAAACTTACCCCAACTGAATACTATCGACTTTCGGGTCATACCGGTTAACGATGCGGCTATCTTGGAGAAACCTTCGATGAATCTCCAATAGTAGCCAGCTAATCCTAAGAAGCTTCGTATATCAGTCGGATTCTGCGGAGTCTTCCAATTCGTTATCGCTTCAATCTTAGCTGGGTTCATGGTAATCCCTTCAGGATTAATCACATGACCTAGAAATTGCACTTCTCGCAACCAGAACGCGCATTTCGAAAACTTAGCATACAACTTCTCTTCCTTCAACTTCTCTAACACTTCTCTTAGATGCTCAGCATGATCAGACTCATTCTTTGAATAAATCAGTATATCATCGATGAAGAGGATAACTGACTTATCCAACATCGGCCGGCATACCCTATTCATCATGTCCATAAATGCTGCAGGAGCATTCGTTAGACCGAATGACATCACGAGGAACTTGTAGTGTCCATACCGCATCCGAAACGATGTCTTAGGGATGTCTGCCTATTTTACTTTGAGCTGATGATAGCCCGATCTGAGATCTATCCGTGAGAACCAACTTGAACCTTGCAGTTGGTCAAATAGATCATCAATCCTTGGCAAGGGATATCTATTATTTACCGTAAGCTTATTCAACTCACGATAATCTATGCACATTCTCATGCTTCCGTCCTTCTTCTTCACGAATAACACCGGTGCGCCCCACGGGGAAACACTTGTTCTAATAAAACCTTTGTCGAGGAGTTCTTGCAGTTGGGACATCAATTCTCTCATCTCGGACGGTGCTAGACGGTAAGGCGCTTTCGCGACGGGTTGGGCCCCTGGTACTAAATCTATCTGGAATTCTATCTCTTGCTCCGGTGGCAACCCCGGAAGATCCTCTGGGAATACTTCTGGGTAGTCGCGCACAATAGGAACATCTTTCATTTCTTTTGTCTTGGCCGTAGCGTTGACAACATACGCCAGGTAGGCACCGCGCCCTCGCCTTAACAATCCCTCGGCTTTTATCATCGAAATGACGTTAAGCCCAGAACTTTCCTTATCACCATAAACCGTCACCACACTACCATTCAAGGACTTTAACCTTATCATCCTTCTCTTACACACTATCTGAGCTTCGTACTCAGACAGCCAATCCATTCCCAAAACCACATCAAACCCTCCTAATGTCATAACGTACAAGGTAACGGGGAACTCGTGTCCCTCTAATTCTATCTTAGCGTTCTTAACCATTTTTATTATTTTAACCGAACTGTCACTAGCGGTTTCTACTATAACGGTTTCAGACATTCGGTAACTTTTCATTTTAGCTAATTTACTAAAGGGCGTGGCTACGAAACTTTTGCTCGTGCCCGAATCAAATAATACGGAAGCTGAAATACCGTTTACTAGAAACGTACCTATGACGACATCGGGAATCTGCTTGGCTTGCTCCTGAGTCAGCATGTAGGCTCTAGTTCTTGGCCTAGCTTGTTTAGTATCCTTCTTCCTACTACCTCCAGCTTCACCCTCGGTGCATTCTCTAGCAAAGTGGCATGTCTTACCGCACTTGTAACATGCTGGCTTAGCACTGCACTCATGAGCATAGTGACCTGTCTTTCCACACTTGTAGCAGGCATTAGATCCAACTCTACACTCCCCAGCATGCATCTTCCCGCACTTATGACACGTATCGGAACCAATACCCCACCTACATTCCCCACCGTGCATCTTACCACAAGTCTTACACGGCTTCCTCTCCCACACCTTCTGCTTCTTGTCTTTGGAGTTCCACAACTGAGTACCAGGTCGTTTAATAGGAGCGACCCACTTCTTATCCTTCTTCTCCTCTTCTACCACAATATCATCCGTAGCCAGGTCTGAATAAACCATTTCTGCGAGTTCGACAGCAGTGCAGTCAAAAGTAGCAGGTTTACTCGTCCTGACTAGCATGCGGACTTTCTGTGGCAGTCCCCTCACATAACACTTGATCCTCTTAGCCTCAGTGTCAACCATATCGGTTACCAACCTATACATTCGGTTGAACTCGGTGGTGTACTCACGATGTGTCATCGTCCCAGCTTTCAGGTTCAGGAACTTCATCTCCGCCCTCTCAACCTCGGTGTCAGCACAGAATTTCTTCACAACCAATTCTTTCAGATCTTTCCACCTCAAAGCCTTGATCTTCTCCAGGGTCTTCCTCTGCTCCACACTTTCCCACCAGTACATCGCCTCCTCTTCAAATGATTGGGTGGCATAACCGACAGCTTGGTCAGGACGACACTCGCTAATGCGGATAATTTTATCCATGGCAGTTATCCATTTCAGAGTAGCGATGGCGTCTCCCAGACCAGTTAGCTTCGGCGGGTCACAACCTTTGAAGGACTTATATTTGCACCCACCTCAGCCCCTCTTTCTATCACCCACCTTCACAGACTTCACCTCACTCGAAACCTCCCTCTCTCCTTCATCATCATTCCTACCATCACCACCTGCCCCTTCAGCAGCTCTTTCACGGCTTCCAACTGACCCTCCCGGAGCAATGTTCTTCACAGCAGTGGCTACAGCTTAAACAATAGCTGCTTGAATTAAGGGATCAAGTTGAACTCCTTCATTGTTGATCGGACCTCCTCCAGCTGCACTCCCTTCATCTCCAGTGTTGGAAGCTTTCTCCACCGAAGTTCTTTGGACACGACGTCTAGTGGGGCCCTCAGTTCTCGCAACTGCTCCAGCTCCTTCGTTTCCTCCCGTGCCAGCCATCGTATTCTAAAAGGGAAAACAAACGTCATCACTCAAGGAACTATTTAGTACAAGGATAGTAAGGCTAACAGGTAATAATAGTGGCCAGCTGTGATTAGCTGATCACGTTACTTTCCGTGTCCTATACACTTCCCTTTATGAGTCTATTTGTGCTGGTTCTACTTAAACAGTTAGTCAATCAAAACAATCAAATAATCCTATCCCTATCGTTCACATATCATTTATATACATCACTTAATCATACACCTTACCTTTACTGAGCTTGCTTGGGTGACACACGGCATTCTCGAACTGGCATCTTCTTTCTTTTCTTACTTAAATCTCATTCTCTGTTAGAGTCTAAGCATGTAGGATACTTAAGTCTTTCGAACTTTGCTCTGATACCAACTTGTAAGTCTCCGTTACCGGTAGCCCTACTTTCGTGTTGGATTTACTCATAATTACAGTTCAAATATCAGAGTTAATTAAAACCTTTCGCGGAACATACAACTTTCATAAAACATTACATATCAAATCATAAACATGTCTTAAAACGTTCTTCTTGTTTTTCAAAATCAAAACATAGCTTATAAAACATAACAGGTCATCAGATGCCAGACTCTTATTACTCTACCATGTGTCCTGCTCATGCTAGCTGTCGCATCCTACTCACCTGCGTGCATACTAACAGTCAGCTACGCTGAGTGAGTTCTAGTTAATCATACATCATACAATACATATATGTACTTATATACTTTCGTTTATACTTTCGTACTTTCATACTTTCATACTTTCTTTCATACCTTCATTCATACTTACTTAAATTCATAGCTTACGTTATAAAGAGCATTACGCCCTACTTCCTCGAGTATTATTAGGGCCAGGTTCCCTTCTTCCTCGAGTATTATTAGGGCTCGGTTCCCTCTTACCTCGAGTATTATTAGCGCCTGGTTCCCTCTTCGTGACCATACAACCATACAACATACCTCGAGTATTATTAGGGCCCGGTTTCCTCTTCGTTACCATACAACCATACCTTTCCTTCTTTTATTAACTTTATCACATTCGTTTATATAAGCATACATAACATACATACATTATACATAGCATTACAACCTGACAGTACGTGCAATATCCGAAGATCGTTCACGTACCAACAAGCAATCATTCCTACATTTCACATCATAACATAAGGCGTACACTTATCACTTAGGATAAGTGTATTAACAAACATATCGAGTATGCACACTGCCCCGAAAACATAACAAGGAATGGGGCTAGAAACTCACCTGGATCCTGTTGCGTTCGCCGTTAATAGTAATTCCTTTCTTTAACTGGGCTCGGCTAACTGTAAAATATATATATTTTCGTTAATTAATCGTCTAACTAATTAAGTTGGTATTTTGGTTTACCACATTAACTCTCTAAGTTGGGCTTGTTAGTTTTAGTTCATGACAGTAGGCTAGCGTGATTTAATCTAGATATAGGCTTAGCGAGTGTGAGCTTAGTTGATCTCGGTCCTATCTGCTCAATACTTGGGCCCACTGGATTCAGTCCAATACCAAAAGAGAGCTGGCCGAGAACTCCATAAAGCCGAGAACTCGTTTTGGCCAAATTCTCAGGTTTGACCGAGAACCACATGATAAACCAAGGATTTATCACCTTCTGGCCGAGAACCCCATAAAGCCGAGAACTTGGTTGGCCGTTCGTTGACCGAGAACTCTAAGGGTTGACTATGGATTTCCTAAACTTGGCCGAGAACCCTCAACCCGGGCCGAGAACACCCAGTTCAGCCCCTCTTTCCATTTTATGCTTCTACTATGCTCAGTTACTATTTTAAGGTTCGATTCATGAACTTTAACCCTTAATCATCATTAGTCATACCCGTTTCACACCTATTATTATCACGGCTTCAAGATCTATCCTGTTTTAGGCATAAAGTTTGGACCTTTATTAATTTAAAACGTTCTAGGGTAGATCTAGGGTTCCTTTGTGAACCGTTTATACCTATGAGTCCATTTCATCCATTTTAAGCATCAAGTTTGCTACTTTATGACTTAACTAGGCCCGATTCATTCTATGTTTAAGTTTCATGATCATTCGTTCATAAAAACATAACCTTTAAGGTTAAGGACATACCTTTTGACGCTTCTACGGTCACGGCTAGCTTGCTATAGGATCTTGGACTCGTTATCTAGCTTGAATATTGAAGATCTAACATTTGTTAAGATTGATTTAAGGTTTGGATTGATCTCGGCTCCTTGTTCTTGCTTACGGCCGAGAATGGGAGGTTGTGGGTGTGTATTAGGGTGTTTAGAGAGAATAAGATGGAATAGTTGGATGGAAATGGAAAGATTTAGGGTTTAAGGGGTATTTATACTCCCTTAAGCCCATGGATCTAAGGCCCGTCTTACCTTTTTAGTCCATGGTTAATCCCATCTAATTAACCCACTTATCTTAGCATCCTTTATTATTTTATTTACTATCCTAGTAAACTTTTCCATTAAATGAAATAATATAAAATATTATTATTTGAAAATCCGGGATGTTACAATAGGAAGACATAGATGATCATAAATTCATTTATGTAAAAGTATTTAACCCATCAAATATTTCTAGAATAGTAGCCCATATTACACCTGGGTTGAAAAAATATAAACAATCATATAAATATAGACAACCAAAAAATTTCATAACTAACATATTAAACCAACACAAATATTTAACATAAGTTTGTAACCAAAATATTAAACATTTAGATTGTGTATATAAAAAGTCAATACTTACACATACTTACCATACACCTAAATTAAAAAACCAAACGAAGACATGAACATGTTATAATCATATTAGCCTACAATCAACTTCTTCAACATTTCACAAAAAAAAAGTAATTTTGCTTCCCAATCTAAAAAAAATTAACCATAGCAGCCTGGTTAAATATACAACTAAAGTTAAGTTATTATGAGGTTCATTTCAACATTAATAAATAAATAAAGGTATATTTTATTTTAAATTATTTTGTAAATAATCTTTTGTTTTATTTCGATTCAAAGACCTTTTAGATAAATGTAATATGTTAAATCGAAGCAATAAAGTTTTATTCTACTAACTTCACTAATTAAGTATAATTAAATAATATAGAGATAATTAAAATTAAACCGATTAATTTTAATTTTATTACATAGAAGTCATTCCCTAATTAAAATTTTATTAAAGTGACTGCAATCTGCAGTAAAGTTTATTTCAAACTCTTTAACATCATTACTTTATTTAAAATCAATTTCATTATATAATTCTTTTTTCAATTGTATACATTAATCTAGGCATTTATGCGTAATCAAATATTGTTCAAATATAAAAGATGGAAACTTTGTTTGAGATTGAAGACTATTAAAAACTACAAAAGAATTGTCAAGTTCGATTATTAAAAACAGAAATAAATAAATGTATAAATGATTGGAATGTATCATTAAAATTAAAGATGATGGTTATTTAGCATAAATAAGCAATTATAATTAATTTCTAAGATTTTTTAAATATAAAATTGAAATAAGTAATAAACAACATATTAAATTGGTCAAATAAAGTAATGTGTATTTAATACAAAACATATTAACTTTCTAGTAGAATCAAAAGTAAATTATTTAAACTTCCAGTATACATTAAATTTTTGTCATTTATAATAAATAAAAATTTGTTAAATATAAATGATGGAAAGTTTGATGACATTGAATATTATTAAAAACAACAAAAGATTGTTGCAAAAAAGTCAACTTCGGTTTTGTAAAAACAGAAATAAATAAATGTAAATATTATTATAAAAGTTTTTTCATTTTTCTTGTAAATCCAGTAACTAAACAATATACTATTAATTTTTTTAATTATCACGAAATTATTGTTAAAACTTTAACAACATTACCTTATTTAACAATAAATTTCATTAGCTAATTATTTTTTCAATTTTATACATTAATCTTGACATTTATGCTTAATTAAAAATTGGTCAACTATAAAAGATCGAAATTTTTATTATTTATTTAGTTAATTAGTTTATTTTTTTTAATTTAACCGGAATAATTTAGAAAATTCGGAAATTCTTGGCATTTATGCGTAATTAAAAATTGTTCATATATAAAAGATGGAAACTTTGTTTGAGATTGGAGACTATTAAAAACTACAAAAGAATTGTCAAGTTAGATTATTAAATACATAAATAAATAAATGTATAAATGATTGGAATGTATCATTAAAATTAAAGATGATGGTTATTTAGCATAAATAAGCAATTATAATTAATTTCTAAGATTTTTTAAATATAAAATTAAAATAAGTAATAAACAACATATTAAATTGGTCAAATAACGTAATGTGTATTTAATACAAAACATATTAACTTTCTAGTAGAATCAAAAGTGTAACATCCTAAAATTTTAATGTTGAATAAAGAAAGTTATGTTTAGTGATTTCGCGTTATTGATTAATTAATATCGAGTAAGGAGCGGATCATGGACTTAGATTAACTGAGATGGGTTAAATGAGAATGGGCCTTAGGTCCATGGTCTTTAAGGGATATAAATATCCCTTAAACCCTAAAACATCACTCATTCCATCTTATTCTCTAACACTCCAAAACACACCAACACCACACACACCGCCGGCGGCCGAGGGAGAGGAACGAGCGAGATCCGAGAGAGAGTGAGCGATTAGTTGTGATTAAACAAGTTAAACGAGATCCAAACAAGCACAAAAAGGTATGATTCTTGATCTTTGAAGTTTAAAGATCCAAGCTTTATAGTGTTTATACGACCGAAAACGGTTGGGGAGCGTAGTGGGTGATGTCGAACCATAACAAGGGTGTTAAAATCGCCAAAAATGCTTGATAGAAACCAAACAGCGGCTGAACTGGGCAACTTCGCCTTCAAAGCGAAAACTTCGCCTTCAAAGCGATAACTTCGCCTGAGGCCAAGTTCGCCTAATTGATAACTTCGCTTACGGCCAAGTTCGCCTAACTGGTAACTTCGCCTGAGGCCAAGTTCGCCTAATTGATAACTTCGCTTACGGCCAAGTTCGCCTAACTGGCAACTTCGCCTGAGGCCAAGTTCGCCTAATTGATAACTTCGCTTACGGCCAAGTTCGCCTAACTGATAACTTCGCCTAAAGCTAAGTTCTCTTAAGGTTTAACTTCGCTTAAAGCTAAGTTCGCCTAAGGTTTAACTTCGCTTAAAGTCAAGTTCAATTAGGAAATAAATTAAAAACCTAATGAAAAATGTGTTAAGACAGTTAATGGAAATAAAATTTTTCCAAGCTGACCTGGCAGCTCAACCCCAGCCAGGGGCTCTGCCCCTTGGACCCTGCTAGGGGCTGCCGCCCCTAGACCCCGCTGCCAGGGGCGCTGCCCCCGGACCCCCGTTCGTTGTGGGTCATATAAAGATAGAAATACAATATGAGTAGTGATAGTTAATTGATACGTATACTTGTTATACAGTCAGCCGTGCACAACTGAAGAAAGGGATTACGATTAATGGTGAACGTAACCGTGTTCAGGTGAGTTTCTAGCCCCATTCCTTGTTATGTTTTCGGGGCTGTGTGCATACTCGATGTGTTGTTAATACATTTATCCTAAGTGATAAGTGTATGCCATATGTGATATATGTGATATGTATGAATGATTGCTTGATGGTACGTGAACGATCTTCGGATATTGCACGTACTGTCAGGTTGTAACGCTATGCATAAGGTAAGTATGATATGTATGCTTATGTGTATGAACGTAATAAAGTTAATAAAAGAAGGAAAAGATGGTTGTATGGTTGTATGGTTACGAATAGGGTACCGAGCCCTAATAATACTCGAGGTATGATGTATGGTTGTATGGTAACGAAGAGGGAATCGAACCCTACGAATATTCGAGAACTAGGGACCAGACCCTTATAATATCTGTGATATTAGGGACCAGACCCTTATAATATCTGTGATGTTAGGGACCAGACCCTTATAATATCTGTGATGTTAGGGACCAGACCCTTATAATATCTGTGATGTTAGGGACCAGACCCTTATAATATCTGTGATGTTAGGGACCAGACCCTTATAATATCTGTGAGGTTATAGGGCGAAAGGCTCTTTAAAACGTAAGATTATGTATGTAAAGAAAGTACGAAGGTAAGAATGAAAGTATATGCACTTAGGTGTGTACGAAAGAAAGTTAAGAGGTTAAGTATGAAATGTAAGAATGTATTGTATGATTATGTGATTAACTAGAACTCACTCAGCGTAGCTGACTTTTAGTATGCACGCAGGTGAGTAGGATGAGGCAGCTCGCTTGAGGAGACACGTGGCACTGAATAAGAGGCTGGCATCGAAAGACTCAAGACGTTTAAGTTTAATGTTTCGTTTATTTTGAAAGACAAAATGATGTTTTAAGACAAGACGTGTTTTGTTATGAAATGTTTTATGAAAGTTTTTAAATTCCGCGAATGTTTAATTAACTCTAATATTTAGAACTGCGTTTATGAGTAAATCCAACACGAAAGTAGGGTTACCGGTGACGGTGCCTTACAAGTTGGTATCAGAGCAAAGTTCGAGAGATTTAAGCATCCTACATGCTTAGACTCGAACAGAGAATGGGATTTAAGTAAGAAAGGAAAGAAGATGCCAGTTCAACAATGCCATGTGTCACTCAAGCAAGATCAGTAAAGGTAAAGTGTATGATTAAATGATATATGTTAATGAGAAAGAAAAGATATGTGAACGTCAGGGATAGGAATAATTGATTGTTTGTTTTGACTAACTGCTTAAGTAGAACCAGCACAAATAGACTCATAAAGGGAAGTGTATAGGACACGGAAAGTAACGTGATCAGCTAATCACAACTAGCCGCTGTTATTACCTGATAGCCTTGCTATCCTTGTACTAAATAGTTCCTTGAGTGATGATGTTTGTGTTTTCCCCTTTAGAATACGATGGCTGGAGCTGGAGACATTGTTGGAGCCGGAGGTCGCACTGGACGACGCGGCAGGCCTCGTTGTGTCCAGCAACCTTCGGTTGAGACAGCTTCCAACACCGAAGCTGAAGGAAGCGCAGCTGGAAGAAACCCGGAAAACAATGAAGGAGTTCAACTGGATCCCGCAATTCAAGCAGCTATTGTTCAAGCTGTAGCCACTGCTGTGAAGAATATTACCCCGGGGAAGGTCTGCTGGAAGCCGTGAAAGAACTGTTGAAGGGGCAGGTGGTAATGGTGGGAAAGATGATGAGGGGAAAAAGGGTGATTCAAGTGAGGTAAGGTCTGTGAAAGTTGATGATAGGAAGAGAGGCCGAGGCGGTTGCTACTATAAGTCCTTCAAAGGTTGTAACCCGCCTAAGCTGACCGGTTTAGGAGACGCAATCGCTACTCTTCAGTGGATAACCGCCGTGGATAAAATTATCCGAATCAGCGAGTGTCGTCCTGACCAAGCTGTCGGTTATGCCACCCAATCATTTGAAGATGAGGCTATGTATTAGTGGGAGAGTGTGGAGCAGAGGAAGACCCGAGAAAAGATCAAAGAGATGAAGTGGGACGATCTGAAGGAGTTAGTGATGAAGAAGTTCTGTGCTGACGCCGAGGTTGAAAGGGCGGAGATGAAGTTCCTAAACTTGAAAGCTGGGACGATGACACATCGTGAGTACACTACAGAGTTCAATCGAATGTCTAGGTTGGTACCCGATATGGTCAGCACTGAGGCTAAGAGAATCAAGTGTTATGTGAGGGGATTACCACAGAGAGTCCGCATGTTAGTCAGGACAAGTAAACCTGCTACTTTCGATTCTGCTGTCGAACTCGCAGAGATGGTCTATGCAGACCTGGCTGCGGAAGATGTGGTGGTGGGAGACGAGAAGAAAGAGAAGAAATGGGCCGCTCCTGCTAAACGACCCGGTACTCAGTTATGGAACCCCAAAGATAAGAAGCAGAGAGTGTGGGAGAAGAGATCGTGTAAGACCTGCGGAAAGATGCATGGTGGTGAGTGCAAGTGGGGTAAAAGTTCTGGTGTTTGTCTCAAATGTGGAAAGGCTCACGGTGGGGAATGCCGGATGGGGTCTAATGTGTGTTATAAGTGTGGGAAGGTAGGGCATTATGCCAATGAGTGCAGTGCAAAGCCAGCATGTTAGAAAATGTGGCAAGACAGGCCACATGGCGAGAGAGTGCACCGATGGTGAGGCTGGAGGTAGTGGGAAGAAAGATGCTGATCAAGCAAGGCCGAGGACTAGGGCCTACATGTTGACCCAAGAGCAAGCTAGACAGATTCCTGATGTTGTGACCGGTACGTTCTTAGTAAACGGCATTTCTGCTGCCGTATTATTTGATTCTGGTGCGAATAGAAGGTTTGTAGCTACGACATTTAGTAAACTAGCTAAAATGAAAGGCTGCCGAGTGCCTGAAACTTTTGTAGTAGAAACCGCCAGTGACACTTCGGTTAAAATAACAAAAATGGTTAAGAACTGTAAGATAGAATTGGAAGGACATGAGTTCCCGGTTACCTTGTACGTTATGACCTTGGGAGGGTTCGATGTGGTTTTGGGTATGGATTGGTTGTCTGAGTTTGAGGCTCAGATAGTATGTAAGAGTAGGATGATAAGGTTAAAGTCATTGGATGGTAGTGCGGTAACGGTTTATGGTGATAAGGAAAGTTCTGGGCTTAATGTCATTTCGATGATAAAAGCCTAGGGTTTGCTAAGGCGAGGGTGTTGTGCCTACCTGGCGTATGTCGTCAACGCTACGGCCGAGACGAAAGAAATGAAAGATGTTCCTATTGTGCGCGACTACCCAGAAGTATTCCCTGAGGATCTTCCGGGGTTGCCACCGGGGCGAGAGATAGAATTTCAGATAGATTTAATACCAAGAGCCCAACCTGTCGCAAAGGCGCCTTACCGTCTAGCACCGTCCGAGATGAAAGAATTGATGTCCCAACTGCAAGAACTCCTCGACGAAGGTTTCATAAGACCGAGTGTTTCCCCGTGGGGCGCACCAGTATTGTTCGTGAAAAAGATGGATGGAAGTATGAGAATGTGCATAGACTATCGTGAGTTGAATAAGCTTACGGTAAAGAATAGATATCCTTTGCCAAGGATTGATGATCTGTTTGACCAACTGCAAGGTTCAAGTTGGTTCTCACGAATAGATCTCAGATCAGGCTACCATCAGCTGAAGGTGAAAGAGGCAGACATCCCTAAGACAGCGTTCCGAACGCGGTATGCACACTATGAGTTCCTCGTAATGTCATTCGGTCTAACCAATGCTCCTGCAGCATTTATGGACATGATGAATAAGGTGTGTCGACCGATGTTGGATAAGTCGGTTATCGTCTTCATCGATGATATATTGATTTATTCAAAGAGCGAGTCTGACCATGCTGAGCATCTGAGAGAGGTATTGGAGACTCTGAAGAAGGAGAAGTTGTATGCCAAGTTTTCGAAGTGCGCGTTCTGGTTAAGAGAAGTGCAATTTTTAGGTCACGTGGTTAATCCGGAGGGAATTACCGTGGACCCAGCTAAGATTGAAGCGATAACGAATTGGAAGACTCCGCAGAATCCGACTGATATACGAAGCTTCCTAGAGTTAGCTGGCTACTATAGGAGATTCATCGAAGGTTTCTCCAAGATAGCCGCACCGCTGACCGGTATGACCCGAAAGTCGATAGTATTCAGTTGGGGAAAGTTTCAGGAAGAAGCCTTTGAAGAATTGAAGAAGAGACTCACGCAAGCTCCAATCCTTGCTCTACCCGATGGTGACGAGGATTTCGTTGTTTGTGCTGATGCCTCACATCAAGGGTTAGGTTGCGTATTGATGCAACGAGGGAAGGTGATAGCTTACGCGTCTAGACAGTTGAAGGTCCATGAGAGTACTTACCCGACGCATGATTTGGAGTTAGCAGCTGTAGTGCATGCTCTTAAGATATGGAGGCATTATCTGTACGGTACTAAGTGTACTATTTATACAAATCATATGAGTTTAAAGTACTTCTTCGAGCAGAAAGAATTGAACATGAGGCAGAGAAGATGGTTGGAGTTGATTAAGGATTACGACTGTGAGATTAAGTATTACCCCGGTAAAACTAACGTGGTCGCTGATGCGTTAAGTCGTAAGAATGAGGAAGTCCTTGCAACAGTGAAGTCATACAAGCTGATCATGAACCCAAGCCTTTTTGAAGAAATCATCAAAGTGCAGTCAGAAGTGTTAGTAGATAAAGGGTTAGTAAAGAAAGAAAGGATTTATGGCCAGCAGATGAGTTGATGGAAAACACTCATGGAGTTAAGACTAGGTTCGACCGTATGTGGATCCCACGCCATGGTGATCTTAGAAGTCGAATCTTAGATGAAGCTCATAAGTCAAGGTACTCAATCCATCCTGGAGCTACAAAGATGTATCAAGACTTGAAAAGAGATTACTGGTGGCCTGGAATGAAGAATGATGTAGTAGATTATGTCAGTAAGTGCTTAACTTGCTTACTAGTCAAAGCCGAACACCAAAAGCCTTATGGGAAGATGCAACCGCTAGAGATACCTGAGTGGAAATGGGAACACATCACCATGGATTTCATAACTAAGCTACCTCGTACAACTAAGCAACATGATACCATCTGGGTGATTGTGGACCGTTTGACCAAGAGTGCTCACTTTTTGCCCATACGAGAGGCCATCTCGTCAGAAACGTTAGCAAGCTTGTTCATCAAAGAAGTTGTAACCAAGCATGGAGTACCGTTATCGATCGTGTCTGATAGAGATACACGGTTTACTTCGAGGTTCTGGAAGAAATTCCATGAAGCTATGGGGACGAGGTTGAACATCGGTACGGCGTATCATCCTCAAACCGATGGACAGTCTGAAAGGACGATCCAAACCCTTGAGGATATGCTACGTGCTTGTGTTTTTGATTTTGGTGGAAGTTGGGATGATCATCTGCATCTGGCAGAGTTCTCCTATAACAACAGTTACCATTCAAGTATTGGTATGCCACCGTTCGAGATGCTTTACGGTAGACGATGTAGAACCCCGGTGTGTTGGGGTGAGATTGGTCAGAAAGAAATGGGAAGCCTAGAAGTGGTTCAAGAAACGTCTTCAAGGTTTGATCAGGTCAAAGCAAGAATGAAAGCCGCTCAAGACAGACAAAAGTCTTATGCAGATAAGCGGCGACGACCAATTGAGTTTAACGTTGGCGACAATGTGATGCTTAAGGTCTCGCCTTGAAAAGGAATTATCCATTTTAGAAAGAGGGGGAAGTTGAGTCCGAGGTACATTGGACCGTTCAAGATTGTAGATTGTGTGGGTGAAGTAGCTTATAAACTGGATTTACCCGATGAGTTAGAAGGAATTCATTCAACCTTCCATGTTTCCCATCTGAGGAAGTGTCTAGCTGATGACACGTCTCACGTGCCATTGATGGACATTGAGGTTGATGAACAATTGAACTACATTAAGCAACCGATAGAGATCGTTGATCGCAAGGAGAAGCAGCTTCGTCACAAGATTATACCTTTGGTAAAAGTGATATGGAAACACCGCAAGGGATCAGATGCTACTTGGGAAGCCGAGGATGAGATGCGCAAGTTTTACCCTAGTTTGTTTATGTAATAGTTAGGTTTCGGGGACGAAACCTCTTTAAGGAGGGGAGACTTGTAACATCCTAAAATTTTAATGTTGAATAAAGAAAGTTATGTTTAGTGATTTCGCGTTCTTTATTAATTAATATCGAGTAAGGAGCGGATCATTGACTTAGATTAACTGAGATGGGTTAAATGAGAATGGGCCTTAGGTCCATGGGCTTTAAGGGATATAAATATCCCCTAAACCCTAAAACATCACTCATTCCATCTTATTCTCTAACACTCCAAAACACACCCACACCACACACACCGCCGGCGGCCGAGGGAGAGGAACGAGCGAGATCCGAGAGAGAGTGAGCGATTAGTTGTGATTAAACAAGTTAAACGAGATCCAAACAAGCACAAAAAGGTATGATTCTTGATCTTTGAAGTTTAAAGATCCAAGCTTTATAGTGTTTATACGACCGAAAACGGTTGGGGAGCGTAGTGGGTGATGTCGAACCATAACAAGGGTGTTAAAATCGCCAAAAATGCTTGATAGAAACCAAACAGCGGCTGAACTGGGCAACTTCGCCTTCAAAGCGATAACTTCGCCTTCAAAGCGATAACTTCGCCTGAGGCCAAGTTCGCCTAATTGATAACTTCGCTTACGGCCAAGTTCGCCTAACTGGTAACTTCGCCTGAGGCCAAGTTCGCCTAATTGATAACTTCGCTTACGGCCAAGTTCGCCTAACTGGTAACTTCGCCTGAGGCCAAGTTCGCCTATTTGATAACTTCGCTTACGGCCAAGTTCGCCTAACTGATAACTTCGCCTAAAGCTAAGTTCACTTAAGGTTTAACTTCAAATAAAGCTAAGTTCGCCTAAGGTTTAACTTCGCTTAAAGTCAAGTTCAATTAGGAAATAAATTAAAAACCTAATGAAAAATGTGTTAAGACAGTTAATGGAAATAAAATTTTTCCAAGCTGACCTGGCAGCTCAACCCCAGCCAGGGGCTCTGCCCCTTGGACCCTGCTAGGGGCTGCCGCCCCTAGACCCCGCTGCCAGGGGCGCTACCCCCGGACCCCCGTTCGTTGTGGGTCATATAAAGATAGAAATACAATATGAGTAGTGATAGTTAATTGATACGTATACTTGTTATACAGTCAGCCGTGCACAACTGAAGAAAGGGATTACGATTAACGGTGAACGTAACCGTTTTCAGGTGAGTTTCTAGCCCCATTCCTTGTTATGTTTTCGGGGCTGTGTGCATACTCGATGTGTTGTTAATACATTTATCCTAAGTGATAAGTGTATGCCATATGTGATATATGTGATATGTATGAATGATTGCTTGATGGTACGTGAACGATCTTCGGATATTGCACGTACTGTCAGGTTGTAACGCTATGCATAAGGTAAGTATGATATGTATGCTTATGTGTATGAACGTAATAAAGTTAATAAAAGAAGGAAAAGATGGTTGTATGGTTGTATGGTTACAAAAAGGGTACCGAGCCCTAATAATACTCGAGGTATGATGTATGGTTGTATGGTAACGAAGAGGGAATCGAACCCTACGAATATTCGAGAACTAGGGACCAGACCCTTATAATATCTGTGATGTTAGGGACCAGACCCTTATAATATCTGTGATGTTAGGGACCAGACCCTTATAATATCTGTGATGTTAGGGACCAGACCCTTATAATATCTGTGATGTTAGGGACCATACCCTTATAATATATGTGAGGTTATAGGGCGAAAGGCTCTTTAAAACGTAAGATTATGTATGTAAAGAAAGTACGAAGGTAAGAATGAAAGTATATGCACTTAGGTGTGTACGAAAGAAAGTTAAGAGGTTAAGTATGAAATGTAAGAATGTATTGTATGATTATGTGATTAACTAGAACTCACTCAGCGTAGCTGACTTTTAGTATGCACGCAGGTGAGTAGGATGAGGCAGCTCGCTTGAGGAGACACGTGGCACTGAATAAGAGGCTGGCATCGAAAGACTCAAGACGTTTAAGTTTAATGTTTCGTTTATTTTGAAAGACAAAATGATGTTTTAAGACAAGACGTGTTTTGTTATGAAATGTTTTATGAAAGTTTTTAAATTCCGCGAATGTTTAATTAACTCTGATATTTAGAACTGCGTTTATGAGTAAATCCAACACGAAAGTAGAGTTACCGGTGACGGGGCCTTACAAAAAGTAAATTATTTAAACTTCCAGTATACATTAAATTTGTCATTTATAATAATTAAAAATTTGTCAAATATAAATGATGGAAAGTTTGATGACATTGAATATTATTAAAAACTACAAAAGATTGTTGCAAAAAAGTCAACTTCGGTTTTGTAAAAACAGAAATAAATAAATGTAAATATTATTATAAAAGCTTTTCCATTTTTCTTGGAAATCTTGTAACTAAACAATATACTATTAATTTTTTTAATTATCACGAAATTATTGTTAAAACTTTAACATCATTACCTTATTTAACAATAAATTTCATTAGCTAATTATTTTTTCAATTTTATACATTAATCTTGACATTTATGCCTAATTAAAAATTGGTCAACTACAAAAGATGGAAATTTTTATTATTTATTTAGTTAATTAGTTTATTTTTTTAATTTAACCGGAATAATTTAGAAAAATCGGAAATTCTTGGCATTTATGCGTAATTAAAAATTGTTCAAATATAAAAGATGGAAACTTTGTTTGAGATTGGAGACTATTAAAAACTACAAAAGAGTGGTCAATATTCGGTTCTCAAAAACAGAAATAAAAAAATGCATAAATGATTGGAATGTATTATTAAAATTAAAGATGATGGTTATTTAGTATAAATAAGCAATTATAATTAATTTCTAAGATTTTTTAAATATAAAATTGAAATAAGTAATAAACAACATATTAAATTGGTCAAATAAATTAATGTGTATTTAATACAAAACATATTAACTTTCTAGTAGAATCAAAAGTAAATTATTTAAACTTCCAATATACATTAAATTTGTCATTTATAATAATTAAAAATTTGTCAAATATAAATGATGGAAAGTTTGATGACATTGAAAATTATTAAAAACTACCAAAGATTGTTGCAAAAGTGGTCAATTTCGGTTTTTAAAAACAGAAATAAAAAATGTAAAGATTATCATAAAAAACTTTCCATTTTTTCATAAGTTTACTAACTAAACAATATAATATTAATTTTTTTAATTATCATAAAATTATTCTCAAGACTTTAGCTTCCTTACATTATTTAACAATAAATTTCATTTGATTGTTCTTTGTTTAATTTTATACATTAATCTTAACATTTATGCCTAATTAAAAATTGATCTAATATAAAAATGAAAACTTTTTATTTTCTATTTAGATTATTAGTTTAGTTTTTAATTTGGCCTGAATAATTTAGACAAATTGTTAATTCTTGACTTTTATGCCAAATTAAAAATTGGTCAAATATAAAATAAGTAAAGTTTATTGAGATTGGAGAATATTAAAACTAAAAAAAAGTGTTCAAATTCGGTTTTAAAAACAGAAATAAATTAATGTATAAATAATTGGAATGTATCATTAAAATTAAAGATGATGAATATTTTAAAATAAATAGGAAATTATAGTAAATATCTAAGATTTTTCAAATATAAATTTGAAATACGTAATACACCACATATTAATTTGGTCAAATAATATTAATGCGTTTTTAATACAAAACTTATTAACTTTCGACTATAGTCAAAAGTAAATCATTTAAAATTTCTAGTATAAATTAAATTTGTCATTTATGTTAATTAAAATTTGTTTAAATATAAAAGATGAAAAATATATTTAGATTGAATATTACTAAAAACTAAAAAGATTGTTATTCATATAAAAATGAATTAATTTAAATGAATTGTCTAAGCTATATAAAATAAAAAATGATAGAATACTAATGACTAAAATACATTCGTAATGACCAAAACAAAAATAATCAACCCACTCTCCATTAAATAATTTTAGATTAATTAGAAAATAGTCAAATATTACAATTGAAAACGTTAATGATATGAATAGTATCAATACATTAAAACTTTCCAAAAACAATAGTGAAAATCTGTTTATAAAATGACTATTAAATAGGTTATCAATATAAATAAAAAATAATGGGTATTAAATAAAAACATAAGCACATAAATGTGTATTATTTTAAAATATAAAGTTCGATAATATTGGAAAGTATAAAAATTTGTTAAATTTCGTTTACATTAGTGATTTAATTACCTATGATATAAAATTTAAATTAAAAGTATGAAAATATATTAACTAGAATTTGACCAATAATAATAACCAGAGAAATATATTAAACGATTTTGAAAATGATTCAAAATCATGAAAATTTATTAAATAGACTTTGACCAACGACAATATAAGATTAATTATATATAAATCAATTATATTACATGAATTGTGAAAAATACAAAAATACATGAATAATAAAAATATATACATCTAATCTTGTACAAAAAGTAAGACATTTTTACAACAAATACTCCATCCATGACATTTGCATTTCTAGTTGGGAGCCATAAGCTGAAATGATAAAATTAAATAAATGTTAAATAATATATTATTCTAACTAAACGGAACTTTGGTTATTAACCGGAATAATCATAATTTATTACATTAACAATTAATGTAAAATAATAGTAAAAATTATCAATTATGGAATATTTGAATTATGTGAACAAATGTAAAATTGTTGTTATAATGTATAGCCGGAATAATTACCAATAGCCGGAAAAATTGATATTGCAATGACTATAACCTGAATAATTAACAATAACAAATATAATTAACTTCCAAATGGATGTAACAGAAATAATAATAATAACAAAACTAATAATTGAAATGGCAAAGAAATGAATGAACAATGAAATAATGAATAATATGAGAATCGGGAATTATAATATTTTTCATAATACTTTACCGGAAACCCGTAATATTTCAACATCTCCATTAAATCTTTGATTTTAATATAGAACCTAAAAAGATTATAAGAAAACTATATAATAATTAAAATCAATACAAACAAAAACGGGAAAAGAAAAAGAATTGTTAATGAAGTAATGAATAATATGAGAATCGGCCATTAAAGTTTCAAATAAAACCTTACCGGAAAATAATTAATCTCCCTTACCGGAATTGGTTCAACATGGTGATGTCTTTTGGCTCCATTTTCCTAGTGGTTAAAAAATAAAAATAAACAAAAAGTTCATTTGTGAACAATAAGAATTTTAAGCCAAAAATACTTCACAAAATGGGAGGATATAAAAACAACAAAAATTAAAAACCTTAAAAAGAAAGATAATCGTTTTTTTCTAAAGAAGTTTTGATAGTGTAAGAATGAGCGTATGGATGTTAAGTATTTATTGTAACATCCCATGTTTTAAATAATAACATTTAATTTATTTGTTATGTCGAAAAGGTTTACTTGGGCTAGTTAATAATAAAAATAATAAGAAAGAGGGAAAGATAAATAGGCTAGTTAAATGGAATTAATCATGGACTAAAAAGGAAAGATGGGTCTTAGGTCCATGGACGTAAGGGAGTATAAATATCCCTTAAACCCTAATATTTTCCATTTCCATCCGTATTTTCCATCTTATTCTCTCTAAATACCCAAAACACACCCAAACCCTTTTTCCTTTTCGGCCGCAAGGGAGAAAGAGGAGATCCAAGATCACACGAGCTTAGGTCCTTGATTTATCTTCATTATTCAAGCTAGACATACGATCCAAGTTCCTAATCAAGCTAGCCGTGACTTACCAAACGCCTAAAGGTATGTTCTTTACGTTAAAGGTTACGTTTTTTTGAACGGTTTGCTATGAAACGTGACCTTAGGGTAAATCGGACCTTGATGTTTCATAAAAATGTAAACTTGACGATTAAAACGGACTTAATAGACATATGGTTATATACGGTTCATAAAGGAACCCTAGATCTAGCCTAGAACGCTTTAAATGTATAAAGGTCCAAGCTTTATGCCTAAAACGGGTTAGATCTAGATAATAGTATAGTGACAAGGTGCAACGATTATGAATGATGATGATAAAGGGTTAAAACCCATGATGTAGACCATGAAACAAGTGGGCTGGGCAAGTTAGAATCTTAAGATAGAAAGAATGGGTTGAACTGGGTGTTCTTGGCCGTCGGATGGAGTTCTCGGTCAACCCGAGATCTCGGTTGCAAGGAGTTTTCGGCCAGAATGGGTTCTCGGCCAAACCATGTTCTCGGCCAGGACCAGTTCTCGGTCAAACCTTATGGTTCTCGGCCAGAACCTGTTTTCGGCCAAAATGGGTTTTCGGCCAAACCATGTTTTCGGCCATCAGAGTTCTCTGCCAAGAGTTCTCAGCTGACCCAGTTTCTGTATGGGCCAAAAACCAGTTGGGCCCAAGTACTTAGTGAGCAGTTGGATCCGATCTAACTAAGCCCGCAGATTGTTAAGTCCTATTCTAATTAAACAAGCCCGACTTAAGAATAAGATAGCTAACTAAAGTACCAACTTAAATAATTGTACGGTTAATTAACAAGATATATATTTAACCGTTAGCCGTGCTCAATTAAAGAAAGGAATTACGATAAACGGCGAACGCAACAGGATCCAGGTGAGTTTCTAGCCCCATTCCTTGTTATGTTTTCGGGGCTGTGTGCATACTCGATGTGATTAGTTAATACACTTACCTTAAGTGTTAAGTGTACGCCTATTTATGATATATATGTGTATGTTATGGAATAATGCTTGACGGTACATGAACGATCTTCGGATATTGCATGTACTTTCAGGAGATATTATTTTATTCTTAAAATGTACATGAACCGTATATATGAAGAAATTGAGATTTGTGGATGGTTAATATTATTTTATTCTTAAAATGTTTGCTTAATAGTTATAAGTAAAATGTTATATTTGTGTGAGTCAATCGGTCAATCTTAAATCAATCTAATATCAAAACCAATTATTATAAACTTAAATCCGTAATATATGTATATTGAATAATGTGAATTAAATATCAAAAAAATATCAAAAGCATCTATTATCTAAAATACATTAAAATTATTTATTAACGTCAAATTACTGTTTTTTTTTCGGATAATAAACTAATTTCAGAGAGATGTTAAACTAATTTAGTAATGATAACTTTGAAAATATAATTAATTGCGTAGAAATTCTCATAAATAAATATAATTAGCCAAAGTCAAATTATTAAATTAAATATTAAACAGAATAAATGAAGACATTTATTGTATCTAATTTAATTATATTATTGATTTATTTTATTAAGATAAAAAATAGAGAAGTTATTGATATACATGGAAACTCTAGTGAACAACCAATAGGAAAAGGGGACTTTGACATAAAGCCTATTGCTTTAATAGTATAGTTAGATAAACGAAACATTTAAAAGCTTTCTGGTTGTTTTTTATATTCTCTTAAACCATTAGATTCTATTATTTGTAAGTGGATACTTCTTATGTATTTAATCCAAATTCACGGATACGAGTCTTTTCAAACTCATATATTTATTAAATGAGTTATAACATCTAATTAAATTAAAAATTAATTCCACCAAATATTTGATATCAAAATTCTATAAAATAGAGATATATTAAAAACTAATATCTGACTTCATAAAAAAAAGATATATATTATTTATAATTAAAAACTATTTTATAAGCGTGTCATTAGTTTCATCAAACCTAGATAACTTTTAAATAGGTTATAACATCTCATTAATATATGAAACTCTTTCATGATCAAATACTAATTATATTATTAACTTTTATACAATAAATAAAACTGAATTCCCAAAAAAATATAAATATTATAAACGAATAATGTAAAACAAACCCCGTAATACGGGAATAAAAACTAGTAATTATTATGTATAAAACTTTGATTGAATTATTTTAGTTATAAAATAAAAAATTTAAATACAATTAGTTAAGCGGGAGACATATATTGTGTGCGCAATTTGTTCAACAAACAATAAATAAAGCGGAAAACGAGTTAAACGAGCTCTCTTAACGCGTGGGTAAACCGGAAAACGAGTGCCGGTAATATCGGAGATACACCGACTGTTTTGCTGGCTACTTACTTTCTGACCCCTCAATTATTATTGTATTAATATTTACACTGACGGCCAATAGTTTCTTTTGGATAACCCTAATTCCAACTCACCTCCGCGTATAAACCCACAATCTCCTCTATATATATATCCCACTAACATTCACACATCCAAATCTCACAATATTAATTAGGGTTTGCTATTCAGAAGGGCGTAGCGGCGCAGCTTGTTGCCCCCCGTCTATCTGCCGTTAGTCTGTAATTGTCCCGATGTAAACATCATCTATTAATAATTACTTCTACCAAATATAATTAAATGACTACTTCAATTTCATCTTCCTTGTTTTGTTCTCCATATTCCAAACAATCATCACATTCAAATTCAACTTTTGTTAAATTCAGAAAATCTCTAATCTCTGCGGCTTACGCCACCGCAGAGAGGACGGAGATACGTACCATAAGTCCAGTCTCACTGTACGAGGTGCTCGGTGTTCCGATAGGAGCTGACACACGAGAGGTGAAATCGGCGTACCGAAGATTAGCCAGAGTTTTACATCCGGATGTTTGTGAGTCATCATCAGCTGATGATGATTTTATGAAAGTGCACTCGGCTTATGCTACGCTTGCAGATCCAGTTAAACGAGCCGAATATGACCGGAGTCTGGTTCAGAGACGGG
This sequence comes from Bidens hawaiensis, assembly GCF_021521415.1. NCBI lineage: Eukaryota > Viridiplantae > Streptophyta > Magnoliopsida > Asterales > Asteraceae > Bidens > Bidens hawaiensis. The sequence goes on from NW_027491014.1 coordinate 8,556,680, forward strand.
CCGGGGACTTATCTTCGGTTACATCTGTTGGTGGTTTTAGGAGTACAATTAGTAGAAGATGGGAAACGGACCAGTGTTGGTAGAAAACTAAGAAATTAATTGTTATTACTTAGATCTTGAGTTTGTAAATATATAACACTAAATTTGATTGAATACAAAGACAAATTCTATGAAAGCTTATTTTTATATTATAGAGTTGTTATTCATTATGTGTGCTCTATATTAATTGGTAGTGCGATCTAACACAGGCCGAATTACAATATTTGGTTTTCAATTCGTTTTTAAATTCAAACCAACACTACAAGAAAAACACCACACAGGGACGAAATCTGTAGAGACAATACAAGTTGTTTCTATAGTTCATTATATAGCGACAACATATTGTCTCTATAGAAGTTTCCTTCTTTTTAAGTTTGATAAGCTTATAGAGACAACAAGTCGTCCCTATAGATTGAATATAACTTTTTTTATAATTTTCTTTAATTCGGGTTCGATGAAAACAAGCCCTAAAAATGATTTAACTTGTAGACACGACATGTCGTCTCTACAACATTTCATACACACACACATATATATATATATATTTAGTTTTTTATAATTAATGATAAAAATAAAAAATTCAAAAATTCAATATATTATAATTTATAGAAACGACAATTCGTCCCTATAAATTTTGAGTAAAAAGGAATTTACTTTCACTAGGGGTAAAATTTTTACCATGCTGAAAAAGAAAACTATGTCAAAATAATATAACCTATAGAGACAAAATGTCGTTCCTAAAAAGTATTCATGAATAGGCTTAGCATCCTACCAACACCAAATGTCCAACACCACCACCACCAACAGTGTGCCGCCACCACAACCACCACCACCACCAACGTCCGCCACCACCACCACCACCACCGTCAACCACCCACCACCGCCACCGTCCATCACCACCACAACCCATCATCGGCCACAACCACCGTCCACCACCACCACCCACACTGTCCGCCACACCCATCCACCACCCATAACCACCGTTTTCCACCATCCACCTCCACCCACCGCTCACACCACCACCACCCACCGTCCGCCATCACCATCGTCCACCACCCACCACAACCGTCCATCACCACCACCGGTCCACCATCACTGTTCATTGCCTACCACCAATCATCCACCAACACCCACCGTCGACCACCACCATAGTCCACCACCCACCGTAGGCTACCACCATCGTCCACCACCCATCACAACCGTCCATCACCACCACCGGTCCACCACCACTGTTCATCGCCTACCACCACCCACCGTCCGCCACCACCACTGTCCACCACCCACCGTAGGCCACCACCATTGTCCACCACCCATCACAACCGTCCATCACCACCACCGGTCCACCACCACTGTTCATCGCCTACCACCAATCATCCACCACCACCCACCGCCCACCACCACTACCACCCACCGTCCGCCACCACCACAGTCCACCACCCACCGTAGGCCACCACCATCGTCCACCACCCACCGCAATCAGATAATATCATATTATAGACTGTTTTTGTCTTAAAATACAAACAACACCTAAGTATGTGTATGTGTGTGTTCGATTGAATCAAACGAGTAATCTAAGTCCATTGAGCACACTCAATAATTCGAATACCCATAGTAAGTGTGGATACACGAGATGCCATATTCAGTTATTCACAAAGAAGGATAAGCTCAATTAGAACTACTCAGTACTCAGAACAGTGGTGTCGTTTCAATAGGAGAAGATGGTACTCTATTCTATGGTCAATTAGAACAGATCATAGAGTTGAAGTATCTAAATAAATACTCGGTTGTACTATTTCGTTGTAAATGGTTCGACACGTCAAGTAAAAGACTAATTAAGAATAACAATACTGTTGTTATCGACATCAGTCGCGAATGGTTTGTTGGTAATGAATGGTATGACGATCAGCAATATATATCAGCGACACAAGCTAAACAAGTCTTTTATCTACAAGATCCTTCTCAAAGAAGCGACAATTGGAGGGTTGTGGAAGACGTTCACCATCGAAAACTTTGGGATCATCCAAGTATGAGTACTGTTAATGAGATAGATATATTGTAGGTTCCCAGCCGGATCTACACGAGATATCTCGTTCTACGTAGGTGCGGAATCCCTACGTAAGACGTTACGAGCGTAGAAGACGATACGATTAAACACAATCGAACACACGTTACAATAAACAAATACTCGTTATATTGCAACCTTAAACACGTGATATCAATAACTGATTACAGGACTCTCTGACTCGTAAACTCGAATAACAAAACTCCTTAATGTATGTTGTTGTTATTATTGATTAAGCCGTAACCTAATCAATATATAACACGACAACTTCGCCTGGCATGTTCAGGCGAAGTTGTCCCTAACTTCGCTTGTCTAACAAGTTCGCCTATATCAGCGAACTTGTTAGCTAACTTCGCTTACATCAAATACAAAACATTACAAACTCGATTACAGACACTAGACACTGAACTACTGACATCATGCACCAACAGACTCCCCCTTGGCAGTAGCTTCATCTCTTTATCTTCAAGCACGTGTCTTGTAATCTTCAACAATCTTGAATCTTCATCTTTAAGTATTCACTCCTTCTCGTATACATACCGACACAACTCTTTGATATTTCCTCGCTTCGTCTTTCCAAGCAGGAATATAAAAGATTTTCTTCTCATTCAGCACCTGCAGATCAGCTCGAGACAGGTTCACTAGATGCATCGGATCATAGACTCTCAGCAGCTCTTGTTCATCTTCATCTTCCATCACTGCTTCAGCTGTCTCACAATCTACATACCACCACTTCAACTCTTTGAGCACATCCTTGGGCATTTGTTTCATCTGCACTTCTTTCAAACACCGGATCGGTTTATACTTCATAATCATCCAAGGCTTGCCATCTGCTCTCAACCCTCTATCTTTATCTTTGATAAGTTTACCCTTCTGTGGTTTCAGCAGCTCGAACTTCTTTTCCTTTATACTCTCATTCCATACTATCTTCCCGATGACTCTAGCCATATTATCATCACTTCGATTTATCAATCCCAATCTGGCTAAGTCTTTCACTTCACATTCTGGCAGTGTGTTCAACGATCTCAACATTCTTTTAAAGTACTGAATACCATCATATCTCTTAATCACGAAGAGCCTCAACTGCTCATCCTATATCCAGCAAATAATCCCTTTTCTCGCTTCAGCATAGCCTCTAATGTTGTAAGTCTTCTCAAACATAGTAGGGACCGCTGGTTTCTTCGTTTTGACGAACCACTGAGCATAGCCTTCTTTCCATCTAGGCTGCTCTTCCCATTCAGTCTCATCATTTCCCATCTCTTTACTCATATCTGCGTTATCGACTTCTGGAATCTCATGCTCTACATTCTCTTCTACTATCTCTCCCTCTTCTATCTCATCATCAATCACAATCTGTTCACCAATCTTCTCTATCTCATCACTCGGTAATACATCATCATCACACATAAAGTCATCATCCATCTCCTCAACCTCCACTACCACCACATCATCACCACCAGCTGCAGTTGTCGACTCCCCCTGAGTTGTGGAAGTCCCAAGAGCTTGTACAGTTCTTGGCAACTCACCACCTGCACCTTTCGATGCATTGGGATCATCGTCTCGATCATTTCTCCTCTTGGTCCTCAACTCATCACCTTTACAGCTCGTCTCCCCATGAGATGCCAAGAACTCCTTCAGAGCATCTATGATTTTCCATGTTCTACCAGCAGGGACGACTGCATCTGATTCTCTGCAACTAGGCGTTGAATAGCCTGGGTCTGGATAAGGTTAATCCTTGACTGCTCTGCCACGACCCGTTCAAGCGCTGCTATTCGTTCTGAGTCTGATAAGGTTGCATCGAAATCAAACCTCAGATGTGATATATCTTGAGTGTACTGAGGAGGGATTTCCGATGTAACCGGGACCTCAGAAGTAGACAAAGACGTAACCGCAGGTGGTATCGTCACCGATAACCCTGCAGTGGCCACAACCGTCGACTCAATAAAATGTGCCACGACCTCCGTTGGAGTAAGAGTTGGAGGTGGCAACGATACAATTTTCGGAGCCGAAAGTTGAAATGAAGTGAGTGGAAGGCCAAATGAGGATGAGGTAGCCACCACGGGAATGTCCGTGGCGCTTGGCCTTGTAACCTGTAATGATGAGGGAACCATTGTCATACCGGACAGTGCGGGTGGGGTGAAACGTACCACCCTCGAGCTCTCACCAGCTCCCGATCCTGCACCTATCCGTTCCCTTCTTGATCTTCGGATCAACTGTTGAATTTCTTCTTCATAGTCTGACTCACTATCATCATCAGTTCTCTTTCTTTTCCCATGAGTCCGTTCATGTGTTACCAAAATCCGTCTTGCTTCGGTCAATTCATCATCAGAATCTGAGCCAGCCACCGCTGTAGCTGCCCTAGTAACATTCACACCCGAAACATGTGCAACAGAGACTTGCACAATCTCCTCTGGATCAACCCTCTCCATGTCAAAAAATCCTTGACCGCCAAACTTTGCGTCAAGGTCAACGTTCTCCTCCGGTGACACAACAGGAGCAGCAGGTATAGCTTGACGTGCTCCTGCCTGTTGTGGTGCCGGGTCCCGAAACTCGTCCCCTCGAGCAGGCACATACCCCGGGTTGATCAAGTACCCAAATAGTGGAGTATGCCGAGGACGGAGCTCAGGTTTGCTCCTCGCACTGGAGGATTTGCATTGGGCAAAGATCCTTTTGCTCACACTTTCTACGTATCGGATTGGTCGGCGCTGAGGTAGCGTTGGAGCAACATGATTCAAGATCATTTAGAGAAATCTTGGATACATGATAAATCTCTCACGCGCCACCGCTCTTCTTTGTCGATCGATCTCGTAGAAGACCATCTGACTTAAAGCTGTAACGCTTATTATAAGTCAGAGCAGTCATTGCTGACTGCATGGTCGCGCCCATGCCATCAGTGCCCGCCTTTCTCCCTGACATGCAAACAATCATGACATGCATGAGAAAGCGCCACTGGTCAAGTAAAAATCCCTTCCTTCTCTGCGTATCTCCCAAGGGACCTGAGTATCCCATCCTCAAAAACGCTCCATCACGGAAAGGAGCTACAAAATCTGTCGGGTCATCCCTCGTCTCATCTCCAAAACGTAAAGCCGCCCGGATCTGTTCAGATGAGAACTGAACAATGTGATTGTTGACTGTTGCTCGCATCACCGGTGGCTCGACCCTACAGTCATATTCCACGGTCTGCCAAAAATCCTCAATGTTAGGTAAGGATATCGGCAGAGTTGTCGTAATCGCGTGGAATATACGCGAGCGTAATAGGAACGTGATGATTTCGTGGAAATCATCAACTCCGCTCGCCTCCGGGTCTAATGTTATATACATGTTGTGACCCGGGAAGAACTGTCTCTGGTTATCACCACCGTCATCACCGCCTGCACCACCTATAGCAGCCATATCTGCACCAAACAGACTAAGTTAGATAAGCGACAAAGCAAATCACAAGTTCGCCTGTTACCATGAGCGAAGTTGTGATCTTTTCTGTATAGGCGAAGTTAAAGGTGGGGCGAAGTTGGGAAACAACTTCGCTTCAACTTTAACTTCGTCTGTTAACTGTTAAGTAAAAAAGTCCAGGCGAAGTCAATGGTAACTTCGCCTAACCACAACATCGCCTCATTAACTGTTTCAAAAATAATTATCAGGCGAAGTTAAACCTCAGGCGAAGTTACGGACAACTTCGCCTAAACTGTAACTTCGCCGAATATGAAACGGCATCAGTTAGGTTTATCGAACGACGTGATTTGGTCAATTTTGATCTTGCGGATCTCGTAAAACTTGATTTAATGACGATTTAGACGATTAGATTGATTATGAACACGTAAAGATACGTTTGAAAATCGGTTGTTAAGGGTTCGAAAAACGAGAACGTGAATCGGGTCGAATCGACCGATGATAAACGTTAATGAACATGATTAATCGATTCGATTACCCTACACACCTTTAAACACAGATTAGAACTTGAAAAAATTGAATACAGAAAGATCGATAAGTTCGCTGTGGGTTTAGAGGTTAAGTTCGCTGATTGACAGTAAGATAAGTTCGCTCCGGTTTGAAAATAATGAACTGTTTGACCTTTACTCTTCTTTATATAGGGTCAGATTTATTCAGGCGAAGTTATGGATAACTTCGCCTATTGCAGGCGAAGTTATGCACAACTTCGCTGAAATTAAAAATTTCAAAACAAACCCCATAAATTGAACAATTTGCAATTAAGTTTTAAAAACAACCTTTAATGTGTTAAATGATACGATCAAGACCAAGTAACCAGATATAAAATCATACAACTACATAAGTAGAAAAATTTTAAAATTTAAAGTACACGGGATCAAATTTCAGTCTCGATAGGGACTACCATGTTTTAGAAAAGATCCGAACAGGAATCATACTAACTACGTGACTGCCACACAGATCCGTGTTCAGCTTTATTATGACATAAAGAAACAGGTTGTAAGCAGGTAAATGACTTAGAATGGTTTTCATCGTTTCTGTGATACGGGTTAGGTTCAATTAAGCTCAAAACTTAAGTGGGCAACAACTCATAGATTAGGATACCTCCTATCTATTCTCAAAGCGTATTTGGCTTTCCCCAAGTCACCCCGAGTTGACCTCGACCCGTAGTGTCTGATTAAATAGTAAATGCTCTTCGATCGTCAGACTCTTCTTCCCGTTCTCTATCTTGCATCTTGATTGAGAAGTCTTATCATAATGAACTCTATAATGTCTCAATAACTAATTTTTTTTTTTTTAAGTATTTACACAAACTTCAGATAAACTACTGCAAGTCCCGAATCTGGATCACTGCAGTTTCTTGACAGGCTATCTTCACGGGAATCAGAACACTCACGGGCTCGTGTATGACTGGGTAATCGCTTTTCTGCCTATCATTCGGAAAGATATATATGGAGACATGCACAATTGTTAAGAAGTTTCCACGTAAAATCGAGTAGATTTAGTTAGTATCACTTCTACTTTTAAGCACCATAAAAAGCTACCATGACATACAATGACTGTTCTAAAGTCTTTTAGGCCTAATAACTTCACTAGTTAAGCACACAGAATCAGTATATCTATCACTTTCCAAGGTTGGATCAATTTTCTGTTAAACATAGTAAAGGAACTTCTTACGAAGTAGTAGACTTGAAAAATAATTTCATCTCCCGGAAAATTTTTTAACTTCAATCGCCCCGATCAAATTGAAGTTTTCAGGTAAACGGCTATCCCGAAGATCCAATGGATCAGCTGGACCGACCACATACAAGTATGTGTCCTTCTAACTAAAGTATAATCGACTAATTTTCAGCGAAAGAATAAAAACACATCATAAACCGCCCCGGTCACTCTCAGTCATCTGGTTAATGGCTATCCTTATATTCTACAAGTAGAAATGAGGACCAAACAAATCCGAAGATATGTCCTTCAAACTGAGGCAACCGACATAATATTAAGCGATAGTGACGTTTTTTTTTTTTTTTAACAAATACAAAAAGCAGGGTTACTCGGGATTGATCATCCCATTCAGCTCAACAAGGTTTTGAAATCTAGTTTTGTCAGACGCTTTAGTAAACAAGTCAGCAAAATTATCTAGCGTATCAACCTTTTCGAGCACAATCAGTTTCTTCTCAGCACAATCCCGTATAAAATGATGACGGATGTCAATATGTTTAGTTTTACTGTGTTTTACGGGATTGTTAGTTACTGAGATAGCAGCAGTATTATCAATGCAAATAGGAGTATGAGTGAAATTCAGACCATAATCGCGCAACTGTTGTTGAATCCAAAGAACCTGGGAGCAGCAGTTAGATGCTACCATGTATTCTGCTTCACAGGTTGAAATCGCGACTGAGGTCTGCTTCTTGCATTGCCATAACACTAATCTGCCACCAAGAAACTGACATCCACCAGTAGTTGACTTCCGACTCTGATTGCACCCTCCATAATCAGAATCTGTGTAGGCGACCAACTCCAAGTATCCTCCTCTCGTGTACCACAACCCCAGCTTAGGCTTGCCTTTGAGATACTGTAGAATCCTCTTCGCACCCTTCAAGTGAGATTCCTTTGGGTTTGCCTGAAAGCGAGCACAAAGACAAACAGCAAACATTATATCAGGCCTAGAAGCAGTTAAGTACATTAAAGAACCTATTATTGCCCGATATTGAGTTGGGTCCACGTCTGCATCGTTGTCTGAATCAGCACCCAATTTGTGGTTGACGCAGACTGGAGTATCGTATGGAGTGTTGTCCTCCATCTTGAAGCGTTTGAGAACATCATGGACATACTTAGTCTGATGAATGAACATCCCATCTTTCTTCTGATCAACCTGCAGTCCTAAAAAGAATGTTAGTTCACCCATAGCACTCATTTCAAATCTCTTCTTCATGACGGCCTCAAACTCCTGACACATGGCGACTTTTGATGCAGCAAAGATGATGTCGTCCACGTAGACTTGCACCAGTAGAAAGTCGCTCCCTTTTCTTTTGAAGAACAAAGTGCTATTAATCTTTCCCCATTCAAAACCATTCTCAAGCAAGTAGTCGGATAACGTTGAGTACCAGGCACGAGGTGCCTGATGTAGTCCATACAGTGCTTTACTTAGCTTGTATACGTGATCGGGAAAGTCTGGGTCAGGAAAACCCGGGGGTTGCTCAACGTACACAACCTCATCGACTTTACCGTTTATGAAAGCACTCTTCACATCCAACTGAAAAACCTTCATCTCCTTATGTGCAGCAAATGCCAAAAACAAACGAATGGCCTCCAATCTTGCCACAGGAGCAAACACCTCATTGTAATCAATCCCCTCTTGCTGATTAAAACCTTTTACAACCAGCCTCGCCTTATTCCTGATAATAATCCCTTTCTCATCTCTCTTGCATTTGAAGACCCATTTTGTGCCAATCACATGCACATTCTTTGGTTTTGCAACCAAGTTCCATACCTCATTTTTTTAAACTGGGCTAATTCTTCTTGCATGGCTTCGACCCACGAGTTGTCCTTGAGAGCCAATTGATAGTTCTTTGGTTCAATCTGGCTGATGAAGCAGGTGTACAAGCATTCGTTGATTATGCCTGAATCTTTAATGCTTGTATAAACACATGTGTGCTCATTCAAGCTTTGTCTTGTTTGTACACCGTCGGACAGATCACCTATCACATTCTCCAATGGGTGATTTTTGTGAACTCTCGTAGTCGGAACCGCACTGACATCTAGATTGTCTTCCAGGTTCGAAGGTAGCTCATCAGTGGGTGATTGTTGTTGAGAGTGAAACGGATTGATAAATTCCTCTTCAGTAGAGGCAGCAGGGGTATTGACATCATTTGATGAGGAAGGCTGACATTTATCATACTTCGGTCTTTGCACATAATTGTCTTCCTCATCAAAAATCATCTTCGAAGCAATTCTTTCATCTACTTCTGCACAATCCAAATAAGGTATATTAAAAGATTTGAAAAGTCTATCATAGTCGAAAACCCCAGCGGGTCCCATGCTTGGTTTTGGTGATTTGTAACTTGTGATATCAGTGTTACAGACCACCTCAACCTTGCTGGTCGATGTATTAAAGACTCGTCTGTTGGGAGTCCCAACTACGTATCCGACTAAGATTCCTTCGTCGGCTACTTCACCAAATTTAGAATTTGCCTTTAATATCGAACACGGGGACCCGAATGGTTCAAGACCACTCAAGTTGGGCTTTCTCCCATGCATAAGTTCATAACATGTTTTATTTAATCTTTTAACGGTTAACACTCGATTAAGGATATAACAGGCTGTTGCAACAGCTTCAGCCTAGAACACCACAGGAAGTTTCGAATCAGCCAGCATGGTTCTGGCTCCTTCAATTAACGTTCTGTTCTTCCTCTCAGCCACTCCATTTTGTTGCGGAGTATACGGAGCGCTGAACTGATGTTCGATTCCTTTCTGTAAGCAGAAGAGCTCCATCTGATAGTTCTTGAACTCAGTCCCATTGTCACTCCTGATGTATTTAACTCTTTTTCCCATAATGTTCTCAACTTTGGTAATCAAATTTATCACCATCTGAACCGTTTCATCCTTTGACTTCAGGAAATATACCCAAGAGTATCGAGAGAAATCATCAGTGATGACCAAGCAGTACGATGTTCCTCCTAGGATTTTTGCATTCACGGGACCAAAGAGATCCATGTGAAGTAAGTCTAGGGTACTGACAATTGAGTTAACCTTCTTGGTGCGATGGGATTTCTTGTGTTGCTTTCCCTTTTTGCACGATAAGCATTGGTCTTCAAGGTTGAAATTATTCAAGGGAACACCCAGCACAAGCCCATTCTTGACAAGGTAGTTCATTTTTCGAAGATGAATATGCCCCATTCTCCTATGCCATAATTCGGACTCCGATTCAGTTGCTTTTGACAGAAGATACGATTCTTCTGTGGTCATCTCAGTCGACCTCATGTCCATTATATACGTATTCTTTTCTCTTGGAGCCCTCATAAGTATCCAATCCTCTGGTATCTTGAAACCAGGATATAGCACGATCGCTTCATTCTTGGTGAAATGCACGGTGTAGTCTTTGTCACAAATCTGCGAAACACTCAGCAGATTGTGCTTCAGTTCTTCAACAAAATTTACTTTCTCTAACGTCATCTTTCCGTTAGTCACCGTCCCAATTCCTGTAATCCTTCCACCGCTCTCTCCAGCGAAACTCACTCTTCCTCCCTGAACAGGTTTCCAATCGTGTAACAATTTCTTGTTACCCGTCATGTGCCGGGAACAGCCGCTATCCACAACCCATTGATTGTTTGCAGCCCTGTTCAACTGTTCCTGCACGATTAAAGCAGATGATTAAAATCTGGGGACCCAAGACCTATTGGTCTTGGGTCGATACATCCCGTACCTTGGCTGTCCAAAGTTAGTATCAGAATAATTTCTGTAAGTCCTGAAAGGATACCTTCTTGGAGATTGACTATGAGGCCATCCAAACCTTCTAGAATTAAGTGAATTATTACTTATGGTTTGGTTGTTAGCAGTGAAAAACTGAGATCTTTTTCTTTGAAAACCTGAATTAGTCCAATTTCTGAACTTTGATGAGTTTTCAATTTTACCACTATTATAGTTACTGTTAGATCTGTTTTCAGTTTTTGAAGGCCTCACACCGCTTCAGAGGGCAATCAGCAATTAGGTGTCCTAATTGATTACATCTGAAATAACTCTTGTGTTCAACTTTCTTTTCAACAGTTGTTTTAGATGATGAGGCTGCATTACTGCCTGTTTGTCTCACATATGGTGGAACATACGGGTTTAGTGGAGATTTCTTTTCAGTTGTTTTATGTTTCTCTCCACTTTTTGGTAACACTGCCTTTTCTTTTGTCTCACACGACTCAGATGACTTGTCCGAGTTTGATGAGACAGGACTTGGAGCAGAAATCTTAACATTTGAAACAGGCTTACTTGTTTCGCCTTTACTAACTTCTGGTTCTTTAATAGTTACCTTAACCGGAACTGTCTGACTATAATCAACATCAACAGATTTCTGATTACTAGGATCATAAGTGTAATTATGATTGTACGGTGGCGGAACTTCATGATATCCAATTCCTCCCCTTTTAACTGGGGAACCTTGATCACTAACGAGGTGATCAAGTATAGCGGTGGAACTTCTAAATTTCTCAAGTTTCCTGTTAAGTTCCACCACTTTCACCTGGTGATCAGCTATCTGTTTATCCCTTTCAGCTATTAGTTTGGTTTTTTCTTCTAACACTTCATAGCTCAGATCAATTACTTTAATTTTTTCAGCAAGATTTGCTTTAAGACTTCTAATATCTTTTTCACTAGCTTTTATTTTTACTTTATAACTATTTTCTCTAGCTTTAGTGAAATGATGTTCTTCTTTTAAGGTTTTGAATTGAGCATCCAAACTAACATACTGATCAGTTATAGTTGTCAATTGTTCAGACAGATTTTCACACTTAGTGCAAGGGAGTTTAGTACTTACCTCGGTGAGCTGATCTTTCACATCTGCTATACAAGCTTCATTTTGAGCCTCTGCCATGTAAGCTTCACTTTCGCCAGTCACTTCCTCAGTATCTGCAGTTTCGATGTTCGCCACATTTGCCTGTTCGAAGGCTTCTTCAACATGCAAATTCCAGTTATATTCCCCATTCTGTCTGGAAATCATGGCCCTATTATCATTACCACCCCCATTCTGGTGTGTCGACCTGTTCTGACTACGTTCAACTCTCTCATTCGTGCACTCCTTCGCAAAGTGGCCATTCTGTTGACAGTTGTAACAACGCACCTTTGACTTGTCAAAACCCGGTCTCTCACCAACAAACTTCCTTCCTGTCTTCTTCATAAACCTCTTAACCCTTCTCACAATCATCGCCATCTGCCACTGCAGATCCATCTCTTCCAGATCATCAGCATCGATCTGATCATAGTATTCCTCCAATATTGCTGGATCAACAATCTTACCCTGAATGTAATTTTCATACGAAGCAATAAAGGATGCATAGAGAGCAAACTGCTGTTCAGCAGATTTAACACTCATGGGCATCCTTGAGTAGTTGTTGTTCGAAACACTTGGGGTAAAACTACTCTTGGTTGCTTGAGGGTTAGAAGCATTTGATCCTCCAGCTACAAAGCATACATCACCATTCATGTTGAGAGATACATGACCTTCATGTGTTGAGTTAGCGCCCGACTCTCCCTTTGAGTAGTAAGCAGTCGAATCAGACTTCGAACTTGAACTTGTATTAACCTTTGCACCATACATTCCTGGATCTTGAACCTGATCAGTAGGTGTCTCTTTTTGAACCATGTTTAGTTCAAAAGTTCGTAGCTTGTTAACTGCTGTTTCCAGGTCATAGTCAGCAAAGTCTTTGTCTTCTCTCATCAACACAGTGTACATCTCCCATTTCGGTGGGAGAGCATCAAGAAGCTTTTCAACAATTTCATCTTCTTTGTAAGAAATTGAATAATTGTTGAGTACGGTCATCAGATTATAATATCTAGTGATGATATCATCAAGTGATTCATTCTTCAAGTACTTGAAGACCGAGAATTGGGTTTTAAGTAGTTTAATCTTTGAAGCACGAATTCCCACATTACCCTCAAAACGGTTTTCAAGAGCTTCCCAAAGCTCTCTAGCAGTCTTATACTTTCTGAAGGTGTGTAGAATCTCTTGTGGAAGAGCCATAGTAATCGCAGCATGAGCTTTGCTTTCAGCCTCATACATTTTCTTCTCTTCTCCTTCCATCTCTTTGTATTTCTTTATCTGATCACGACCCTCATACTCAGCAGTAGGTGGAATGTAACCATCTTGTATGCATACCCACATCTTAGCATCTTGGAACTTGACATATTGTTCAAAACGATCTTTCCACGCTACATAATCGGTTTTCTTAAGCATCTTCGGTGCCTTTGTAGCCGAACCCGCTTCCACTTCCATCTTAACTAGTTCCGTAATGTTGATTGAAGACATCTTTCACGAAACACACAGAAACCCAAAAAATAAAAATTTTATTTTTAACAGTACTGTAGGCGAAGTTGTGGATAACTTCGCTTAAGTCTGAACTTCGCTGATTCTGAACTTCGCTTTCTTTTTAAATTCGCCTGATTTGGCGAAGTTGTAAATAACTTCGCTTAAGGTAAGCGAACTTGTGAAGTAGGCGAAGTTGTGGGTAACTTCGCTGATACAGGCGAACTTGAGAAGGTAGGCGAAGTTGTGGATAACTTCGCTTAACCTTATATCTTCGCTGAAACCCTACGAACAGTGACGGCAACTTCGCCTGATGAACACGATGAATATGCAGGTTAGATTTCTGGATTATACGAGGTCTGTGAAGGTGTTATGGGTTGTTTATGATTGTAGGAGGTGAGTATAACACAAAAAGAAAACTCGTCCCGCGAATAGTCGAACGGAACGGTTTCTACACCCGCGTGATAATCCCGAACCACACAATCGAGCAAAAGCTCTGATACCAATTGTAGGTTCCCAGCCGGATCTACACGAGATATCTCGTTCTACGTAGGTGCGGAATCCCTACGTAAGACGTTACGAGCGTAGAAGACGATACGATTAAACACAATCGAACACACGTTACAATAAACAAATACTCGTTATATTGCAACCTTAAACACGTGATATCAATCACTGATTACAGGACTCTCTGACTCGTAAACTCGAATAACAAAACTCCTTAATGTATGTTGTTGTTGTTATTGATTAAGCCGTAACCTAATCAATATATAACACGACAACTTCGCCTGGCATGTTCAGGCGAAGTTGTCCCTAACTTCGCTTGTCTAACAAGTTCGCCTATATCAGCGAACTTGTTAGCTAACTTCGCTTACATCAAATACAAAACATTACAAACTCGATTACAGACACTAGACACTGAACTACTGACATCATGCACCAACATATATTGCATGACACTCAATCGTCTGATTACAACTTAGTAGTCGACTCAGGCTTTGATGAAGATTTTACCGAAGATTAAAATTTCATTGATGATAATGGTGACACAATAACTATTGCTCCGGTTGTGGATGATGACAATTTTATTGATGAAGACGAAGAAGAAGACGAAGACACATACCTTTTAGACGAGGAAGACGATCTTATAATAGACACATGCTATTCTAGTGATGATTCCGATTGAATGCATGTATATAAGTTATTCATGTTAAATTGTGAATATTTATTTAGAATGTTTATTATATCTTTATAACATGTATTTGTTTATGTGAAAGGAATGGCAGATGTTGCACATGGACACGGAGGGGATGGTGGGAGTCAGGACCCCAGTAGGAATCAAAATACAATCTCTAGCATTTGCGAGTCTTGTAAGTTGTTCAATCTAATTATATGTCCTCGTGTATTGAATATTTTTTTTAGTTTGCTAACTTTTCTATTTCATGTATAAATATGTAGTCCAAGCCAAAGGAAAGCGTGGACCAGGGAGAAATATAAAGTTACATAATAAAAGTCAACAAAACGAGAGTGAGCCACTTCCCCTTGAAGTTGTTGAAGGGGCACGCCAATATAAGTTTGTTGGATCGAATGCCTCGGATTTTGTAAGATTGATCTCCAACACTATTCTAGAACGGGTTCCTTTGCATTACGAAAATTGGCAGGCTGTTCCAGATGAGGATAAAAATAATTTTTATCCCGAACTTTTCGTAAGGCCTCCATGTGTAATTAATTATATATTTGTATTTCAATTTTGTAACTTTTACATACTTTCCAATTATTTCTTTTTTACAGGATTTCTTTGACCTCAACAAATTTAAATATGGCGATCCCATCAGGTGGTCAAGGATTCAACTTGGAATTACTGCTGATTGTCAGAGACGTTACACATCTCGAAAGTCTACATATAAGAAACATTTTGAAAAAATGGAGGTCATGACGACGTTGAAACAGCAAAGAAGTGTCCCCCAAAAAATTATGATGTGGGCAAGTGGGTTAAGCTTATTGATGAATTGTTTATGGATCTCAACTATAGGTTGAGATGTGAAGCAAATAAAAATAACAGAACAAAACAAAGATACCCGAGTTTTCAAGGTAGTCAATTTCGAGTTTTCAAGGTAGTCAATCTTTTGCCCAAATTCAACACATATCGGTAAGAAAAATTGTCAATATTACCCAAAGGTCTATTAATTTTCATATTGAAATCTAGAAATTAGTATTTTTGGTGTTTATAAAGGAGGAAAAAACCGGAAGTGCGAGTAGTATTGATACTTTCATGAAGACGCATTTCAAGGAAGGGAAAGGATGGGCAAACAAGGAATGTGAAGCAGATTGGGTAAGTAAAAACCTTTTTTTTTGTATGATTGGTATCTTATTATTATGTGTTGGTATCCAATAGAGCTTAAATGAGGTATTAAAGGTCTTTTGTTAAATAATTGTAAAAGTTTTCATTATGGCTTCAGTAGGTATTCAAAAGAGCTTATATTTTTGTAAAAAACTATTTGCTATATGATTTAGTATCTTATTTAATTATGGGTTCTCTCTTTTGGTTCGTATAATGAGTACAATAGCTGAATAACAGTTGTAGTTTCGCGCAACGCGCGGGTTTTGTTAGCTAGTTATTCTTAGTATGTTGCATTTGTTGAGATAGATGAAATGTTGTTGTCTATTATTAATTATTTGAACAGGTTGGTTCTGCTCGTTTTATAGCAGTTTTGTTGTCATGTTATAGTAAAAAAAACATCTTATGTATTGTTTAATGTAGGGTAAAATTCAAGACGAGTTAGCAAAAACGTTAAAAGATTCGGCTGATCCAGCAACAGTTGATGAGATTAGGGTACTCCAGCGTGCTTTAGGTCCTAAACGTGGTTACATACGCGGTGTTGGACGTGTTGTGAGAAATGTAACCCCAGAAATATCGCGGTCATACCCTCCGCCACAGCAACAACAATTGCAAGACATGCAAGAAGAAATGAAAAAAGTGCAACAGCAACTGCAAGAATTGCAGCAGCAGCAGCAGGCCGCTCAGCAGCAGCAGGCCGACCAGCAGCAGCACCAAGTGTCACCATTCTCAAACCAAGCATTACTGGAAATAATGCAACAACAAAACCAACAACACCAGTTTCTAATGCAACAAATGACGCTGTAGTTCCAACAAGAAATACATGCTTTGAAAAGAAAATTGCCTCAACTTGATGAAGACGATGAAGACGATGACTAGGAACTGAATGTTTTGCCTTTATTTAGAAGTTTGAATATCTTGCGTTTTGAACTTTAAATATCTTGTATTTTGAACTTTGAATATCTTGTATTTTGAAATTTCGCTTAATATTATGTGTCGTTTTACCTTTTTATATTGTTTAATTCAGGTTAAAATGAAAATTAAAAATTGTGTATATATATATATATAATTCCTTTAGAGGCGACATATCGTCCCTATTGGTTTATTAGAATATTTCAATTTTAAAACCTTTTATTTTGTAGGGACGACATATCGTCTTTAAAGATTTCATATAATTTTTTTGTTATTAGTCTATTGAGACGACATGTAGTTTCTATAAACTGAATATATATATTTTTACTTTAATTGTATTGAGACGATTTGTCCTCCCTACAAACTAAAAGTAAGTATTTTCTACTTAAATTTATTGACACCACATGTCGTTCCTAAAAGTAATCTATGGAGACAACACCTATACGGACGACCTAAGGACTTATCGGTACAAGCGTGTAGTGACCAAACCAGTGTAGACAACATGTTGTCCCTACATGGGATTTAGACCTGTAGAGAGGACATGTTGTCCCTAAAAGCCTAAAAGGTCTCGTCCCCATGCATCTAATTTCTTGTAGTGCAAGATAGAGAAAAGGGTTTCGATTCTAGAATACCAATTTCGGTTATGAAAAACCTGTTTCATTGAGCTATTGATTTTTAATGTCGGAAATCCATTAAATATTTTTGCACTTATAAAACCGAAAAAATGAATTGTGAAAACCAAAATTTGAACAGATAAACATACAATGTATTAAAACTTTGGTTTTGGTTTTCGATGTGATTTTGGTTCTATTGTAATCCGGTTTTGTTTACACTAAAAGGAGATTCCAAAATGCTTTTAGTTCCACTAATAAAATAATAATTGTAAAATTATTTGTTGACTTTATAATGGATCCTTTTTCTAGAAGAATTAGACTTTTAGTGGTGTATAATAATATGTAAATGGTATATTTTCTTTTAGAAAGGTTTCATGCGTACCATACGATGTAACTCGTAACATAAAACTTAAATTAAGGTGACACAGATTATCAATTGAATATTCAACTTAATTCAAAAAGTTTGTTCTTGTTTGAAATTGGTTAAACTATAGCAGTTGGTTAATCTTTGTTTGACTAAACGTTTTCCCAACCCGACCGTATCTCTAAGTATACAAACAAATAGGGTACTTTAAATGCAAAAGAGACACATGATTTTTAGCGTGAAAAACATCTCAAAACCGAGAGTAAAAACCACGAGACTGCTAGAACCGTTTCAAATCCATTATTACCAATAATAAAGCAAAAGTCTTCTCTAGATGAACTAGAGGTATATAAAAATCATCATATACTTGGAATAAACTAACGTCATGTATATAAAATCAAAATACAAAAAAGTAAACAAGTAAGAGGTATCACCAACGAAAAATAATCGAACTTTAAAACGTCTCTTATCTTTGTAAAACAAAAATATTTGTTCTTTAGTGACTTTTATTTTATGATGTCGGCACTCGGCATCCATTTACCTGTTTCTTGAGTCTTTGAGCCCAGGATAAGGCTTGTTAAGTCATGGGGCTCAAACCAAATAAACCAACTTTGGTTTTGTGTATACTTGATATATAAATATATTAATATTATGGTTATATTAATATTATGGTTATAAATATAGATTGGCTTCCTTCTTAGGTTTTCAGATCCTATATATACATCTCATTGTATGTAAGGCCAATATTTATGACTTGCGATCTCAAATTACAAAAGTCGTTATATATTTATGGTCAAGTGAATAATTTAAGTTGATGAGGAAACCGGACACGAAATGAGAGCTTCAGACGGGCATTTAGCTTCAATGGGGATAAGGCTTCTAGAATGTTTAGCTTTTACTATATATAGAAGTCTTATGTATTATGTATGTGTGTGTTTTCCATGGTGTAAATCATCCACCCATGGGGAGCTTACCTTGGGTGGGTCAGTTCTTTATCAATATATTAAATCTTTTAACTGACAGCGAGATCGTTCATATATTTTATCTTTATTAATTATGTTCGGTCATTTGATTTACCGCACCCGTCTCAACACTTTGTATCAAGAGTAAAATCGTTCGTGTGGTCGTTTTGTACAATTGGTATCAGAGCGGGTCGAATCTTAAGATTCAACTTTGCTCTTGATATTCGGGCTCTATTTCCGCTATTACCCGAACCGAGACGTTAAAAACCCGTTGAAGTTTGAAAATCAAGTTTCTAGATCTAGAAAATAAAGTTGGAAATAAAGTGGAAATAAGCGTGTTTGAAGCTTCTTCTTGTAGATCTGGATTTTCGGGATCTCCAAGTGTCAAGATCCGGGAGTTTCAGGAACCGTTCCGCCATACGCCGAAAATCTGGCGACCCTATGGTTCTTCCCGGTGACGAGTTTGAAGTTAAAGATGTAAAATATCAAACTCCGATGCACGTCGGTTATTTCGGGTCGTAGCAACTGTTGGATGAACATGTGACCAACGGGTTTGCCGGTAACTACTGGAGGTGGTAGATGGTGGCTGTCCGGGTTTCAGTTTATCTTAAAAATATAAAAATAAAAAATTCGAGTTGATTAGATTCAATTTGAATCCATTCGTTTTTTTCTGGCATCTGTTTTTCCGGCCAGTGTGTGGGAGCGAGAAAGGAGAAATAAATAAAAGAAAAGAAGAAGACGACTGAAAAAGACGGCAGTGTATGGTTGGCCAAATTCGTTTTTCCGGTGATATCTGTTTGGCGGTGGTTATGGTGGTGGCGTGGCAGCGCTTGAAGATGGGGTGGCCGTAAGCCACTTTTCCGGCCGCCGGGAACTGTGGCAGCTGCAATGTTTTTCCGACAGGGGTGACATTTGATGACGGCTGTGAGGTGATGAAGATGGTTTAGGGTTTGATGGATCCAATGATGATGACGGCTGCAACTGCTCATACAAGATATTATATTTTCTTGTGCCCTAGTTATATGAAGATATGGGCTAAAATTGATTATTTGGGCCTTGTATGTGTTTTAAAATCCTATTTCGGCTATCAAATAAAATTGGGATTGAGTGTGATTGTATTGGACTGCAAGAATTTCTTTTGGGCCAAACCCTTGTTGGGTTAACATCTTCGGCTGAAAAAATTTATCTTTGGCCAAGAAAATTGTTCGGGGTTTACCAGCCGAAGAAAGTCAATAGTGTTCGGGTTTTCATCGTTGTTGAACAGTGTTCAAAACGTATTATTTCCATATTTTTTAAGGCGCTTAAAAGGGAAATAATAAACTTTGTCATTTGATCGTTGTCCCTGGTAGTTCTTCTGAACATATAATGCTTGAAGATCTGAGATGGATAAAGAAGCGATAACTCCTTAATGAATGAATTTGGTGGATCAAACCTTTAAGGGGTGATTGAAGAGGCTTCGACTTTATCGGGTTGATTCGTGAAGATACGAGACACGACTCGACGATGTTTTGATACCATAAATCAAGGGGGTGATTGTAAGGCCAATATCTGTTACTTGCGATATAAAATTATGAAACTAGTTATATATTTATGGTCAAGTGAATAGTTTAAGTCGACGAGGAAACCAGAGACGAAAGGAGAGCTTCGAGACGCGCGTCTAGCTTCAGTGGGGATAGGCTTCTAGAATGTTTAGCTTTTACTACATATAGAAGTCTTATGTATTATGTATGTGTGTTTTCTATGGTGTAAATCATCCACCCAAGGGGAGCTCATCTTTGGTGGGTCGATTATTTATCAATATATTAAATCCTTTAACCGACAACGAGATCGTTCATATATTTTATCTTTATTATTCATGTTTGGTCGTTTGGTTTACCGCACCCATCTCGACACTTTGTATCAAGAGGAAAACCATTCGTGTGGTCGTTTTGGGACCTACATTGTATCTCATTGTAAGACACATCTTATTAATGAAATCTCCATATTTCTCCCTACATCTTTTTCTCATATTCTTTAGCTATTAGGCTTGTTTCACAACACGTTATCAGCACGAGTCTCTCAAAAACACTAATCCTCTCCTGTCACACGTACAAAGCCCAATGACTGCTTTCAATGCTCAAGGAATTTTCATTGGCCAGGTAGGGTAATCTCTGAATCATGTAAGCTAATTGAATCTTTGGTTTCATTATGTTAAGTCAAAGATTTGACCAAAATGAAGTATATGGAAGATTGGAATTTCTCAACCTCCTCAGAATTAGCTAAGTATGGATCCGGGCACACCTTAGACCTCCGAGCCAGCTGTTACTTAGCCGGGTACGATATTTTGTCTATCGGGCAAGGTTATCTTCAAGTAGTCTTCTTTAGTGGATATCCGAGCAGGGTTTGCAAATTAGTACATTGTCGGGCAAGGTTCACTAGTTTATGTAAATACCGAGCAAGGTTCACTTTATCAAACAAGTCTGTTCTTCAAAGCCAAGTAAAGTTCACTCCCGAGTAAGCTTTTGGCTAACCAAGTCCATGAAGCCAAGTGATTGGAAGACCGGGCAAGTAATTCATTAATAATATTGGTCCGAACAAGCTTGATGATCTAAAGGAATATCTTTATGTAATATCGGGCAAGGTTCAACTCAAGCAAGGAACTGTACTTCCGAGTACAATTTGCTAATAAGTTATTTTATAGCAAAGAGTTGAAAGGGCCATCGAAGAACAAGGTTGCTCGTAAGGGTTTGTCGGGCAAAGTCAAGAAGACTGAAGTCTACCCGGTGAGTATTTTACTTGGTAAAATACTCTTCAAGTAAAGTCTACCCGGAAACTGATTCCGAGTACACTTCTATGTTACCAAGTCCTGAAGGATGGCAGAGTACACAGCCTACTTGGAGAATGAAGACTGTTGTAAAGCCTACCCGGAAGACTTGTTTTACACTTAGATTATTTTGAATATGTAATTTGAATATGTACGATTGTATTTAGGGTTTCTAGAAGGAATGACAGTTGTCCTAGGGTGGCAGGCCTATAAATAGAATGTTTTAGGGCATGCCGCCTAAGGCAGACAGACACATTAATTCAGAAATAATATTGTGTGACGGCTGTCTTAGTATTGTACGGATAAACCTTCCTTCAAGAAACCCTAAATCGATTATCCAATTTGTATGATTGATATTATATAAATGGAAATCTTTTGAGTGAATCTTGTTCGTGTTGGTTACCTTTTGAATATTGATTAAGCAACCGTATGTTTGTTATTGATTCCACCTTTAACAAACAGTAATCTTTCTAAACATAGCAACCCGTCATTAACTCCCTTGTTGACACATTTATTTGTGTGAGTTATGGCATGATTTAAGTAAGATCCAGCTCAAATCAGGGACCTGACAACTGATATCAGAGCTTGTTACTGCTATTTTGGAAAGATTCTTGTTGCTGATTGAAGATTTGAAGAAAGATGACGTAAGCAGACCGTTGTTCCATTGATTTGTGACGTCAGCAGCTCTGTTTTTCATTTTTCTTCCAGATCTACAATCTACCGGTGTTTTCTCTTCCTTATTTCAATTAAAGCTTTAATCTTTATATTTAAAACTTGTTCTAATCACATCAGAGACATCAGATCTGAACAATCTGTTATCAGATCTGATTATTTTGAAACTCTGTTTTTACAAAGAAACTGATTTTTGATTTCTCAAAAATGTCTGGATATGAGGAACAAGAGGTGTCTACTAACAAGATACCAAGATTGTATGGACAGGAAAACTTTACCAAGTGAAAAGTACTCTTTGAAGCACCCGTAGGCTACAATGATGTTGATATGTGGAACTCCATCAAGAATGGTCCACAAGCTGCTGTTGATGAATATGTGCTAACTGATTACTTTATTTAGAGGTTTCACAAATTGAATGTTATGTGAATATGCTTGAGTATGATACTGAGTATGCTACTGAATATGTTGACTGTTATGTGCTTTGACTGATTATGTGTGCAAAGAATGGCATGATTGATTTGATTAATATGTTTGCACGTTTGTCAGTTAAATGTGTGTTTGTAATGTTAAGATGAGTAGTCCTGATATGAATTACCTGTTAAATGCTTATCTGTCATCACTGCTTAATTGCTTGAATATGTGCTTTATCTGATCTTCTGATGTTCTTAAGATAGGATAGACATTGACTGTTAGTACTGTCTGCTTGTCTTGATGATGTTATGTTTGATTCATATTTGATTATGTGCTGCAACTGTTTATGTCAAAATGTGTTTTATGTTAAAATTAAGTGATAAAATTAATTTTCTAATGAATTTTGCATAAATACTCTATTTTGAATCAAAACATGAGCATGTTGTTAATGCTGCAGAGATATGATAAGATTATTCAGTTCAAGCTTTTGAGAAGCTTAAAAGAAGGATTTTTAAAGAAAAGTCTCAAGTAGTTATCTTTGGAAAATCATGTCATTTGCACAGTTGGAAGAACATGCACTTGTGTATGTTTGGTCCTTAAATCTCTACAGATTCAAAGGATAGCCATTGACCTAAGAACTGAATGCATTTGGGGCAATTATAACTTGTTTATTATTCCTTCACTTAAAACTATGTCAATAGCTCTGACTTTGAAAGGACATATATTCACATGTATGTTTGGTCTTGTTGATCACTTGTGGTCAAACAGGATAGCCATTTACCTGCCAATTAAGAGAAATTGGGGTGATTGAATATTAAACTGAATTTAAAATGGGAAATGATAGTACATTGACTACTTAGCCAATCATATGGATTTTATAGGCTAAAAGGGCACTTAGTACAGTCATTAACATGTATGGTTGCTTTCTAATGATGTGTAAACTCTAAGGTGATATAAACATAATGAAAATGTTAATCTATATGTGGAGATACATAGTGTCTTTGCATGTCTCAAGATAAATCTCTCCAAATGATAGACAGAAAAGTGATTACCCAGTCATACACAAGCCTGTTGTTATTTGGTCAACCCAAAAATGAAACATCTTTAATATGACAAAGAACATGCTTCAAGAAAATTTGAGAAAATATCAAAAACAAGGGGAAGAATGAATAAATCAACCAAAAGTTGATAAGTGTTTTAAATATTTTATCAAACAAGAGGGTTACAACTAAGAACTATAAAGATGTTGACAAAATCTGTCTCATCTTGAATGAAAGGCCTGTTATTTAACAGTAAGTCCAACGTTCAACCTCTATATATGTTTGAATCTCAAAAAGACAAAAAGATATAATAAGTTATGTCATACAAAAACAATTTTTGACCAAATATAGGAGGTTTGAGTCAACTTGGGGTGATCTGGGGAAAGCCAAATAAGCTTTGAGAAGAGATATGAGGCATCATAGAACAGTGTTGACCATTATTGAATTATGCTCTAATTGAACCTTAATAATATCACCAAAGAAATGATAGTCATATTAAGTTCATACCTACTGTTAACATGTCTATACTGTCATAATAAAGATGAACATTAAGTATTTAGAAGACTACTTAGTCAATATGATCTCATTCATGAGATCTTTTCAGAAAATAGAAGAAACTGTTTTGAAGTGAAATACAACTGAAATTTGATCTCTAAATGCACCATTTGCTCTTAAACTATAATCTCTAAAAAAATTTGTTATGACAAGTGATTTAAAGCAAAAAGTGTTGCATTTTTCCTTTAATAGGTTGAATATGTAAGTTCGGATAAGGTTTGATGTTTTATAACCTTTCCGGGCACAAAACAGTTGATTATGGATGAATATGTATTTTCGGGTAAAGTTTGATGTTTTATAACCTTTCCGAGCAAGCTTAGTCATGTTTGGGCTAAGTTCATGATTTTCGGGCAGGCTTTGAATTTGTGATGATCATTAAGGTAATTCATGTTTCGATATTTCGATATAGTAACTTGAAGGGCGGTGACACACTTGTTTTTCGAACCCTTGATACTAAGGTTATTAAACCGGTATAAGCAACACACATAAATCACAATTAGCCGCGGGACTTGGTTGCTTATCTAAGAGTTCGAAAAGGGTGTTGAAACCTATTAGGCTAAAGCATACTATACCAACTATCATACGAACCACCGCTTTAAGTCGTTAAGGACTCAACTAGTTTATTTTTAGTTTGAGAGACTCAATGTAATCCTGTCCAGATACCACAACTGTTATGATATCTCGTGTCAACACCTGGGACTCATTTATTTTAGTTTATACATTCTTTTTTTGTTTTATCTTAAAGAGTACTATAAAAGTTTTTAAAAATTTGACAGAAAAGCTAGCTGTCATTTCTGCATTCACTTCGATAACCTAAATGATTATATTTGAACTACCATCTAAACCTAAAATTACTCAACAGGAACATTAAACCAACAATTTAAGCGTCACATATACATCATACATATAATTTAATCACATGATAATTAAGGTTGTATCCATCCATTTTTGTCTGACTGGTCAAACAATTATTTTAATAATTAAACTATTGAAAGCCAGGTCAGCAATAAAGTGCAGAATTATAAATTAGATATCACTAAAAGGAAAATTGAGTTATTTCTGTATTGTGCACGCAATTCATCCAAGTTTTAATAAATAAAATTATATTGATAAAAACTTAAATTTTTCTGTTTTACCCGTGACACAAAAATAATAAATTAAAGTTGGAAAACACATTTCTTTTTCTGTCGACCCTACTACGCACCGTGTATTGAGTCATCTAGTCCCCTATATTATTATTTTATTATGACAACCCAACAGTTTCATTTGGATTACCCTAATTCCAACTCAATTCCACTCTATATATCCACAACACAATCCATATTCACACATCCAAATATCACAATATTATTTCTTCTAAATCCAAATAAATGACTACTTCAATTTCATCTTCCTTGTTTTGTTCTCCATATTCCAAACAATCATCACATTCAAATTCAACTTTTGTTAAATTCAGAAAATCTCTAATCTCTGCGGCTTACGCCACCGCAGAGAGGACGGAGATACGTACCATAAGTCCAGTCTCACTGTACGAGGTGCTCGGTGTTCCGATAGGAGCTGACACACGAGAGGTGAAATCGGCGTACCGAAGATTAGCCAGAGTTTTACATCCGGATGTTTGTGAGTCATCATCAGCTGATGATGATTTTATGAAAGTGCACTCGGCTTATGCTACGCTTGCAGATCCAGTTAAACGAGCCGAATATGACCGGAGTCTGGTTCAGAGACGGGCCGGGGACTTATCTTCGGTTACATCTGTTGGTGGTTTTAGGAGTACAATTAGTAGAAGATGGGAAACGGACCAGTGTTGGTAGAAAACTAAGAAATTAATTGTTAGTACTTAGATCTCGAGTTTGTAAATATATAACACTAAATTAGATTAAATATAATGAACAATTATTTGAAAGCTTATTTTTACATGGAGAAAGTGAATATGGGGCTGTTAAGCACCCAACTTTATATGCGAAACCATCAAAACTACGTAGTTTTGATTCAAACTTTCTAAAAAAGAACCGATTTATTCCTTTCTTATATTGCTTTCCTCTCCTCAAAACTGGCAAATTCATATTAAATCCCTAATTCCGATTTACTGTTGCATCAATTTATTGCTTAAGTACAGGCATATCATCATCATCTTCAATCACAATTTCTTATTTTAAAAATCTCTAAACCTAATTCATTAAAATTACTCTTTAAGAAAACAAGTTTTGAAACAAATATTCTCCCAGTCACAAGTTCTGAACCTTACACTATGAGTACAATCTCCTTTTGACTATTTCAAATAACTTATTTTTACTTTCCAAGTATTAAAATTGTTGTATCGGTATTAAAATAATAAAAAATGGAAAACATGTTGAAGTGTTGGATTTGTCTTAAAAGAACTATAAAATAGAAGACATCGGAATAGCAGGATCGGGTTTAAATGAATAAGGTTCTAGAGCTTTTCTAACATGATAAATAGCGATGGAAGAGTGAGAAGATGATTTGCTTGCAATCTGAAAATAATAGGAATTGACCGTGATGAATTGAAAATTAGGGATTTAATTTGAATTTGCTAATTTTTTTGAGAGGAAACCAATATAAGAATGGAATAAAATAGAAGGAAACCATCAAACCTACATCAAAACTACGTAGTTTTGATGGTTTCGCATGTAAGATTGGATGCTTAACAGCCCCATATTTACTTTTCTCTTTTTATATTATAGAGTTGTTATTGATTATGGGTGCTCTATATTTATTGGTAGTGTAACACAGGCCGAATTACAATATTTGGTTTTCAATTCGTTTTTGAATTTAAACCAAGATAGAGAATAGGTTTTTGATTCTAGAATACCAATTTCGGTTATGAAAAACCTGTTTCATTGAGCTATTGAGTTTTAATGTCGGAAATCCATTAAATATTTTTGCACTTATAAAACCAAAAAAATGAATTGTGAAGAAAACCAAAATTTGAATAGATAAACATACAATTTATTAAAACTTTGGTTTTCGATGTGATTTTGGTTTGTTTGCACTAAAAGGAGATTCCAAAATGCTTTTAGTTCCACTAATAACAATTGTAAAATTATTTGTTGACTTTATAATGGATCCTTTTTCTAGAAGAATTAGACTTTTAGTGGTGTATAATATGTAAATGTTATATTTTCTTTTAGAAAGATTTCATGCGTAACTCATAATATAAAACTTAAATTAAGGTGACACAGATTATCAATAGAATATTCAAATTAATTCAAAAAGTTTGTTCTTGTTTGAAATTGGTTAAACTATAACCGTTGGTTAATTTTTGTTTGACTAAACGTTTTCCCAACCCGAACGTATCTTTGAGTATGCAAATAAATAGGGTACTTTAAATGCAAAAGAGACACATGATTTTTAGCATGAAAACATCTCAAAACTGAGAGTAAAAACCACGAGACTGCTAAAGCCGTTTCAAATCCACTATTACCAATAATAGAGCAATGCAAAGTCTTCTCTAGATGAACTAGAG
The DNA here is from genome assembly GCF_021521415.1 of Bidens hawaiensis. NCBI lineage: Eukaryota > Viridiplantae > Streptophyta > Magnoliopsida > Asterales > Asteraceae > Bidens > Bidens hawaiensis. The sequence continues at coordinate 8,584,385 of NW_027491014.1, forward strand.
GTATATAAAAATCATCATATACTTGAAACAAACTAACGTAATGCATATAGAATCAAAATACAAAAGAGTAAACAAGTAAGAGGCATCACCAACGACAAATAATCGATCTTTAAAACGTCTCTTATCTTCGTAAAACACAAATATTTGTTCTTTAGTGACTTTTATTTTGTGATGTCGGCACTCGGCATCCAATTACCTGTTTCCTGAGTCTTTGAGCCCAGGATAAGGCTTGTTAAGTCATGGGGCTCAAACCAAATAAACCAACTTTGGTTTTGTGTATATTTGAGGTATAAATATATTAATATTATGGATATAAATATAGATTGGCTTTCTTCTCAAGTTTTCATATCCTATATATACATCTCATCGTATGTAAGGTCAATATTTATAACTTGCAATTTCAAATTACAAAAGTCATTATATATTAATGGTCAAGTGAATAATTTAAGTCGATTAGGAAACCGGACACGAAATGAGAGCTTTGGAGGCGCATTTAGCTTCAATGGGGATAAGGCTTCTAGAATGTTTAGCTTATACTATATATAGAAGTCTTATGTATTATGTATGTGTGTATTTTCTATGGTGTAAATCATCCACCCAATGGGAGCTTACCTTGGGTGGGTCAGTTTTTTATCAATATATTAAATCTTTTAACCGACAACGAGATCGTTCATATATTTTATCTTTATTAATTATGTTCGGTCATTTGATTTACCGCACCCGTCTCAACACTTTGTATCAAGAGTAAAACCGTTCGTGTGGTCGTTTTGGGACCTACAATTGGTATCAGAGCGGGTCGAATTTTAAGATTCAACTTTGCTCTTGATATTCGGACTCTATTTCCGCTATTACCCGAAGCGTGACGTTAAAAACCCGTTGAAGTTTGAAAATCAAGTTTGTAGATCGATAAAATGAAGTTGGAAATAAAGTGGAAATAAGCGTGTTTGAAGCTTCTTCTTGTAGATCTGGATTTTCAAGATCTACAAGTGTCAAGATCCGGGCGTTTCGGGAACCGTTCCACCATACGCTGAAAATCTGGCGACCCTACGGTTCTTCCCGTTGACGAGTTTGAAGTTAAATATGTAAAATATCAAGTTGAAGATGTAAAATATCAAACTCCGATACACGTCTGTTATTTCAGGTCGTAGCAACTGTTGGATGAACATGTGACCAACGGGTTTGCCGGTAACCGGTAACTGCTGGAGGTGGTAGATGGTGGCTGTCCGGGTTTCAATTCATCTTAAAAAAATAAAAAATAAAAAATTCAAGTTGATTAGATTCAATTTGAATCCATTCGTTTTTTCCGACATCCGTTTTTCCGGCTAGTGTGTGGGAGCGAGAACGGAGAAAGAAATAAAAGAAAAGAAGAAGACGACGGAAGAAGACGGCAGCGTATGGTTGGCCGAATTCGTTTTTCCAGTGATTTTGTGTCACACCCCAACCTACGGCGGAAATGCCGGGGCGCGAACTGATTGTCACAGCTCTCAAGGTTACTATCATGCAAAATATTTAAATGACAATATCTATTAATTGAATTCAATTATCAAATAAATCAAATACAAACAAGTACATAATTCATACAACAATACAAATTTTATATTTCTTGATTAAAATATTCTTCTAGCTTAATTCTTCACTAAGTCTTCACCAACCTGCATATGCGTATAAAATAAAGTTTTGTCAACAACACATGTTGAGTGAGCAACACACCAGTTTAAGTGTACATATAGTATATATATAATAAAATAAGTAGCTGCAACAAGTCATATGAGAATAACAAAATAACCGAATGAGCAAGTATAAAGTATAACTGAGATGTCAAAAAGCACAAGGCTATAACGACTGGCGTATGATCATACTAGACTGAGATTATGTTGGACCTCTCTAAATGCGAAAGCATACAAAGAAAATAAGCACATAAACAAGTAAGGTATAAGTTGTTAACACATAAGACAAAGTTGCAGTTTTGAGTATAAGTATAAATGAGAAATATATTTACGCATATGTCCCCAAAACATTGAAAGCGGTAAAATAGGGGAATGTGGTACTCACCTCAAAGACAAATCAAAGGAAGATTAAGATAACGAGAAAACGGGAAAAGTCACACGCGAACGTTAAAGCCTCGAACAGTGATCGGAGGTGGGTTAAATGATGTAGAACAGGGCCGGCGATGGAGGTAGACGAATGAGCTACTAAACTGAGTTAACAATTTAATTGATTCGGGGCTAAGGACGGCGACGAGTTGAGTATACTGGGTGTTAGTTTAATTACGTTTATATGTTCGTTTATATAGAAAACGATATTAGGGTTAGGGTCCGCTAAGACGCTTATGGTAAAACGGATCAATAAGATCGTGTTAACTCAATTATCTTGTCGGTTGGGCCGAAATTGATAATATTAAACGATTTACAAGATCAAACTCAACAATTAAACGAAAATTGAGGTCCAAGTCAAATATTCTTGAATTCGGGTACAAGAAACATAAAATGGATACGGGTATGGTAAATGGACATCCATATCATCATATGGGTTATAACAATATTTTCATTTTAGCCCTTGAGGTTGGAGGATGGTTACAAAAGAATTTAAAACCTATACTTTGGGTTAAAAGTGTAAGAACAATAAAGATTAATAATAAACAATTTAATATTAATAAAATAATCAAGCTAATTCGATAACGAAATATTTAAAAAAAATATAACCCGAACATTTAAATGAGTCGAGTGAAAGTATAAATCGAAAGCCCGAGTTGTTACAGTCTCCCATACTTTAGGGAATTTCGTCCCGAAATTAAAAAATACTATAACAACACCTTTAAAGTTTGAGGAAAAGAAAATTTTAAAATAAAATTTAAAAATTCATAACACCGAACTTTGAATAGTTAAAATAACGCTCCAAATGAAAATCCGATAGGGGCACTTATATATAGGATGTACCAGCGGCGTATCCACCATGTCCTTATCATTTTTACATTTGTACCGTTATCCCAACTACTTTCCATTCTATATTACGACACACAACTTTACGCTTCATGATTTCCATGCGAGGACTTCGATAATTATGTTCCGGACCATAATTATTGTTATCGCCGGATGGTCCACATGATTCGTCTCATCGTGTGGATTTACAAAACGTTTGATTAAAAACATGAATTTAAGGAAACAAAAGTTTTAAGAAGTTTTAATTAACACTAGAAAGTCATCAATGCATAAAACAATTTCAAAAGTTGTAGTGGATTTAAATAAAGAAATGTCTAAGACATCGCAAGGATATAAGTATTTAAAAATTAAGAAATGTAGCTTATAAATAGTTAAGGTTAATGAAGGTAAAGAAATAAGATAGAAGTAGGCTTAAATAAGCAATCTATATAAAAGAAAGTTTATTAATATAAAAGATAGATAGTTCAAATGCCATAAGAGGCGTTACAATAAGACAAGATAAGGTAAGATAGATAAAGGGAACAACAAAGGTCTTCAATATCGTTGAGTAGCTTGATTGACGTAACTTGAGGCACCATGAGGAGTTGCGGGAGTTGGAGCAGTTGAGGTAGATTGATTCGGCATTGCTTGGGAAAACTGGAGCTTGAACGGTTTGCAAGAGAGTTGTTTGGTGGAAATATGTATGATAAACTTGAGCTTTTGGTTGCGAGGTGTGGTAGTGTTGGGTTAAGTAAGGCTGAGGAGTTTGAGGGACATGAGGTTCATGGGTTTAAACCTAATAAGCATGGGTCAAGTAGTATGGTGTAGTCGTAGATTGGGCTTGATGGGCTTGGGTAAGTTGAGGGCACACATTACGAAGATGACTTGGGTCCTTACAGTGGTAGCAAGCACAGGTATTAGGAACATCGGGTTGAGCATGAGGGGTAGGTTGTTGAGGAACATCTTGTGCAGTAGGCGAGACACGGTAGGTGTTAGAAAGATGGTCATAACGATTACAGTGGGTGCAGCAACGGCATAGGGATTCAACCGAGTGATGATAGTTACAAATGGAGCATGACGAAAAAGGACCGAGGTAAGGTTCCTTGTTTGAGGAGACTTGCGGGTATGTAGGTTTTTTTGCGGAAAGGTTCTTACGTTTCTTGTTGTGAGGAAGAGTAGATGGTTTATAGTTACCAACAGAGGAATTAGTGGAAAAAGTCGAATCGGTTGCATTGATGTCTAAAATTTGGATCACTATCTTAAGAAACGCAGCAGCTATCTTTTGGCGATATAGGCGGCCATACGATGGTCGTGAGAATCAAAGGATTGATGTCGAGGATAACGTTGGTTTCTTGAATGAGACATTCTATAGGGACCAAAAAGGAGGATTTATAAGATGAAGGATAAATTGAGGAAATCATAAGAATAGTGAAATGTTTAACTATGTAGATCACTTATAATAACGTTGCGATAAGAAGTGAGGGGATTTGCGTCATGAGAATTAAAAGTAAGAGTTTATAAGATGAGGGGGTACATAGCGTAAATAGTTATTAAATGATGTAGTCAATAAGATTAATGTGTGATGACTACATAAGGAGTTAAGTCAATTTAAAATTTATTTATTTAAGTTAAATTTAATTTAAACCAACGAAATATAAATTGTGTGTTGGCCTCCCATGAGCTTTCCATGGCAATTTGAATGGCCCAACGAAACTAATGATTAAAAGCAACTGAGTTGGACATCCCATGAGCGTTACATGGCAATTTGATTGTCCCAACTATTTAACGAATTAACAATGCAATGAAGTTTGTCGGCCCAATGAGCGTTACATGGCGTTTTAACCGACCAAAATAAATAACGAAGTATCGAAATAAATATGGGTAGTTGGAGAATCTTGTGAAATCACCACATTGATTACTCCAACAAAAATACGAAATCAAGTTAAGAAATGAATAGTAGGAGTGCCCATGTGTTCCATGGATTTTTCACCCAACTAACCATTTAAATAACGGAACACAATAATGGGGAAAACCGAGTTTAGCCACGAAATCACCGTGAATTCGGTTAAAATCAACCTAAGGTGTCGATCATATGGCATTTATGGGTCTCGCTCGGGTCCATAGGGTTGAGTACTGTGGTCAGGTTATCACCCAGGTAAGGAATAGCGTCTTACCTTTGGTTCTTGGAACCATTTTGTCAGTGCCCAACTCACAGTTTCTCTTCCCTTTTCAATTATCGTAGGGACATGCCACATAATCTAGTCTTAAGGTTTACGAGTGAAAACAAAAGGTGGGAATTCTTAAGGAATTTCCCGTAAATAAAAACAATCTAATTTCGAAAAGTTTTCTTTGAATGTTGAGGCATAGCCTCGGAGTTTGTGTGTGTGTGCATAACAATACAATAGATAATAAATAATAATTATCTAAGAATTCTGTAAACAATCTAATTTGAACACATAAAGGTAAACAGATAGGCATGTGTAGGGTTCCTAAACATGTGTCTAAGGTAATTTCTAACGACCTATCTTAAACCTTCGGCTTTGATACCAATCTGTCACACCCCAACCTACGGCGAAAATGCCGAGGCGCGAACTGATTGTCACAGCTCTCAAGGTTACTGTCATGCAAAATATTTAAATGACAATATCTATTAATTGAATTCAATTATCAAATCAAACAAATACAAACAAGTACATAATTCATACAACAATACAAATTTTATATTTCTTGATTAAAATATTCTTCTAGCTTAATTCTTCACTAAGTCTTCACCAACCTGCATATGCGTATAAAATAAAGTTTTGTCAACAACACATGTTGAGTGAGCAACACACCAGTTTAAGTGTACAGTCTAACTGAGATGTCGAGAAGCTCAAGGCTATAACGATTGGCGTATGATCATACTAGACTGAGATTATGTTGGACCTCTCCGAATGCGAAAGCATACAAAGAAAATAAGCACATAAACAAGTAAGGTATAAGTTGTTAACACATAAGACAAAGTTGCAGTTTTGAGTATAAGTATAAATGAGAAATATATTTACGCATATGTCCCCAAAACATTGAAAGCGGTAAAATAGGGGAATGTGGTACTCACCTCAAAGACGAATCAAAGGAAGATTAAGATAACGAGAAGACGGGAAAAGTCACACGCAAACGTTAAAGCCTCGTACAGTGATCGGAGGTGGGTTAAATGATGTAGAACAGGGTCGGTGATGGAGGTAGACGGATGAGCTACTAAACTGAGTTAACAATTTAATTGATTAGGGGCTAAGGACGGCGACGAGTTGAGTATACTGGGTGTCAGTTTAATTATGTTTATATGTTCATTTATATAGAAAACGATATTAGGGTTAGGGTCCGCTAAGACGCTTATGGTAAAACGGATCAATAAGATCGTGTTAACTCAATTATCTTGTCGGTTGGGCCGAAATTGATAATATTAAACGATTTACAAGATCAAACTCAACAATTAAACGAAAATTGAGGTCCAAGTCAAAGATTCTTGAATTCGGGTACAAGAAACATAAAACGGATACGGGTATGGTAAATGGACATCCATATCATCATATGGGTTATAACAATATTTTCATTTTAGCACTTGAGGTTGGAGGATGGTTACAAAAGAATTTAAAACCTATACTTTGGGTTAAAAGTGTAAGAACAATAAAGATTAATAATTAACAATTTAATATTAATAAAATAATCAAGCTAATTAGATAACGAAATATTTTAAAAAAATATAACCCGAACATTTAAACGAGTTGAGTGAAAGTATAAATCAAAAGCCCGAGTTGTTACAATTTGTTTGGCGGTGGTTATGGTGGTGGACGCGGCGGCTTTTGGAGATGGGGTGGCCGGAAGCCACTTTTCCGGCCGCCGGGAACTTTGGCGGCTGCAATGTTTTTCCGACAGGGGTGACATTTGATGACGGCTGTGAGGTGATGAAGATGGTTTAGGGTTTGGCGCATCCAATGATGATGACGGCTGCAGCTGCTCATACAAGATATTATGTTTTCTTGTGCCCTAATTATATGAAGATATGGGCTAAAACTGATTATTTGGGCTAGTATGTGTTTTAAAATCATATTTTGGCTATCAAATAAAATTGGGCTTGAGTGGGATTGTAATGGGCTGCAAGAATTTCTTTCGCGCCAAACCCTTGTTGGGTTAACATCTTGGGATGAAAAAATTTATCTTTGGCCAAGAAAATTGTTCGGGGTTGACCAACTGAAGAAAGTAAAATGTGTTCGGGTTTTCATCGTTATTGAACAATGTTCAAAACGTATTATTTCCATATTTTTTTAAGGCGCTTAAAAGGTAAATAATAAACTTTGTCATTTGATCGTTGTCCCTGGTAGTTCTTCTGAACATATAATGCTTGAAGATCCGAGATGGATAAAGAAGCGATAACTCCTTAATGAATGAATTTGGTGGATCAAACCTTTAGGGGGTGATTGAAGAGGCTTCAACTTTATCTGGTTGATTTGTGAAGATGCGAGACACGACTTGACGATGTTGTGATACCATAAATCAAAGGGGTGATAGTAAGGCCAATATTTGTTACTTGCGATATAAAATTATGAAACTATGTAAGGCCTCGTTACCGGTAGCCCTACTTTGGATGTTGGGTTTACTCATAAACACAGTTCAAATATCAGAGTTAATTAAAACTTTACGCGGAACATAAAAACTTTCATAAAACATTTCATAACAATCCGAAACATGTCTTAAACAAACAACTTGTCTTTAAAAAAAAAGTAATTAAAACATAACACGTCTTGAGCCTTCTGATGCCAACCTCTTATTCAATGCCACGTGTCCCCTCAAGCGAGCTGCCTCATTCTACTCACCTGCGTGCATACTAAAAGTCAGCTACGCTAAATGAGTTCTAGTTAATCATACATAATACAATACATACATTTACCTTCCTTTATGTATCCGAAGATACATAATAAGTACTTTACTAATTTATTTTCATTCCATAAGTTCATACATACGCTATAAACTTACCTTCCTTTATGTATCCGAAGATACATAATAAGTACTTTACTAATTTATTTTCATTCCATAAGTTCATACATACGCTCGTACTATATTACTTTTATACTATATAAATTACCGTCCTTTTCTATTTCAGATATTATTAGGGTCTGGTCCTTTTCTTGTCTATCTCAGAATAATTAGGGTCTGGTCCCTTTCTTGTCTATCTCAGATATTATTAGGGTCTGGTCCCTTTTTACTTCTCTATCTCATATATTAATAGGGTATGGTCCCTTCTATCTCAGATACTATTAGGGTCTGGTCCCACTTTCTTCATCTTCGTACATACTGTCTTTACATACCCATAACATACATAATTTCTTTAATAATTCATACATATTCATATATTGTACATATATCTATCATAAACATACCTCCCTTGTTAGCACGTGCAATATCCGAAGATCGTTCACGTACTGACAAGCTTTCATTCACATTTAAGATATACATACATAACATATAAACCATATAAGGCATACACTTACCAGTTAAGGTAAGTGTATTAACTATCACATCAACTATGCACACAACCCCGAAAACATAACAAGGAAATGGGGCTAGAAACTCACCTGAATGCGATTACGTTCGCCGTTAATGGCAATCCCTTTCTTCAGTTGTGCACGACTGACTGTATAGTAACTATACGTATCAATTAACTATCACTACTCATATCATCTTTCTAGTCTTAGTTATTACCCACAACGAACGGGGGTCCGGGGGCAGCGCCCCTGGCAGCGGGGTCTAGGGGCGGCAGCCCCTAGCAGGGTCCAAGGGGCAGAGCCCCTGGCTGGGGTCGAGCGTATTTTTCATTAACTGCCTTAGCGTATTTTTCATTAGGATTTTAATTTGTTTTCTAATTCATTAACTCATTCCTCATAACGATTTAAGTCTGATTTGTAATCCAATTCGTTACCGAACTGAACTTAAGTGAACTTAAGGTTCGACGAAATTAGAGTCCAGCGAACATAGGGTTCAGCGAAGTTAACATTGGTGGACTTAAGTTAGGCGAACTTAACATTAAACGAACTTAAGTCTAGCGAGGTTGACCATAGAGAACTTACGCCTAGCGAAGTTGACCACGGCGAACTTACGTCTAGCGAACAAGCAGGCGAACATGGTTAGCGAACATGCAGGGCGAACTTACAGGGCGAAGTTAAGCATCAGCAGCTACGGGTTTTCCTTAACCCAAAACATTTCTGTTTCGCCGTGTAAATCCCGGGTATGCTGTTAACTAGTCCCGAAATCATTCCTTTAGTCTCTTTTGGATAAGACTCGGCCCGAAAACGTATAAAGTTTGAACCTTTAGGCTCAAAACGTTTAATAATAAGTTTAGGGTTCATTTTAAACGTTTCATAAGCAGACGCGAGTTTGTTAAGTTCGTTTCTAACATCAAGTTCACAACTTTACGTTTTATTTACGCCCGATCTAATCTCGTTCTAAGTTTCAAGGCGAAACGTTAATAAAAGTGTAAACTTTAAGATCGAAACGTTGCTTTTTGCGTTTGTTTGACTTAGTTATAGACTTTAGATCTTGTATATATCTTGTGTATAACGAGGATCTATCGAGAATCAACATTTGTTTGACTCGGATCTTACCCCTTTCTCACGGCCGTATATAGGTGTGGTGTAGGTGTGTGTTTTTGAGTGTGTAGGAAAATATGGAAAGATGGAAATGATAGTTAGAGTTTTAGGATGGTTTAAGGGGTATTTATATCCCTTAAAGCCCATGGACCTAAGGCCCATTACTCTTTTAATCTATCTTAATTAATCCAAGTCCATGACTTTTCTTCATTAACACTAATTAATTATTTAACACACGACAATTTAACGCAACTCTTTTTATTTATTATTAGAATATTTAGGATGTTACAAGCTAGTTATATATTTATGGTCAAGTGAATAGTTTAAGTCGACGAGGAAACTAGAGACGAAACGAGAGCTTCGAGACACGCATCTAGCTTCAGTGGGTATAGGCTTCTAGAATGTTTAGCTTTTACTACATGTAGAAGTCTTATTTATTATGTATGTGTGTATTTTCCATGTTGTAAATCATCCACCCAAGGAGAGCTCATCTTTGGTGGGTCAATTCTTTATCAATATATTAAATCTTTTAACCGACAACAAGATCGTTCATATATTTTATCTTTATTATTTATGTTTGGTCGTTTGATTTACCGTACCCATCTCGACACTTTGTATCAAGAGGAAAACCATTCGTGTGGTCGTTTTGGGACCTACATTGTATCTCATTGTAAGACACATCTTATTAATGAAATCTCCATCTTTCTCCCTACATCTTTTTCTCATATTCTTTAGCTATTAGGCTTGTTTCACAACATATTATCAACACGAGTCTCTCAAAAACACTAATCCTCTCTTGTCACATGTACAAAACCCAACGACTGCTTTCAATGCTCAAGGAATTTTCATTGGTCAGGTAGGGTAATCTCTGAATCATGCAAGCAAATTGAATCTTTGGTTTCATTATGAACAAGACTATTTAGTATATTGGGATGGGGTGATTTATGCAGCTGGAATAACGAAGTTCTTAGAAATTTCTATTTTGATTTTGTACATCAAACTTTTTTTGTTTAGAAAATAGCTTTTTGGGCGCACTCATGGGGTTAGCCCACAGTTATTTTTTGTAGTTTATCACAACACGATTGTCCATATATATATATTTTTTGTTTATTTACTTTTTCTCTGAGTTCAACGCATGTGAATAGTTTCTTTCATGAACAATCGTTTATTTTATTGATGACTTTTCATTTCTTAGAGCATTCTTATCCATATTATGTGAGTATGTGTTTTTATAAGAGAGAGTGATTTAAGGTGTTGTGAGTAAAAAAATTTTCTATTTTAAAAAACATAGTGATTTTTCTGTGTATTTGAAAAGCTATTGTTCACCCCTATAATTTTTTAATATATTTTGAAAGTGGTTGTGAGTGAATGAAAGAGAAATGGTAATGATAAATGTATAAAAAAGTATTATTTAATTGAAAAAATAAGAGAAAATATAGTGTGTTTTAGTGTAATTTTGAACTAGGGTATATACCCGCGTGACACGCGGGTGGAATATCATGTCACTAAACATAATCAACTTAAACATCAATTTAAACAAACATAATATTTCTTTAACAATTAAAACTTGATAGATTTACATTGTCACTAAACATATCACTATACAAACCAAAAAGTAATAAATTTACATTGTCTTAATATTAAAACTTCCAAATTACATGAAGTTAATTTGAACATAACAACCAAAACACATTAACAAAATAACTAATAATGTTCTTTGCTATTAAACAATCATCAACATCGTGAAAACTTCAACAAAAAATCCATTTTTCTAACACACCTGAAAATTGTTACAACACAATAGCATATTATATAAAATATAAACCAAACAAAACAACATGTATAATAATTAGTAACATATAAACATTACTAAAGTTGTTATGTGGAATAACTTGTCACTAAATATATTGAAATATAAAAACCTTTTTTGGCTGTCATTTTATACTTAACAAATTTTATACTATTCTAAAACAACCTGTTTTGAAATATTTTCAAAATCGTTACAAAATATAAAAAAATTGGAATTAGTCAACTTTAAAAAATTATGAAATTTTGTTTGATTTTTGACCAATTTTGCAACAAACTTTTAAGTGATCACTGACATTAATATTTTGTTAAAATTCGAAAACTTGAAAACATTTTACAATATATAAATTTTCAAATAACTTTGGAAAGATTAAAAATTCTTATGTTGACTTTGAAAATAATTAAACGTGAAAAAATATGAAGGAAAATCAATGAAAACAAAATATAAACGTTTTGTCACTAAATTATCAAATATTTTTAATATTCTTTGAAAACATTATGAAGACTTAGACTATCAAATTGTTTGGATGTTATAATTAGAATATTTATATTATGTTTAAAAAACTTTTTAGTTAAAATGGATAAAAATATAATACGTGTTTATTATATATTATTGAGAAATTTAGTGACATTAATATTTTATGAACACAAATTCAAAAAAAAATGTTGAACATACATAACCAAATTTAAAACGGTGAATATAAAAAGAAACTTATGTTTCGGGTGTGGAATCTCATAATCAATTGAATCTACTACAAATAATAACTATAACAAATTAATATGTGATTAATTTAATTTTTGAAATAAGTAGTGGCATTAATATTTTATGAAAAGTTGTCATTTTTAATATTAATATTACTTTAATCACCCATTTAAAAAGTTCAACTTAAAGTTAAAATCAACTTTAATGTTTGACCAGGCAATTTAAAAATGTTTGACCAACTTAAACGCTTGACCAGCAATTAAATAAAAAAATCAACTTAAATTTAAATTTGAAAATTTAAACTTTTTTAATCAAATAGTTTTAGAAAATAATAAATTGGAATGATGGTAAGTTTAGACGTTATGGAATATTGACCAACCATTTAAAAATTTCAACTTTAACTTAAATTTGGAATTTAAAATTCGAAATTGTAATCGTTTTAGAAATAAAAAAAGTGAAAGAAAAAAAACAAATATAATTAATGCAATTATTGCGTCAATTAATTAATGTTCCTAATTAATAATAAACTCAATTAATGCAAAATTAATTGTCCTATTTAATTAAATAAATATTTAGCCATAAATAAATGGTAGAATTAACAAATATAATTTTAGCTTTTCCTTTTTCTTCCAGAATTCATAATTATGGCGTCAATCAATTGGATTTTTGGAAACCGTAATTACAGGGCCAATTAATTGAATTTATACAAAAATAAAATTTTCTTTAATACATCGGTTCTGATTAAAATATATTGAATGGACAAACCCAACAACTATATATAATTGATTATATAAAAATCAAATAAATTATATGAATTGTGAAAAATACATAAATACATGAATAATAACAAAAATATAGATCAATATTAAACAAAAAAATAAGATATCTTATCAACAAATCTTCAACCCATGAAATTAGCTATATCAACTTTGGAACATAACCTGAAATGAGAAAATTAAATATTAATATTCATTTTACAAATAATAAATTTTAATCGTGGTAATGTTACATGTTATGAAAAATTTACCCAATAATTCATAAAATTCAACTTTAATTTAAATTTGGAAATTTATAAATTTTAAATTGCATCGTTTTAGAAATAATAAATTTTGGTGATGGTAATTTTAGAAATTATGAATGTTTGTTTAATCACCCATTTAAAAAGTTCAACTTAAAGTTAAAATCAACTTTAATGTTTGACCAGACAATTTAAAAATGTTTGACCAACTTAAACGTTTGACCAACAATTAAATAAAAAAATCAACTTAAATAAATTTAGAAATTTAAACTTTTTTAATCAAATAGTTTTAAAAAATAATAAATTGTAATGATGGTAAGTTTAGATGTTATGGAATATTGACCAACCATTTACAAATTTCAACTTTAACTTAAAATTGGAATTTAAAATTCGAAATTGTAATCGTTTTAGAAATAAAATAACAATGAAAGAAAAAACAAATACTACCTTCGTCCCATTTTAAGTGTCCTGGTTTGATTTTTCAAGTATTCCTTGTTTAACTTTAACCGGCAATATTTTTGTTTGTGTTATATAATACTTGGTGTAAAATATATGAATGGATTGGATTTCAAATGTAGTTTACATTGATATAATTTTCATCAAGTATTATATGACACAAACAAAAATATTTACGGTCAAAGTTGCAAAAGAAAGACTTGAAAAGTCAAAATATGACACTTATAATGGGACGGAGGGAGTATAATTAATGCAATTATGGCGTCAATCAATTAATGTTCCTAATAAATAATAAACTCAATTAATGCAAAATCAATTGTTCTGTTTAATTAAATAAATTTTTACCATAAGTAAATGGTAGAATTAACAAATATAATTTTAGCTTTCCTTTTTCTTCCATAATTCGTAATTATGGCGTAAATCAATTATATTTTTGGAAACCGTAATTAAAGGGCCAATTAATTGAATTTATAGAAACGTCGTAACCTTCCAAATTCTTACTCCAAATTGGTGTTAACGGTTTCAACTGAATCAGATCGGGGTTCGAAACGTACCGGAAAAACTTAAAAACGTAGAAATATTAGCTTCATCGCCGTTTTTGATTTAGAACATGAACTGATTTTTAAAAAATCAGTTAACAATGAAAACAAAGATAAAAAGGTTAGATCTACAATAACCGGAAGAAATTATGATGTTGCCGGAAAAATATATAACCTTGCCGGAAAATCATATAACATTGTTGGCCATTAGAGTATAATATATAACCTTGCCAGAAAACGATTAATCTCGATCTGCATTTCCGGAATATAAAAGATGGTGGATGGTGGAGTTAGTAAGCCGAGAGAGATAGGGAGAGAGAGAGATAGAATTTAAATACAAACAAAAATGGAAAACAAAAATCTTATCGGAAAACCGTAATAACTTCAAAATATCAATTCAATCTTGGATTTTGATATACAACCTAAAGAAATTATTACAAAATCATATAACAATTAAAATAAATATAAAACCATATCGGAAAACCTTACCGAAAAAAGATATTACCTTGCCTGAAAATCAAATAACATTGTTGGCCATTAGAGTATAATATATAACCTTACCTAGAAAACGATTAATCTCGATCTGCATTTCCGGAATATAGAAGATGGTGGATGGTGGAGTTAGTAAGCCGAGAGAGATAGGGAGAGAAAGAGATAGAGTTTAAATACAAATAAAAATGGAAAACAAAAATCTTATCGGAAATCCGTAATAACTTCAAAATATCAATTCAATCTTGGATTTTGATATACAACCTAAAGAAATTATTACAAAATCATATAAAAATTAAAATAAATATAAAACCATATCGGAAAACCTTACCGGAAAAAGATATTACCTTGCCTGAAAATCAAATAACATTGTTGGCTATTAGAGTATAATATATAACCTTACCGGAAAACGATTAATCCCCATCTACATTACCGGAATATAGAAGATGGTGAATGGTGAAGTTAGTAAGTCGAGAGAGAGAGAGAGAGAGAGATAGAGAGAGATTAAAATGATTTTGGTGGAAAATATTAAGCTTTAAATAGGTTTTTTGGTGTTCGGTCAACATGACACATGACACAATATTAGAGCTTCTGAAAATGGTAATTTGATGACTGGATGCACATGTTAACAGCCTAGTTGAATGCCATGTGTCCACATTATATTGATTTAATAGTATTTAAAGATTTAGGGATAGGGGGTTGGATGAGAATGCTCTTATATAAGTTATTATTAATTTAGTATGTATGTAAATCTCCATATCTTAAAAACATGATCTCTGCTATTCCCGTAACACATATTTCACATTTTATATATATGCATTTACAATTTAATTTGTTGTTTATTTATATAATTTCTATAATTAATATTATTATATACTTTGATACGTGATTATCGTACTATACTTTGATACTTTGATACGTGATGATACTAAAGTACTAATAAAATAAAATATGTTGCTCTTTTGTTAAAGTACTAATAAAATAAAATATGTTGCTCTTTGATACGTAGGCAAGAAAACTACGCTGTAAAGCACTGAATTATCAACTCATCGATGACATCCTTTACAGACGTAACTTTCTTGGCCCACTCTTAAGATGCGTGGACAACCAAGATGCTGACTACCTCCTAAGGGAGGTACACGAAGGCATCTGTGGAGTACACGCAGGTCCCCGCGCTGTTGTAGCTAAGCTAAACAACGCGGGATACTTTTGGCCGGGGATGCATACGGATGCGCTGGCATACATCAGAAAATGCAGGTCTTGCCAGCTTTACGCACCCAACACGCACCGCCCGAAGAATGAACTTGTTCCAGTCACCTCTTCATGGCCATTTCAGAAGTGGGCCATCGATGTGACAGGCCCATTTCCTACAGCAGCAGGAAATGTTCAGTTCCTAGTGGTAGCCATCGACTACTTCACCAAGTGGATAGAAGCAAAACCCTTAGCCCAAACAACCGCAAAACATATCAAAAAATTTATTTGGGAATTTATTATTTGTCGTTTTGGACTTCCACAGAATTTGGTGAGCGATAACGGCACCAACTTTGCTGACAAGAAGCTACAACAGTGGCTGAAAGAACTTCAAATCACCCACACCTTTACCTCAGTGGCACACCCGCAAGGTAATGGTGAGGTGGAAAGAGCAAATAAGAGCATCGTCGAAGGCATCAAGAAGAGACTCTTGGAACACAGATCCGGCTGGGTGGACGAGCTTCCGCACGTCCTTTGGGCAAACAGAACGCTGAAGAAGGCCAGTACGGGAGAAACCCCGTTCAGCCTCACTTATGGCACTGAAGCCATGGTCCCGGTCGAAATTGGTTTACCCTCACCAAGGGTCTTGATTCAGCCAGAAGACAATGATGCGGAAAGACGGTTGGACCTTATGCTAACCGAGGAACGCAGAGACTTAGCCGCAGTGCGTGAAGAGAACTACAAGCGACAAATGCAAAAGTACTACAACACGCGGGTAAAACTCTGCAACTTCAAAGTAGGAGACTACATACTGCGTAACAACGAGGCTTCGAACCAAAAACGCCCAGGAAAGCTGGCCCCGGTCTGGGAAGGGCCATACATTATCAAAGAGGTCCTGGGAAAGGGCGCATACACGCTCGAAAGGCTCGATGGCACTCCCATCCCAAGAACATGGAATGGAGCTCAATTACGCAAATGTTATATGTAGATCAATTCCAAACTTGTAAAGAAAAGGCCTAGAGCCACTTCTAATGGAAATGATTCTCCTTTCACAATGTGTTGATAGCCTTACCTTTATACTTATGAACTTCCCACACTAATGTGCCGGTATTCACCGCATAAATGGAGGAAGAAGTAAGTCGTTACGTGTGGAAGGCGGCAAAACCCGCATAAACACAACGCTAGAAATCTCAAGTTTTAAGGAAAACCTACACGCAGGTCAGATGTAAGTAAAGTTTAGCCATCCTTGTAAGTGCAAGTGAAGGTCTTACCCGCACAATCACGAACAAGGAAGCAAAACTTCAACCTATCATCTACCACGTTCAAAGGTTAACTTATTCTGAACACTTAGAAAATTTCAATGGAAAAGATGAGGAAAACTTCCACGCAGGTTGGATATAAGTAAAGTCAAGCCATCCTACTAAGTGTGACGGTCATACCCGCACAATCATGAAAGAGGAAGCGAGACAAACTTATAATCTGCCACGTTAAAAAAAGTTAACTTATCTAAGTACTAAAGAAATTACTAAGTTAGATCAAAACATGCGTAAAATAAACAAGGCAAAGAATTAACACAATCTTTATTTCATCAAATTCAAATATTACAAAGATAGCTATACAAAAGCAAAAATCTACGCTAATGGTGGAAAGGGATCTTCAGAATCAAGCTTCAGGACCACTTCCACTTGGACCCGCTCCATCAGTAGAGTGTGGTGGTTCAAGGAAAGCTTTAAGAATAGCTAGCCCATCATCAGCAGCAGCGACTTCGTTCACCTTCTCCACCAACGGATGCGGGAAGGCGGCATACTGGTTCACTGCTTGGTCGTAAATAGCTTCAGTATCCACATCATACAAAGGGAAGTTGGAAAGCGGGATGCCTTTCTCAACGAACCCTAGACATGGCAGGAAACCGGCCTTTTCCCCATCCTCATGAGAAGCGTTGAGGGCTGCGCTCATAGCATCGTCATAAGATGTCTCTGAAAAGACCCGATGCACAACCTACAAAGAAAAAAAAATACAAGTATCAGAACCTTTTCTATTTACGAAGGAAAGCGTAAAGACATGAAAAGCTTACCCGAGACAACGCTTCTCGAAGAAGCCATTCCTTGGCAACCAGAGCTTCTTGGAGGGCGGCTTGAGCTTGGGTACAGGCGCGTTCGGCTTCACTTTTATTAAGGTTGGCAAGCAACACTTCCTTTGCAGCAGCCTCTTCGACGCCCTTTAGCTTCCGCTCAGTGTGGTCAAGCACGCCCCTCTGGTCCAGGATCTCTTGGAGCTTCTTCGCGTCCTCCATCGCCAAGGCATCATGAGCCTGCTGGAGAGCCTCTAATTTGGCTTTAAGCTCTTCATTCTCCACGCGTAGAGGCTCGGCAACAGCTTCAGCCTTGGTGGCCCTTTCAGTTGCGTTCCTAGCAGTCTCCTTAGCCAGCCGAAGCTGTTCATTGACAGCTTGGGCAGCCTTGGAGCGAGCCTCGAGACGGGCCTGAACCTCAACTTCAAGGGCCTTAAACGCCTTCTCCTTCTCCGCAGCCGCGGCGGAGAACCTCCTATTCTCCTCCCGGACAGCCCGCGCCTGAGCTACTTCCTGAATGCGAGCTGCTTTTAACTTGTCGTTTTCACGACAAAGCAGCTCGACGCGCGGCTGCATCCGGGCCAGGAGAACCCGAAGCTCATTGCTTAGCCTACCCTCCTGGTAGCTAGCCATGGCTTCCCCCAACGCACCACTAGGAGCAGCGTGACGAGCCCACTCCATGCACTCCACAGGGGTGCGAAGGGTTGTTCCTCGGCGAATGTTCCATCGTGGAACATACACTTCATTGGAATCCGACACTGCAAAAAACAAAGAGCAGTTAGGAAAAGATGATTGAAAAATATAAAATAGGCCAAAAGAACCCTACGCACCTGTAGGGTCAATAACAGGCCGATAGCCGCCGAACCCATCACCTGAACCCAAGGGAAATCCATCCAAGAGGTCAGGCAGATGGGAAGGTGGCAGAGGTTAGCGATACGCCCCATGCATACCTGAAGGATCGGCCGTCGTTGCCGATGACGGAGGAGGCATGGTAGCGGCCGCCGCGGTCGCCGCTGCGGAATCCGCAGCATAGTAACCGCCGGCTCGGTGAAAGATGCTGTAAAAATAGCACTCACAGCCGGCGGTGACGTCATCACAGCTGGAACAGTCGGCTCAAAGGAGTGAGCAACTGAACCAGCGGAAGCAGGCGCAGGCGCCTAGGTCGTCGCCTCAGGTAGGCTGACCAAGCCTACCGTCATTGGCGGAGAGGTACTCCTCTGCGCTCCACCCTGGAATGCATCAACATCCACGCCTGCGTAAAGAAGATAAGTATTAATAATGGAAAACTATGAAGTTAAAAGATAAAGGAAGTTTGTACTTACGGGTTTTCTTGAGCCTAAAGGTACGGAGAGGCGGGGACGAACCCGATGGAGCCGGCCTCTTTGCGCCGCTCACCGTCGTCTTCTTGGGCTCTCCGGAGGTGACAGTCGCAGTGTCAAGGCAAAACCCTTCACATACTTAGCTTGGTAACCAAGTAACCATAAGTCGGGTGCGGGTACAGTGTCAAGGCAAAACCCTTCACATACTTAGCACCCGCAGGAAATTGGCACCAGGAATACCTTGGGAATAAAGTAACCATAAGACGAGTGCGGGTACAGTGTCAAGGCAAAACCCTTCACATACTTAGCACTCTGCAGGGAATTCAAACCAAGAAGGATCTTCTGGGCCATGCTTGCGGAAACGGGAATAACATCCCCGCATGACGGGAACGTCGAGAACTATATTGTTTGAAACTCCAAGATGGAATTGGTGGTTTTAGCATAATTGATTACTATGTTGAAAACTATCAAAACCCCATGGAGAATCCACACAAGTGGGACTCAACGCTCCTGACTTGCGAGAAGGTTACAAACCTACCCGCTTCATACCCTAAGATCAAGCAGAAAAGTCGGGAATTTCTGCGTGACATCAGGAAAACCGCGGGGAGAATCACCACGGAAAACCTAAGATCTAAACCCTTTTCAAAACCCCTTGCTAAGTCCAAAAGTTCACCTCACTTATTAATAATTCATGAGAAGAACATTGGACTGGGGGGACTTGAAGAGGTAGGTCCCAGCAGAGCCCAGTTGGACCCGCAAGACTCACCTTGAACAGGGACGTCTGCGCAACGACCAACTGCTCCAGCAGGACCCACCATGCTCAGAGAACCTTACGCGCAGTACGCCAGCTGTACCCGCAGGGAAAGCCTCCCAATGGTGAAGTACCCCGCCTGTTCCCGCAGTTGCGGATACAAGCCATCAGGGAAGGCTACCCGCACTAACAGCAAAGCTACACGCACAAGGCACTAGCTACTTCAGTAGTCACATGAAGGAATGAGCAAGGCGGGAATACTCCCGCCTAAATGAGCCAGTCCGTATGCTTCTGGAAGATCTTTTGTACTATACCTACTAAGGTATGGGCAGAACAGACGATTTGACCAGAACAGCCCATGAACCAATCACAGGGTGACAGCTCACCGACAACAGTACGAGGAGGAGCACCCTCTAGTACGGTTTGTCACTATTAGCCGCTGCCTACTCACCAACCCTTACGATGGGACGTGCGCAGCCTACAGTTGGTGGAACAGTGCGCAGCCGGCAGTAAAGGAACAGTGTACAGCCGACCTTATTACTGTCGGCCGTAGCCTATCCACCAACCAGCATGGCCTGTGCATAATCCACTGTTGGTGGAACAGGAATACTATCCAGCCGGCTGTACCTTCTAGGAAACCTACCTCTGGCTATAAATACTCCAACACCTTGGAATGGTAAGGACATCATCTGATATCTCAATCTTATCTAGCAATCTCTTAATATACACTTATATTCAGAGCAATCTAGTCTGATTCTCACGCCGGAGGGTGGTCACAAGGAGGAACCCCCCCCCCCCTTCTCAGTGACGAGCTTACGGTGTCTGTTTTGCAGGTCCCCTGAAGAACAACCTTCTCTGCTGGACCTCATCCTCGTGGGAAACATTACTTAACCCCCAGATTATCTATAATCTGCCCGTGGGTTCACTTAGTGTTTCTTCACGTACTATACTTTGATACGTGATGATACTAAAGTACTAATAAAATAAAATATGTTGCTCTTTTGTTGAAGAACTAGTTTTTATTTCTCATATTACTATGACAATCAATACCAAAAAACAACTGGCTGACGTTTTTATCAAAGGATTGTTGATTAAGCAACATGAATTAATGTGTAAAAAACTGAATATGTATGATGTCTTTGGGGTGTTGAAAATAAAATAAATTCAATTCAATAATCAAAGAATTTATTATATAAATGTTCTAAGTTGTTTTTGGTTTTATTGTGTTAAATAAATTGTGATGGTCCGATGGATGCTACATGGTGGGCTGAGAGCTGTTGGGCTTAAAAGAAGATGATGGGCTTGTAGCCGAATGGATTGGATGGCTTGTAGCAGGCTGCAATAGTTGGGCTTTATTATTGTGGTTGAAGGATTGGCCCATTTGTTTTGTTACAAAGTTAGTATATAAGCACATGGGTAAGTGAGATATTCTTAGTTCGGTTTCACTCGTGATTTAAGAGATCTAGGATTCCGTTGTATTCGTCGCTATTCTAGTTTGAAGATCATCATATTTCTTGATTCTTTCATTCGTTAGATTGTAGTGATTGAGTGTTATAGATCCAATGTTGATGATCTATTTGTGAGTATTGATCTCTTTTGTATCTGGTTGATTTACGAGTTTTGAGTGATTGAATAAAGTTGTGGTTGCCAATTGTTTTTTGCTATTAGTTCTGACTATCATATTATGACACTGCTGTTCAATGTCTTGTACGATGGCATACATTCTTGAGAAGATAGCATTGCAAAAACTAATTAATCGTTTCGTCTTCCCCTCCTCGTATGCTTCGCTTCTTAGGAAAAATCCATTTTGTATTGAAACCGGTCCCTACATATGTGTGTGTTATGCTTTAGTTCCAATGTGTCACCTCTTATAAAATCTCAACGTGGTTACATAAATTGAATAGGATTGTAACGATTAGATTATAAAACTTGATCATTAAGTATTTATTAAGAGTTAATAGCAATTTTGTTTTTACAAATTAAGGCAAAGGAATGATTGTAAAACTTAAACATAAGTACTGAAGTTAAAAACCAATTTTTTTTTACAAAAGAAGCTCAAGGGTGGGGTTGAAATGTAAAAACTCATAACTTAGAAATAACGTGATACTTTTAAAAGCTTAAGATCCGGCTTTGTAACTCATACACGCATAGACATTGTGGACAAAGCACACATATATACAATGCATACAGCTGTATTCCGCTCACAGATTTAACAATAGTCGCTGGAATACATGGGCTTTTGCCAATCATTGTTTCAAAAAAGGTGCTGTGTCGCATGGAAGTGGGCCACAGCTAAGTATCACGCCTATCATACCCCTCTACCGTGTCTACACCATTATTTTTCTCTTCATCGCTTCTTTCATCTATATATATATATATATAGTAGGTGATTGATGAATAACTGAAATCATTCATAAGAATTGCTGATAGTAAAATACCATAACTAAAGTCGTCTTATATTTTTCTTACATATATACATTTATAAGAGAAAGAGGTAACATTTTCTATTTTGTTCTAACCAAATTTATAAGTTGCACCTTTCAGATTCCTATGATTTAATTAAGTAGTTCATGGCTAATCTTCGTATTGTACATTTCTAGTTACCTAATTTTTTCTTGTGTCATTATGATAATATACATGTTAAAATCTTGCAGGTGATAAACATCAACAAAACATGTCGGGTGGTTCATTGGAAAACAAGAATATACAATATGAACACTGGGTTTATTTTTCTTGCGACATGTTCAAATGGGAGACTTTCAATCCAGTTAACAAGAAATGGATGCATCTACCAAAGATAAATGGCGATACAGGCTTCGCTCATTCTGATAAAGAGTCAATGGGGATCGATACTGAGCTTTTGGTTCTTGGCAAGCAGGCTTCTGGTCAGGCTGTCTTTAAGTACAGCCCCATAACGAATTCATTAACCGAAGGACAGCAACTGAACAAATTAAGATCCTTATTTGGGTCTGCGAGTCTTGGGAAGATCGCAAACTTTGCAGTTGGTGTTAATAGAAAGGGTATGATCATGGACAAAGTTGAGAGTTACGACAGTGAGACCGGAGCTTAGGAGACGCTTCCTAGCCTGCTCAAGCCAAGAAAAATGAGTTCTGGTGTGTTTATGGATGGTAAGTTTTATGTGGTTGGTGAGTGCGGTGAGGCGGATATGAAGCCGTTGTCATGTGGAGAGGAGTATGATAATGTGACCAACAAGTCGAAGGAGGTTCCGGACATGTGGCCTACTGGTGGTGCTTGTGATGGTTCAATGGCTCCAACCAGAGGCGTAGCTTAGTTGGGGCCAGGGGTGGCCCCGCCCCCCTCGTGATTTGGCTTAGTAGTGTAAAGTTATCATTTTTCGGGCAAAACTAGTGTAAACGACCGAAATTTTGAGCCTGCCCCCTCGGTTTTTTGCTCGGTAGGGTAAATTTATCTTTTTTTGCTCGAAAATGTTTATACATAGTGTAAATTTACCCGTTTCCGACCGAAATTTTGAGCCCGACCTCCTTCGTTTCTTTGCTCGGCAGTGTAAATTTATCATTTTTAAGCCGAAAATTTTTATGCATGGTGTAAATTCACCCGTTTCCGACCGAAATTTTGAGTCCGCCCCCCTCTAGTGTATGAATTTTTTTATACATATTGAGTCCGCCCCCATCGACGTGTATGTCCAAGCTTCGCCACTGGCTCCACCGCTGCTTGCGGTGGTTGATAATGTGTTGTATGCTGCTGATTGTGAAGAAAATGAAGTGAAGAAATATGACAAAAGGATGAATGTGTGGGAGAGCATAGGCAAGTTGCCTGAAAGGGTAGATAATATGGATGGATGGGAAATTGCTTTTAGAGGGTATGGTGATCAGGTGATCATTGTTGGTGGTCATTGGACACATGAGGAGTGTGCTCATGTTGAAATATATGTTTGGGTTCCGAAAGAAGGACCACAATTGTGCAATCATGGGTGTTGAACTCAAAATCAAACTCATGATCTCGAGTATAATTTTACTATTTAAAGAAGCACAGATACAATCCCCGGGTATGGGTCCTGGATCTAATGAGTCCACAGGGTACAATACGATAATTACTAACAAAATATGAGTATAACTTCCCAAAGTCCAATGACTGGAACCTGCAAAACAAGCAACGTGAGTCTCGTTACAGGAAGGACAAGAGGGGGGGGGGGTCTTCATGTAACCACCCTCCGGCGTGAGAATCAGTAACGTTCATAAAGGAGAAAGTACTGAAGTAAATAGACTAAGTGTAGTTAGAATGTGAGTGAGTGAATGAATACCTCATACCGTTTGACAAGGTATTTATAGCCGAAGGATGTAGGAAGATGATTGGGCCAGCTGTCTTCTTCTAGAGAATCTTTGATAACCGTCTGGACGCGTGTCCTCTTATGATAGGTTGAGTTATACGTCCCATGTGCATGGGTATAACAACCTGGACACGCGTCGCCAAATGATAGGAGGGATCGCACCCTGTCCATGTGCACGGTTGTAACAACCTGGCCAGGTGTCCTTTGCTCATTGGCTGATAAGTCACGTATTCCTCAAGTAACGATCGTGGGCAATCTTCTAGAGAATAGTTAATTGGTGACAGCCGTCCTGTTGGCATTGCCTTCCGGTCATTTAGGCGGACAGATGTCCTATCCTGCAGATGACTTCTGAGGGTGCCAAGATGTCTCCGCGCGTGGTATAAGGGCGTTCTTCCTCTACCATAGTATGCGGGTGATCCATATGTCGTGCGGGTGGCATATGAGGAGCTCTTCTGTGACCCGCGGGTGGTGTTTAAGGGTATTTGGGTCTTTTTGGTACCCTACCTCTATAAGTTCCCCAGTCCAGTGTTTCTTCCGTGTGAAGTCTTTATGCAGGTGAAATTCTGGACTTAATGTATGTTGGGGATTTTTGAATTTTGAAGTTAAGTATAAAATATCTTATGTTGGTATAGATAATCATGAAAAAAGGAGCAAGTTGACCACTCGCAGGCGCGTGAACAGATGATGGAACGTTTATGACGGCTGTCACTGTACCCGACTGTGCACCTTTTTCTCTTTTTCGAATTTCCCGCGTGACGTGGCGGTTGCTGATTAGGCGATGAGTTTCTCTTTCTACTGTTCATATCCCATCGCATTAATTGCGATGGGTATAAATAGGGAGAAATGTCTTCTAGTTGAAGTTTTATCACCTTCATTTTCTGATTATCTTCTTGCTTTCTTTCCAATAAAGCACGAAATTTTCTCATCTCTATTCATCAGATCTTTCGATAATGTCGAACGTTCAAACTAAGATTGACGAGATAGAAGTTTCATGGAACTATACCGAATATGAGAAATTACTAGAGACTTACGGTATTCCACCAGAGTGGGGACCGGAGTTTTCTTCGCCAGGTTCCATAGCCAGTTTACCACTACCTGGTAAAATGGCTGTCTATGCTGACTATTTTGTTTATGGGAACTTCCGTTTTCCCATAACAAAATTTTTTAAAAAAGTACTAACTGCCTTGGGATTCATTTATCCCAATTGCATCCCCGTGCTGTGATGCGAATTCGACATTACGAATTTGTATGTATAGCACATGATATGGTGCCTCACCTTGACCGTTTTCCCGTCTTTTATCGTCTTACCAACCGCGAAGGTTGGTATACGTGTCAAGGATTTTCTGATCGAAGTATCGGATATGAAGTTAAAAAGATATCCGCTGACTGGCGGAATAAATTCTTTTGGATATCTGAAGATGTGGTTCCTACGACCATGGTTCGTCGTCCGGTCAATTCTGCTCTTCCGGACGTCATCACGGCCGCTTATGAGGGTCGAGACTGGTATCGCACTCTAATGGCGGAGCCGACACCAATGTGAGCGCTTCCTGAGGAAGCCTTAGTGTGGGCTGGGATGAGTCGCTTATGGCCTTCAGAGTTTATGGAGCCAATTTTTGTTGACCTGAATGAATGTGAGTTGTCCTTATTGCCTTTTTTCTTCCTTGAATTTTTTATTACTGAGTTTCTATTTTTTCAGGTCGGAGTTCTATGTTTAACGCCCTCTTTGAGTATAGGGGTTGCGTCCGTAAGAGCATCCGTTACGCGGGGGACCAACCCATCCTTGAGAAGACCAAATCTCGATTTCTTTTCCCATAGAAAGTTGGAGCTGAGCCAGTTGTCTCGGACGCGACCTTCGAAACAGGTGCGTACGTTCTAAACCTTCCTCCTCTTAATGCCATTACTTCTGATGGAGTGATCGCTATTCTATCATCAAGTGATGATGATGACGATACTTCTGAATTCTCCACCTCCCAAAAGGAGGAGAATTCTGATGGCAATACCTCTAATTTTTCTTCTGTCTCGCATTTGTTGGCAGGAGTGGAAAATAAGAGAAAGTTGTCGTCCGTTCAGGCGAGTGACGCGGGTGTAAGCACCACGGAGGTTGGGGAAGGATCGTCAAAAAAGAAGCGAAAAGTCCACCGCCCCAAAAAGCACAATATAGTCTTGCTGAACGCATTGATATCGTGGAAGGTATGTGTCCCCTCTTTTGCGTTTTACTTATTTTTGGGATGTTACCTAAGTATGATTTTTCCGTTTTGTAGATCCGTTGATCTTTGGGAATGATACATCCGAGAGGTTACCTACACCAACTCCCCACGCTGAGAAGCAACCATCTCCTTCCCCAGAGAGGGAGGCGGGGGACAAACTTCATACTCCACCTACTGGTTTTGATACGGAAGACCGGCCAACATCTCCTCCGATTGAGACGACTATAGTAGAGAGACCGCCGACTCCTTCGGTTGATACTGTAGTGGAGGGACCCAGCAACCAGTTTGGAATTGATAATCGCTTTGACTATCTTTTTCAGGCTGGTAATACTGCTGGTGACCAAGAGGGCAATCCTACTGTTAATGAGGAAGGTTTTAGGTTCGACGAATCTCCTCCTCGTCTTCCTCCTCAACAGTCTTCTTCCACCCCATTTCGCCTTAAAACTTCAGGTTCCCGTTACTATGGGGATGCGAATTTGGGAGATAAGTTTGACTTATTTGTCCCTCCATGGGATATTACCAATGGATCCCGATTTACTATCTCGGGGTCTGTATGAGTTTTGTTCAACACTGCGTGCCACCGGCTGAGATGGTGCACCAGCATGATCTTTCTCTCCATGACCTTTATACTAACTTATCTTACCACTTGGCTAATGCTTTGGCCGGTAGTCAGGAAGTCGTACATGAATGGCGTACTATAGGCGGGAAGTTAGGAGAGTCTTCCCAAGCTCTTGAAGCTGCGAGGAAGGAAGCTGAGGAGCATCGTTTGGCAGCCAAAACTGCTAAGTGGAAGCAGATGGATGCGGAGAATGCTCTCAAGGGTGAGCAAGAGCGGAATGCTGCTGCTGCCCGCCGATGGAAGGAGGCATGCGAAAAACAGAATTCCCTTCTTGTGGCTGCTCGGGCAAAGGCTCAAAGAGAAAAGGATGATTTGGCCCGGGCTCAAGAAGCAAAACTCGGCTTTGGAAAATCAAGTGACCCTTCAAGGTACTCGAATCCAAGAGCTTGAGGCGGAGCTGAAACTGCAGAGGGAGCAAGAAGAGCTGAGAGACAAAAGTCCCGCGGAGATTCAAGCTACTTATGACTCCCTCCTGCAGGCTCGTGAAGAAGCAGCCGCGGAATTCTAAGAGCTCCGGGTGCGGGCTGAACGCGCGGAGCGAGATCGTCAGTGGTTCCTCACTCAGGGGGTTGATGCTGTAAGTCTCTTAAACTTTAACGCTCAATTTTCATCTTGCATGTTGATACTAAAGACTTTAGTTTTTTATTTTGACAGGTCGTCGGTCATATCAAGGGGAGTGCGGAGTTGACTGACAGCTTTGCCAACGTGATGGCTACTTCCTCCCCGCTTGGACGTGTGAGAGGTTTTCATGAAGGGGTGGCCTATGCTCAAAGTAATCGCACGTTTAAGGATCACCCTCTTCATTTCCTTGACGTCAAGCAGGAATGCACACACGTATTAGAGAGCATGATGACCTGGTTTTCCCACTCCAGAATATGCTTCCGGAGTTTGCCTTCGCCCCTGATGGCGTGCAACAATTGAAGGGATATCTAGGAGATGAGTCTGAGAATGATTCTTCCGAGGACACTTCACCAAAGGCTCTGGAAGATACAGCAGTTTAAATCCGTAGAATAAGATAGACTAGATTTTTAAATTCTTATAATTATCTCTCTTCGAATTTTGTAACTGTCTTTTGATATAAAAAGAATCTTTTGAGAAATTCTTTTGTGAGTATTCAACTTTTTACGGAAAAATATCCTTAGGAGATATTTTTAGATTTTGAAAATTTTGCAAGTTGGTTACTCATGGTGACGTGGTGGAAAGGGAAACTTCCTGGGGGCACTTGACAAGACGTGCACGACGCCCTTGACAGCTTGTTTACACTTTCTTGAATTTCTCGCCTGACGTGTCGACCATCCAGCGGTCCGCGGTTTCTCTCTCCTCTGTCGCTCAATCCGTCGCATTAATTGCAATGGGTATAAATAAACCACTCGTGATTTCCATTCAACTCTTATCACTTTCAAATTCTCTTTCTCTCATATATTCAAGACTTTAAAATTTTCTGAAATTTCCTTCATCTTCTTACTTGATGGCTAGAGAGAAAAAAGGTACCCTTGCGATTAACGAAGTCGTCGTGGCTCTTAAAGAGGAAGACTTTAATGACGTGGTGAACATATATGGGTAGGCGACGGAATGGGAGCCGGAGCGTCCGGCTAGTGGTTCCATTGCCACTAGTCCTCCTCCGAGGAAAATGGCTGTATATATAGACCATTTTACGACGGGGAACTTCCAGATTCCTGTGACAAAGTTTGTCCAGTCGATCTTGACAACTTATGGAATTCATATATCGCAGACGCATCCTTTTGGGATGTTGAGGATTCGTCACTTCAAATTCTGTTGTCAAGCTCGCGGACTCGAGCCATCTGTCGGCATGTTTGCCGTATTCTACAAGATGATCTCCCGCGACGGATGGTACAGTTTTGCCTCCGTTAAGAAGAGGGTTATAGGTACGGAATGGATCCGTAGCCTTCATGGTTGGAAACCAAAGTTCTTCTGGATCCGAGAAGATGTTATTCCTTTCGCGATGACTAAACGTAAGGCGAAGGATGCCATGCCCGTGGTTCCGGCCGCTGCTCATGAAGGTCTTTCGTGGTTCAAGACGCTAGTTGCCACACCGACTCCCATGCGTCCCATTCATGAGGGGGCGATGGTGAGTGCGAAGATGAGCCGTTTGTGGCCGTTTCCTAAGTTGGAACCGTATTACGAGAGGACCAACAAGAGTAAGTTTAGTGTTACATCTGTCTTTTTCTTAATGAACATCTTATTTCTGACTTGTTTTATTGTTCGTACAGGTGAGGGTTCCGCCTTCAACACTTTTTTGGATCATGAAGGGGGAATGATGGTGTGTCGCCCGGTTGATCTGAGGGACGGGCCCTTTTTGGACCGCACCAGCAGTAATTTCTTATTCCCTACTGCACTTCATTTGGAACCTTTGGTGTCCGAACCCATGTATGCCCAAGGTGAGGAGTATGTTCGAGAATCCATTCTCAAAGGTGAGGGCATTCTCCAACCCCGACCCTTGACTGCTATTACTTCTAGCGGAGTGATTGTACTCTTTTCGTCCAATGAGGAGTCGTCACTCTGTGAAGGAAGTTTTCCTGTTGATGCTATTAATTCCGTGGACTCGACTGCAGGTTTGACTCGGCAGAGGGCCACGTCCAGTTAAGCGGCGGACCAGGACGATGTTACTACTGCTGCGGAGGGTAAGGGCCCTGTACCTTATGATGTCACCGTTGAGGGTGAACGTCCGGCAGCTGACGCGGAAGCTTCAAAGGTAGCTGGCAAGCATAAGGTTAATCCTGCCAAAGCCGCTCCGATGAAGAAGTCCAAAAAGGCCAAGCCCTCCGTCCTAGAAGCGCGCCTGAATCAACTTGACGCGGAAGATGCTTCCTTAGGTATGTTACATATATCTCATATTTGTTAACTGTTGTGGATCCACTGCTTATTTAATTCTTGGGTAACTTGTTTTTAGTGGGCCTGAATGACTTTTCTGAAGATATTTCAGGTCTAAAAAGTTCAGCTGATCCGCCTCCTCCGTCCCCCAATACTGCCAAAGAACCAATCCTTGTGGCGGATGATTCTCCGTTGAAGGCAAGGGAGGTTGATCCTACTGATCATGTTAGTAGGTCACCTTCCTATCATGTTCATCGTTTTAGGGATCAAGGAGGGGTAAGTATGTTTGGCCCTGGGCTCAAACTTCCTCACCTCCTCATGAGGAAGACCTCGCTCCGCATAATCCACACTGGTCTTTATGCCAGAATTCAACCTTCCGTGACGTGGATGTATGCGTTGAGTATTTGTAGGAGAGTCTTCCTCATGCTGAGAAGGAACGACATCGACGTTGTATTCGCCATGAGTTATTAAACTCAAACTCATATCATTTGGCGAATACGATCTCCACCTGTCAAGAAATAACCCGGGATTGGTTGGCGATGAACGGGGAGTGGGATGAGGTGACGGCCTCGGCTACCAGTGCCAAAGAAGAAGCCTTGAAAGCCATAAACGAGGCCAGGGAAAGCCGCCAAGCTCTGGAGGCGGAGAAGGCCGCTCGATCTGCCGTCGAGGAAGCCAAGGCTGTTCTCCAAAAGCAATTGGATGAACAAGCCAATTTATTGAAGACTTTGCAAGCTGAATCGGCGGTCAAAGACAAGCGTTTGGCTGACCTTAACGCCAGGAACTGGGATCAGGCCTTAGAATGTGCCGGTCACAAGATGGAACTTGTCCGAGCTAAGGCGGACAAAAAGTGGCTACTGGCAGAGGGGATTCCCAAGGTATGCATCTTACCTTGCTTGTAAATAGTTTAAGTGTTTAAAATTGCTTTCACTTTATTATTCACACAGGTTATCGCCGACGTCCGGGCGAGCGACGAGTTTGGGAACTGCGTTGCCGTCCTCTTGAAAGCTTCCAAGCAAGCTGGCCGCCAACTAGGTTTCCAGGAAGGTTATCAGTTTGGTTCCACTTCCGGGCTTCCTGAGGAATATATTTTTGCTGGCCAAGATACTACAGCTGTTCTTATCCAAAAGTCTAAAGATTTCGATAATTTGAAGTTTCCTTTGGAAGAGCAGATATCGTAGCTTGTAGATAAAGAGGATAGTGTTGGGCCTAGTTTTGTGGTTTGAGCTTAGTTTGTATTTAGTTCTACTTGTTTGGGCTTGGGGTTTTGGGCTTGTATGTGAGCCGAGAACACTTATGTGTTCTCGGTGGGCTTTTGATTGTTTGGGCCGGCCTAGTTGGTTGTTATACCTATATATAGGCATGTTATGTATAGGGTTAGAGGTTGTTCATTCCTAGTCTTGTGATCAAGTATTGTAAGTGCTTAAGCACCCGACGTATTCAATAATATACGTGTGTTTTGAAGCAATCTTGTGTTATTCACTTGTTATTATTCATGTTCTTGAATCACCGAGTGTTGGTATTCCGCACCAATACTCGTTTAGCTGATATCATAATTGTAGTGATCCAGATTTGGGACTTACAATTGTTATCAGAGCCTTAGACATATTCAGGCTCGTTATTGTGATATCAACAGATTCAAGTTATCAAGGTTTGGTGGTGTTGGTGAGTTTTCCGGCGAGGCAGTGTTCGGAGAAGAAGATTGGATTATTTTTGGATAAAGATTGGATTTGACTTGGAAATTAAATCAAATCCCATTTTATTTGGAAAGTTGTTACAATTCAGTTAAAGTGTTTTTTTTTTTTTCGGTCTCTGTAGTTTTAAAAAAACCAGTAGTTCTCGGCTTAAAGAATTACGTAGTTCTCGGCTTATCGTATTTCTCGGTTCATCGTAGTTCTCAGCTTGTTTGTGTTCTCGGTCAAAGAACTGGTTAACATCATAGTTCTCGGTCAACTATAGTTCTCGATCAAAAGATTGGTTAAAGCTTGAGTTCTCGGTCAGCAACTGGTTAACGTTTGTGTTTTCGGTCTTAGTTCTCGGTCAGTATGCTGTGTTGGGCCTGGACCATTAACCTGAACTGTTTCTTTTTAGTGAACCTCAATCTTTATTTGGACTTAAGTTGAACTTAATTTTATTTGGACTTGATTTAAAAAATGGCAGCAGCTCAATCAACTCGTCACTTCACCAAGAACTTGATACCATCATTGGCACTGCTACTCATACCCCGTCTACTATCCCATGAGGGGTTCAGTGAATGGAAATTCCGTTTCGAGCACTATGCCAAGATGAAAGATTCAAAAATCTGGAAAAGCATTGTGAGGGGACCTCAAAGGATCACCTATCAAAGGGATGGTTCAACCGAGGTTCTTGTGAAACCTGTTGCTCTATACGATGATGATGATTTTGCAAAAGTTGAAGAAGATGAGAAAGCTCTTTCAACTCTAACTATGGCACTCTCACCCGAGATTGCCCTTCAGTTTAGAGAACTCCAATAAGCTAAGGAGTTGTGGGCTGCACTGATAGAAGTTTATGACTGAAATGAGGATATGAAGAGAAGTCGCCAAGAACTGCTGCGACAAAAGTTTAATATGTTTAATCATATTCTGGGAGAGACACTGGAATCCCAACTTCAAAGGTTTATATCTCTTGTAATTGAAATGAGAACTGCTGGAATTTTTCTACAAACCTCAGAAATTAACAAGTTGGTGAATTCTCTTCGAAAAATTGGGACATGAATGTTGCAGTCATCAAAAAGACCAAAGATCTTAACAGAATGAGCATAACTGAAATGATTGCCACCATTAAAGACTGCGATATGGATGATAAAAAACGGGCAATAAATCATGCTAGTTCTTATAGTGCTGCTGGTTATAACGTTGCTTCTAACAGTGCTCTCATGTCTCAAGATAGTTTTTCACAGTTCAAGCCCACTCAACAACCACCACAAGGAAACTTCCAGATGTTTTCATCCACCCTCGGTCAATCATCATCATTAAATTCACCTAATCCAGCTCCAGTATTTTTCACCAAATCTGGTCAGTCTACAAATGATTTTGGTAAAACCACTCCCAGTCTAAACCTCAGCCATATTCCCACCATACCTAAAGAAACTCAAGAGAATATAGCTCTAATGGCGGGATTCATGAATTTTTATCATGCCTTTCTGGCCGGAGACTTGGTTCAACCAGTGGTTACTGCTGAACTAGATCAGATTCATCCCGATGATGTTGAAAAAATGGACATCTCGTGGCAAATTGCCATGGCAGTTTTTCGTGCCAAGAAGTTTAATAAGAGGACGGGGAGAAATTATTGAAACATGCCTAATAATCAAAAGGTGGGTTTTAACAAAGAGACCCTTAGGTGTTACAACTGTCACGAGCCGGGTCATTTTGCTCGTGAATGCACTAATCCAGCTAAGGATGGAAATACGGAGAGGGCATTGATTCCAGTTGGGAATGTTCGGGGTGATGTTGGAGGGAGTTCGGGAAATGGTGAAAGAGGTATGGTTGCTCAAACGTTCTCGTGGGAAGATCAGATGGTTGCGATTAACATTGGAAATCAAACTGCAAACTTCGCAACAGTTGAAGACTCTGAAGAGGAAAACACTGCTGAGGAGAAGGTCAAGGAGCTCCAGTTTGCTTAAATGGCATTCACTTCTCCGTATTCATCTGAGGTACGTTTTCAACCGTGCTCTTTAAATTGTGGTGAGAAAATAGAAATGTATAAACTTCATAATGACAGTCTAAGTAGAGATATGGAAAGAATACAATCAGAGAACTTTAAACTTAAGAAAAATGAAAAGAGTTTTCTAGATAAAAAAAGAATCACTCAAAAAAGATGTTAAAAAACTTAAGTCTGATTTTAGTATAAAGAGCTGTCACTATCTTGATGCTAAACAAGAAATCGCTGAGTTGACTGCTAAATTGGAGACCGCCAAATCAGAAATTTTAAATCTAACTAGCATGTTTGAAAAGGCTGAATTTGATTTTAAAAAATTCAATGGGTCCAGTAAAGTTGTCAACTTATTGATTGAAAATCAACTGTGGTGGAGAGAAAATGAAGGTGAGGGGATAGGACTCAGTCAAGTTCCCCCACCATACAACCATAATTATGTTCCTACTCCTGTCACCAAAGAACAAGAAGAAAAGGTAATTGACTTGAAGTATGGTAAACAAGATAAGGGTGAGGGGACCGGCTCTACAAATTCCGGTCTATCTACTTCAAGTATGAACGATTCTAATGTGTCTACTTCATGTGCAGAAAAAGTAATTGTGAAGGAGTGGACTGATGAGGATGACGACCCTCTCTTTGATTTTGATAATAATTTTATTTCTAATGTTTCTTTAGAACTTCCTGTTTTGAATTCTGTTATTTCGACTGTTTGTGTGGGCTCTGTTTTAAAGAGAAAGGATACTTGTGTGGTTGATTCGGTTGAAACTTTAAACTCTAATAATGTGGTTTCTAATTAAAACAAAATTTCAAAAGATTCCAAAAAGTCAGAAATGTATGTTGCACCTAAGTTTGTCAAGGAGGGATGCTCTAATGACAAACAAGGTGATAAATTAAAAAGGGGTGACATGAATTTTTGCAAATCTAAGAAAACTGGTCCACACAACCAGTCCAGACAAGGAGTTGCCCAGAATGAATTTTTCATAAAATGTCAGACATGTTTTAACTGTGGCACTCCTGGTCATATTGCCAGAAACTGTCCACATCGTCCGTACATTCCCTACTACGGATTTTATCAAAGGAATATGCCTTATATGCCTCGTAATACGTATAGACAAGAATTCAGGCATTGTCCAGCTAGTTCGTTTGACGATGATGGGAATCGAAATAAATCTGGCAGGTTTAGTCCTCATCAGACCAAACCGAACAGATACAAAAGAATAGCCAGAAAAGATGTTTCAAATTCAAACTCAAATATAAAAACTAAGGCTAAGTCCAAACAGGAGAAACGGGCAGATTCGTCTCCTCCCACGTCCAAATCACCGGAGGTTACAACAACCATTCGTACATATAACTCCAAGTCTCACAGACATAGATGGTTACCTAAATCTCCAGCCAAAGAGTTAACAAAATCTATTTTTGATGATCAAAAGGATATGTCATGGCAATCCGTAATAACTGTAGACGAATCAGGGTCACCCAGTGTAAGTATGGACTGGGTACCAAAAACTAACTAATCCCGCAGTTCGTGCAGGGACAAATATGGAGGAATATCATCAGACCTTGGTATGTTGATAATGGCTGTTCCAGGCACATGACAGGAGACATTACCCAAGTACACGACATTCAAACATTTAATGGTGGGTATGTGTCCTTTGCGGGAGGAGAGAAAGGAAAGATCACTCAAAAGGGTATTGTAAGTAATGGTGTTTTAAAGTTTGAAAATGTTAATTTTGTTCCAGAATTGAAGCATAGTCTTTTGAGCGTACCACAAATTTGTGACAGATTTTTCAACTCATTTTACTAAAAAGGAGTGCTTAATTCTGAAACCTGGTATAATTATACCAGAAGAATGGATTCTTGTTTGATCACAACGAAAAGATAATGCTTATGTGATCGACATGAACAAAAATGTTCCTGATGAAATAACCTGTTTGTTTTCAAAAGTGTCAGAACATAATGCAATGCTTTGGCATCGTCGGCTTGGTCATGCTAATACAAAATATCTAAATCGTCTTGCTAAAAACAATTTAGTGCGTGGCTTACCAATCAAGGATTTTGTGACTGTTGAAAAATGTGTTGCTTGTGCTTTGGGTAAACATCATCGAAAATCTCATAAGCCTAAGTTAATTAATACCATCTCATCAGTTTTTCAATTACTTCATATGGACCTTTTGGGCCGGTTCATGTCTTAAGTTTGTCTCGTAGCTCTTACTGTCTCGTTATTACTGATGATTACTCACGTTTTACATGGGTATTTTTCTTGTCAAATAAGAATGAAACTGCAGTCTGATCAAGAAGTTTGTGGTGTT
Organism: Bidens hawaiensis; assembly: GCF_021521415.1. Lineage (NCBI taxonomy): Eukaryota > Viridiplantae > Streptophyta > Magnoliopsida > Asterales > Asteraceae > Bidens > Bidens hawaiensis. Next base: position 8,620,217 of record NW_027491014.1, read on the forward strand.
AATGGAGAATCAACTAAACCTAAAGCTGAAAGGAATCCGGTGTGATAATGGAACGGAATTCAAGAATGCAGTTCTGAATCATTTTTGCTTAGAAAAGGGGGTGCTTCGTCAGTACAGCGCTCCACGGACACCGCAACAAAATGGTGTCGCTGAAAGAAGAAATAGAACTCTAATCGAGGCAGCAAGAACGATGTTATGTGACTCCAAACTGCCACTATTTATCTGGGCAGAAGCTATTAATACGGCCTGTTATGTTCAGAATCGAGTGATTATCATCGAGTGATTATCAACAAGTCCAAGATGAAGACTCCGTATGAGATTGTTTATGGTCATAAACCACTGTCGCTCATTTCAGAGCTTTCAGGTGTCCATGCACATTATTAAATCTAGAAACCACTCCAAAGTTTGGGGCCGCGGAAGATGAGTGTTACTTCATTGGATATGAGGGAAATACAGCATATAGGGTCTACAACAAGTCAACCAAGCAGATTCTAGAGTCTTTTGAAGTCCGTTGGTTAGAATAAAATGAGACTGACGCACGTGTTGGTCCCAATTGGTTATCCGACTACAATGAATTCTTCAATTCCTTCAATGTATTTCCATTCATCAACACAGACTCTCAAAGTGGTCCCACCGTGGAAGTTACACAAGACAGTTCTCAGTCACTGTCTTATATTTCTCCGTTACTAGATGATGATGTTACTGAGCTGACCAGTCTTCCGACTACAACCAATAATCAGCCTAAAAAATCTTCAGAGACCGATTGTTCACCTATCTCGTCGGAGAATACTGCAAATGTTGAGGGGGAGAGTTCCGTTCGTTAGATATTCGGGAGCACATTGTTTCCCGACACCATTCCAGATGAATACATTGCTGGCACCTCGTACTCTCACAGTACAACAACATCTGGCTGGAAAAATCCCCTTACTACCGGGGAGAACGTAACAAATCTTCAACCCAACAGTGATGTTTCTGATCATTTAATTCCATCAAGAATCCAAAAGAATCATCCGATTGAAAACATCATAGGTCCCTTGAAGCAGGTGTGTCCACCAGAAGTCAGACCGGACACATAAACAGTTGTATGTTTTCCTGTTTCATATCTCAAATCGAGCCAAAGAATGTTGAGATGGCCCTTCAAGAACCTAGTTGGGTTGATGCTATGCATGAAGAACTGAATCAGTTTGATAAGTTGAAGATATGGAGATTGGTTAAACTGCCGGAAGGAAAGAAAGCTCTTGATACAAGATGGGTTTTTAGGGTCAAGCAAGATGACACTGGGGTTATTGTTCGTAATAAGGCACGACTGATAGTTCGCGGGTTTCGTCAGGTAGAAGGGTTAGATTACACATAAGTCTATGCTCCAGTAGCTAGACTTGAGGCAATTAGATTTTTTCTGGCATATGCATCGTATATGGGGTTCACAGTATATCAGTGGATGTTAAAACAACATTTTTGAGGAGATTTATGTTGACCAGCCACCGGGTTTCGTTGATTCCAAGAAAACAAATCATGTTTATAAACTAGACAAGGCTCTGTATGGGCTACATCAGGCTCCTCGGGCGTGGTATGCTACGCTGACCGCACATCTTCTTTATCATAGCTATAAGCGTGGAACGATTGATCAAACTTTGTTCCGGGAAACTGTCGGAAAAGATTTGATTCTGGTCCAGATCTATGTTGACGACATCATCTTCGGTTCCACCAGTGCTGATTTGTGCAAAGAATTTGAGGGTGTTATGAAGAAAAGATTTGAGATGAGCTCGTTGGGTGAAATGACAACACTTCTGGGTTTACAGGTTCGCCAAAGTCTGACAAAAATTTTGTTGCATCAAGGAAAGTATGTTGAAGATATGCTGGCTAAGTTTGAGCTTCAAGACTCCAAGAGTGCTAATACTCCGATGGCAGAAAGACCGCTATTGTCATATGTTTCTGAAGGGAGTCCCGTAGATCACACATACTATCGATCGATGATCAGATCTCTGATGTATCTCACAGCTAGCCGTCCCGACATAATTTTTGCAGTCTGCCAATGTGCTCGCTTCCAGGCTAATCCTAAACTCTCTCATTTAATTGATGTTAAACGTATTTTTAGATATCTGAAGGGACAACCGAAGTTAGGTCTTTGGTATCCCAAACAATCAGAATTTGATCTTTATGCTTTTGCTGATAGCAATTATGGTGGAGATGACATTGACAGGAAATCCACGTCAGCCGATTGCCAGTTTCTAGGAGATTGACTAATCTCATGGCAGTGTAAGAAACATCAAACAGTATCTACCTCGACAGTCGAAGCAGAGTATGTTGCCGCATCCGCTTGCTATTCTCAGGTTATCTGGATGCAAAACCAGTTGCTGGATTACGGTTTGGAATTTCTTAACACTCCTATTTTCTGTGATAATGATGCGGCCATTGCTATTGTGAAAAACCCTGTCCAACATTCTAAAACCAAGCACATCGATATTAAAATTCATTTTATTCGTTACTGTTTCGATCAGAAATTGTTTCATTTTGAACAAGTCCACACCGACAACAATGTGGCGGACTTATTTACAAAACCGGTCGGAACAACAAAATTTAATGTGCTTGTGAGTTTTCTTAAAATGCTTCGTTTCGAGGATTGAGTCTTTTTGGGGTTAAATTTGTACATATTGGTTTGTTTTTGCACAAATTTAGGGGGAGAAAAATCAAAAGGACAAAAATAGTGTGTGCGTTGAAAAATCAAAATGTCAAAAATAGTGTTTGTGCGTTGTTCTTATTTAATTTTTTTTTGAGTTTTTCTAGATTCATCTTCGCTTAAAATTATGTCGGTTGCTCAAGTTTGAAGGACATATACTTGTATATGGTTGGTCCGGTGTTCTACTTGTAGTTTCACAGGATTGCCATTTACCTAACGACTGAAAGCACCCGGGGCGATTATGATGTGTTTTTGTGTTTCGTGTTCTTTCACTTAAAATTATGTCGGTAACTCTGAGTTGGAAGGACATGTGTTTTCATGCATGTTTGGTCCGGTTAACCACTTGTGATTATAATGGACCGGGGTGACTGAATTCTTAACACGTGTGTTTTACTTAACTCCCTAGGAAGTGATATTAATATTCAGTTAACGGCTTTTTAGAAGCTTTAAAATATTTTCAAATGAAAATTGATCCAACCTTTGGAAAATGATAGATAAATTGATATTGTGTGCCTAACGGGTGAAGTTATTAAGCTTAAAAGGCTCTAGAACAGTCATTGATGTGTATGGTAGCTTTCCTTGATACGTAAAAGTTAAAGTGATATAAACTAAATTTGCTAAACTTAATGTGGAGAGTCATTTTGAAAACATGTGCATGTCTCCAGATTCATCTCTCCGAATGATAGGTAGAAAAGAAATTACCCAGTCATACACGAGCCCATTAGTGTCTTGATCACCAAAATTACTGTATCGTCAAGCTATTATTATTATTATTATTATTGTTGAAGCAAATAATAATAATAATAATAATAATTTTGTGATTGCATTTATTTATCTCTATTAAAGTTATTTCATAATCAAGGCTTAAAGGGTCAAACTAGAACTACAGAGATGGGGGCACACAAGTAAGTCCTGTCAATTCTCGAATGAAAGGCCTGTCAGTTTACTGGCACTAAGTCCAATGTTCAACCTTAAAAACCAAGCCTGCTTTGTATAAAATTTTTGATCAAGCACTAGGGGGTTGGAGTCAAATTGAGGTGATCTGGGGGAAGCCAAATACGCTTTGAGAAGAGATAGGAGGCATCACAGGTCTATGAGTGATGTCCATCTAAGCTTTATGCCTAACTGAACCTTAATCATATCACTGATGCGATGAAAAATCATGCTAAGTATGGGATACACGGTATCAATCTGTCTCTTAATGTCATAATAACGCTAAACATGAATCCTTGTGACAGCCTCTTGAACGATATGGATTCCATGTTCGGATCTTTTCATAAAAGGGCGGCAGTTTTACGAATAACTGAAATTTGATCCTGACTTTAAAAAAAAGGGGAGTTGTCTTACCTTTGTGTGGATTTATCTTTTCTTGTTTTAATTTTATTTTTATTTTGTTCTGTCTTGTATAATTATAAGGTTTCCTCAAAATTACTCTCCTCGAAATGTTCTTTGATAATCTGGTTTTTCAACTTGGGTTTTTCTCAATTGGGTTTCTTAAATTTTGTTGGTTCTCTCAACTCCTTAATAATCTGGTTGTCAACTTGGGCTTTTCATGGGCCCAAGCTCTCTTTTAGTTCTCGGCCCGGGTTAAACCTTTATAATGTAATTTAACAAATGTTCAATATCACTTTACCAGTTTACCAAAGGTCTTCTCTCTTTCAAGCATCTAAGCTGAAAACCCCTCTCATCTCATCTAATCATCTTCAAAGTATATTTCATTGCTTGACAGTACTAAACGAGGATGATTTGGGATTCATGTACTGACAGTGGATTGACTAAGGCTACTGTAACCTGATTTATTCTATAATTTGATGAATCAAAAATGGATTCTTGTTTATTTAGGAATTCCGGTGGTTATTTTTTGGGTTGAATTAAGGGTTTTCGGTTGAGTTTTTTATAAGATGTTGCAGGTTTAATGGTGGTTTGTAGGGATCTCGGTGGGTTAAAGATGGTTACACGAATTCCAAGGTGGAATCCAAAGAGTTCTCTGTCCCCAGCTGTCAAAGAGCTCTCGGTTGACTTTGGTTGGCTGAGAACCTTCTCTCTTGACAGAAAACATCGTTCTCGGTCAAGTATTGACCCAGAACACTTGTTCTCGGTTAAATGTTGACCGAAAACTTAGTTTTTGGCTGGTTTTCATTGACTTTTGTTGACCGAGAACTCACCTGTTGACCGAGATCCCTACACTTGGGCCTAATTCTCACTGATCGGGCCCAAATCTATTCTTTGCTGTGATCTTGGGCCGTCTAAAATTTCCTTTTGGTTTTAATAAGATACTTTGGGCCATATACTGATCTGGGTCCAATGAAAATTCTTATGAAAATTGTTAAACACTATCAAGCCAATCTATTTGATATCTAACTTGATACGTTTGTTGCGGATATGGCTGATCAAAAACCGTTAAAGTTTGTGGAAACTCATAATATAGCTGGCCACTTGTATGATCCACCAATGGCTCACAAGGAATTCAAGTCGATGATAGTCGAACTCAATACCTGCAGGTGCTCTCAGGCTCTTCGGGAGAATCCTGTCATTTGCAAGAAGATGGTTACTGATTTCTGGAACAATGCAAAGATGAATTCACAAGGGGCAGATGGAGTTATTTCAATCGACTCCAAAATACAGATGAAGCCGGTCGTTGTTACTGAAGCCATTATCAGAGAGGTACTCCTGCTTGGGGATCAACCCGACTACCCGACAGAGTACTCTGCTACTGAAATTACTGAGGTTCTCACAAGAATGAGATACGAAGGTACTTATCCACAAGCAATCAAGAAGCTGTTTCACCCATACCGGAGATACCTACTTCACACGCTCTTTACATGTATCTCTGGAAGAAAGGGGGGTTCATATGAGATCAGTCACACCCAAATGTCTGCCGTAGCTGCTCTGATCATGGATTGGAATTACAACTATTCCAAATTCGTTTTCAATAAAATGATGAGAAATCTAAGGGCAAAGAAGAAGGAGATGTTCTTGATGTATCCAAGGTTTTTGCAGATGATTTTTGATTCTCACTACACCGATCTGGTTAAATCTTTTGAGACCTTGGATATGAAGTCTATGGGACCCAATTCATTTGGGTTAATGAAGCAGTCGAGAAAGGGAGCCAAAGTGGTTTATAGGGGATTAAAACCCCTAGTAACATTCGGTCGTTTTGCTGAGACCGAAGCTGAGCCTGTCGTAGCTCAGGTTGCTGACGAGCATGTGGCACCGTTTGAAATTTCAGATGATGAAGAAGAGGAAGAGGAACACCCTGAATCAGTCACTCTTACTGAAGATGAAAGAATGAAAGCTGTTGAAGCTGCTAAAGTATTAATTCAGTCAACTGCTTTGAAGCCTCCTCAGATAGTTACTGAAGACATTGAGGAAGACTATGTTAAAGAACCAGCTGCTGATCTCATTCATCGTAAATGAAAAAGGGATGATTTGAAATCCAGCGAGTTGGACAGTGAAGTCGAAACAACTAACGTGACACCAACACCAGCGCCAGAATCAACACCAGCACCAGAATCAACACCCATACCAGCACCATAATCAACTATCAGCCCTGTTGCTGAACCATCTTTCCAGGAGTTGCTGTCCAGTGACTTTGTCAGTGATTTTAAATTTGAGACAGAAATTCCATGCTCAAATCCTTCAGATATTCCCTCTGGTTCATCCGGTCCATCCGTTCAGGGTCAATCAAGCTCGGGTGTTTCAGATAAGGTTGCTCAAATCCTTGCTATGCAGGAGAACTACTTTCAGAATAAGGGAAAAGGTGTGGTTCTTGAGAACGCTCCTGTAGATGTTCAGGCACTGCAACGATGAGTCTTTGAACTCGAGCAGGATTCGGTAATTAAGGATGTCCGTATTCAAGAACTTGAGGCCATCAACTCAGACAAAGAATCCAAGATTAAAGAGTTCCAGTCTGGCATGGGAGGTTTGACAGCAATGTATCTTGATCTCCAACAAAAGCTATTTCAGGAATTTGGAGATAAATTCAAGAGTAATGAAGACGTATTGTATCAACCCCACACTGCTGATCAAGATAAAGACTCTAATGCTCGTCCAGTTGACAATACTGATATTAGCAGACAAGAGGAATCAGAGTCCTTAAAGCAATACATGGAAGCACCACCCGTCACCAAAGAGAAATCATCCAGTATTCAGAAGAAACTACTTGAAAAGGGAAAGAAGAAATTGTTGGTGATGAATAATTCTGATCAGAATGTTGTGTCATCAGATCACCCAGAAAGGTTCGTTGTCACTCTTGAAAAGGGATTCTCTGACGGATATGGTGATCGATCTGGGATTCTCTCTTGGGGTTTTGATGCAGACAAGAACATGTGGTGGGTTAAGAGAAAGTCAGGAAAAACTTAATACTATAAGAAGATGAAAGACTTTGGCTCCTGGACTAAAGTGGATTTGAGTGATCTAATTAACTCTCCATTCACAAATCCATCTAATGACAAAAGAGAAACAGATTTCTGGAATTTTCTCAAGCGTCAAGTTGATAAAGGTTTTCCAAACATGACAACTGCCGAATCCTTCCTGAAGAAAGCTAAAGGTGTCTTGGATCCAAGGACTGGGAAAACAATGGTGAATGTGATGTGGCCTCTCACAAAGAAAGCCACTTACATTCCTGTACCAGATGCCATTTCTGATGGCACATTGGAAAACATGAGATTCTGGTTTTATCATTCCGTTACAGCCACGGGTGTTGTCAGATTACAAAAGGGAAAAGGTCAAATTCAATTTTTTGATCCCAAGGATTTGTTGAAATTTGGAGAGAGGGAAATCAAGACACTCAGCACGTTTCAGATTACTGTAGATCCGCTTTTTGAAGCAGCCGTCAAAGAATACACAAGCAGGGTTGCGTCTATTATCGACAACAAGTTCTGGGCAGGAGCGTTGAAGGATGCAGATACTGATTACATGGAGCAAGATTAGAGATAAAGCTACAAACCAAGGGGGAGATTGTTGGGCCTAGTTTTGTGGTTTGAGCTTAGTTTTTATTTAGTTCTACTTGTTTGGGCTTGGGTTTTTGGGCTTGTATAGTGTTCTCGGTGGGCTTTTGGTTGTTTGGGCCGGCCTAGTTGGTTGTTATCCCTATATATAGGCATGTTATGTATAGGGTTAGAGGTTGTTCATTCCTAGTCTTGTGATCAAGTATTGTAAGTGCTTAAGCACCCGACGTATTCAATAATATACGTGTGTTTTGAAGCAATCTTGTGTTATTTACTTGTTATTATTCGTGTTCTTGAATCACCGAGTTTTGGCATTCCGCACCAATACTCGTTTAGTTGATATCATAATTGTAGTGATCCAGATTCGAGACTTACAGATAGCATCGAGCTTTTAAAAGACCTTCTTGATCTTGGTGAAGAAGATGAAGAGGATGCTGATGATGCGGAAGGAAAGGACGCAGAGTCTAAAGAGACCGCGTCATAGATAGACTTGTCTTTTGTTTTGTAATTAAATTCTCTTTGTTGTAATCTCTTTTGCGTAAATAAAGAAGTTTCTTTTTGCATCCGATACACTTTGTCTTATTTTCCATAATATAAGTGTTTGTAGGATCTTCTTTGTGTGTCAATAACAGATTACATAAGTCGTAAATGACCAAAATAGAATTTTCATAGATGGGGCATAAGCCAAATTACAAAAGATGGAAATACATAAGTTGTGTATATCTAATCCAGGCACGCAGGCCAACAAGAAAAACATACTATATGTAACACTTTTTCAGTTGGGCCCCATTCCAAGTTCTGGGGATATCAGTCCCATCCAACCTTTCTAACTTGTAGGCTCCTTTAGATAATACTTTTTGAATTTTATAAGGTCCTTCCCAAGTTGGGGCCAGCTTGCCCGGAGGCTTCATTATTGCGGAAGACATAGTCTCCCTCACAAAATTCACCTCGCTGGACTCGCGGGTTATAATAATTTTCAAACTAGCGTTTGTAATTATGCTCGCGGATTGACGCTAGTTCTCTCTTCTCCTCGAGGAGGTCAAGATTCATCCGGAGTCCATGATCATTATCGTCGATCAGCAAAACACTGGCGGATGGAATCCCGATCTCAGCTGCGATCATGGCCTCTGTGCCATAGGTTAAACTAAAGGGGGTTTCGGAATTACTGGAATTCTTTTGAGTGCGGAAGGCTCATAACACATGGGGTAATTCGTCAACCCAACCCGTCCGTTAAGTTCCTAATCTTACTTTAATACCTTCCTTGATGGTCCGATTGGTTCTCTCAACCTGACCATTTGCTTGCGGGTGGGCTACAGATGTGAAAATTTGAGAAATCTTTAATTCTTTCAACCATTCCTGTAGCCCACTGTCCACGAACTGAGTTACTTTATCACTAACGAGTTCCTGAGGAAGGCCAAACCGACATATGATGAATTCCCACAGGAATTTCTTAACACTTGCTGCTGTAATGGAAGCAACTGGTTTGGCTTCCACCCACTTTGTGAAGTAGTCAATGGCTACTATTAAGAATTTGACGCGTCCCGGAGCTTCAGGTAACGGTCCCATTATGTCGATAGTCCATTTCTGGAATGGCAAAGCTGAAGTGAATGGAACAAGTTCGTTCTTTGGTCGCATCGTGTTAGGAGCATGGCGTTGGCATGAATCACATTTCCTGATTTCACGCATAGCGTCCAGATGCATCCCCGGCCAATAGTATCTGGCATTCATTAATTTTGCTACAACCATGCGCGGGCCAGCATGAAGACCGCATATGCCTTCATGAACCTCTCTGATCAAATTGTTCGTGTCCTCGGCATCCACACATTGAAGTAGTAGTCTGAGAAAGGAACGGCGGTATAAAACCCCCTCGTGCATCTGATAGTTCAAGGCTTTGTGCTTTATCTTCCGGGCCTCGTCCTTTCCTTTTGGGAGAGCTCCGGATGACAAGTATGCTATAATAGGTGTCATCCAGGATTCTACTCCTGTTTGGATCACCAGAACTTGATATTGCGGGATAGACGGGCGATCCAATATTTCAATGCGGATGTCTTTAGCAAAATGTTCAAAATTTGTTGAAGCCAATTTGCTAAGAGCATCTGCTGATTTGTTCTCGTTTCTCTTTATGTGGATGACTTTGCATGAGGAGAACTGAAGCATCAAATCTTTCGCCTGTGACACATATGAAGCCATTATGTCGTTCTTTGCTTCATATGTGCCGTTGATCTGTCCCGCAATCAACATGGAATCCACACGGACTTCCAAATGTTTAACCCCAAGCTTTTTGGCTATCCGCAAGCCCGCCAAGAAAGCCTCGTATTCCGCCTCATTATTAGTACTTTTGAAATCTAACTTTATGGCGTATGTAAACTCATGGCTTTCGGGATTGACCCACCTGAGGCCTGCGCCAGATCCCTCATTGCTTGAAGCCCCATCCGTGAACCAGGACCGAATCTGTCCTAGTTCAGGAGGTGCTTGGGGTTGCTGCTCAATCATACACTCCTTTTCTTTGTGTTGTGGGACTTCAGTGACAAAATCCGCCAATACTTGCCCTTTAATTGCTGGTCTAGGTTTGTATTCTATCGCACGTTCACCTAGTTCAATGGCCCATTTTGCCAATCGTCCAGACAATTCCGGCTTGCTAAGGACGTTCTTGAGTTTGTATCCGGTTAAAACGTTGATGGGATGCCACTGAAAGTACCTGCGGAGGCGACGGGCAGCGTAGACCAGTGCGAGGACAAGTTTTTCCAACATAGAATATCTTGTCTCCGGGTCTGACAATGTTCTGCTAACGTAGTAAATCGGTGTTTGAATGTTTTTTCTATCCGTCAAGAGGACAGCCCCGATGGCAATGTCTGAAGCCGATAAATATAACGTTAAAGGTTCTCCCGCATGGGGTGCTGTTAACGTAGGCAACTCCATCAAACATTTTTTTAACTTCCAAGAAAGCTTGTTCCGCTTCCGCGGTCCATTTGAATTGTGCTTTCTTGAGGCAATTTCTTAGTGTTGAGAAAAAAGGATAAGACATGGCTGCATGATTCGCCTTGAAACGATTCAAAGCAACCAATCGACCATTGAGTGTCTGAACTTCTTTGAGAGAGGAGGGAGAAGGCATGCAGGCCACAGCTTGGACTTTATTCGGATTGCCTTTGAAGCCTGCACCTGTAACAATTACTCCCAGGAATTTTCCTTCCTCCATTCCGAATAAACATTTAGCTGGATTCAGCTTCATGTTAATTCTCTTCAAGGTTTCAAATGTTTCTTCGATATCTCTCAACATCTGGTCTTCCTCAACACTTTTGACTACGAGATCATCCATATAGACCTCCAGATTTCGACCAATTTGATCTTTAAACGCTATGTTCATTAGTCATTGATATGTGGCTCCTGCATTCTTCAGTCCGACAGGCATCATTTTGTAACAAAAGGTACCTTGATCGGTACGAAATGTTGTTTTGTCTTCATCGCCCGCAGCCATTCGGATCTGATGATAGCCTTTGTAGGCATCCGGGAAGCATTTGAACTTGAATGGTGCCACAGCATCAACCTTAAGATCTATTTACGGTAACGGATAACAGTCCTTGGGGCATGCCTTGTTTAGATCTTTGAAATCTATACACATCCGCCATTCCCCATTGCTTTTGGGGAATATACATGGATTAGCGACCCAAGTCTGATATCGAATTGGACGAATAATTCCAGCGTGTAAGAGGTCCTGAACTTGCTCATTCATTGCCCTTGTTTGTTCCGGACCTAACTTACGTTGTTTTTGAACTATCGGCGTAAACAATGGGTTTACCATCAGTTTGTGCTCCGCAATATTCCGCGGGACACTGGTCATGTCCGCGGGTTTCCAAGCGAAGACATCAATATTTTTTGATAGTAACTGTTTCAGAAAAGTCCTCACTATCTCAGAGATAGCAGGCCCAATCGTTCCAGTCTGATTAGGAAACTACTTGTTCAAAACCCATTTTTCAGTTCAATTCTCCGAGCTTGTCTTGGATTCTTAGTGGGTTTTGAGCTTTCTGCTGTAAAGCAGTGTCGATTGACATGAATTATTGCCACGCCAGTGTAGGTTGGAACCCCTACCGCACCGTGAGCTGTGGACGGATGAGCATTAAAGTCACCAATTGCTTCTCGTCCTAAGATAATGTCATGTTTCGATGTTGCTGGTAAGACTAAGAATTCAACCTCTTCAGTCCTTGAATGCACTCCGTCGCACAAAGTGACTGGGAAAGAAATCACCCCTCGTGGGTGCATTATCCCCCCCCAAATCCTGATACCGGGGCATGAATAGGTTTTAGTGTTTCCTTATCCTCGTCGTCGAGTTGCTCAAAGCATTGCTCGTACATGATGTCAGATGTGCTGTCAGTATCGAAGAAGATATACTGGGAGCGATAATGACTGAAAAGGGCAGTGATAATCAAGGGGTTTTTGTTTTTGGGACCTCCTTTTATTCTCGGGAAAATCAATGGTTCATTCTTCCATTCCTCGTCTTTGGACTCTTGTCTCTTCTTCCCTATCTTGTATCCGGACTGGATCATATGAACATTCAAGTCCTTGACTTGCTTTTTGCTTGGACCTTGGATATCCCGTGCGGGAGCTTTACCAGTTCCAGGTTTTCCATCTTTCACTAAATATCTAAGTTTTCCAGATTTTACAGCCGCCTCGATTTCGTTTTTTAATGATTTGCATTCGTTCGTGTTATGACCAATGTCGTCATGGAACGAACAATGTTTCTTGACATCAAGGAATGCCCTTCTTGAGAGTGGTTGAGGTTTTCTGAAATTCATGTTCTCTCTAGTGAGAATTTCAGCGGGAGTCTTTGAGAGAGGGGTCCAATTGTTGGGACCTCGGTTCGAGGGTCCCGCTTTGTTCTTGTTGCCAATGAGAGATCTTGCATCAAATGGCTTTGAGACTTCCGCCTTTGGCTGAAATCTGGACCAGATGGGTCCTTTTGTCTGCTTATTGGGTCATGGAGTTTGAAATTCGACTTTGAATTTTTGTTTCGGATTGTTATTTCTCAATGTTTTTTCAGTGTTGGCAAACAACTTTTCCATGGTCATGATGTCATCCCACTCCTTTGGCATTCCATCTTTTGCAAGTAAGTGTGCGGATCAACTCGTCACATTTGACGTTCTTGCGGAAGGCACCACGCAACATGTCTTTTCTGATCCCACCAATGTCCAGACTTTCGTCATTGAAGCCGGTAATAAAATCTTCTATGGATTCGTTATCGCGGTGGACACCATCTAAGATTTCTGACTGGTCACGCGTATGTTTCTTTTGTTGGCTGAACTGTTAAGAAAAAATTTTCACCAGGTCATCCCAACTAGAAATTTGACCATCAGGTAACTTCTCAAACCATTCTCTTACTGCCTCTGTTAGTGTCAAAGCGAACATATGACACCAATAAGGGAGCGTCCACCCGCTTACACCATCAACCGCCACAAAATTCTGGAGATGATATCTGGGATCGGTCATCCCATTGTATTTACCCACCGACGTAGGTATCTTAGCAATAACAGGAAAGGGTGCAGTAGCAATACTTGCTATAAATTTTGGAAAAAGTTGCCGGACGGTATGGCTTAGTAAAGTCCTTCTCTGCATCACTATGGTATTCTGTGTGGCGGACTGCGTTCCGCGGACGACTGCTTCTTGCCCGCGAACTCATCCTACTGTCACCGGTATACAAACTGTAGTCCCCCAGTTGATAAGTTGAATCGTAACTATCAAACTCATCTAAGTAGGATGGGATCCGCATGTCGATGAGAGGACGAGGGCGCAACCTGGGTATTTCGCCCAACTCTTGTTCCGTCTGTTGACTGTAACGGATCTGACTTCCTCTTACTGTTGGTGGAGGTGAAAGGGATCTCCGAGGAGACTCCTCGTAATTCAGAGCGCGAGCATGAAATCGTTCATTACGTTTTCTGCGCTCATATTCAGCTGCCAAACTTTGCTGTTGTGCATGGAGCCACTCTTCTGGTTACGTGTTCCTCTAGATCTGGGATACGTTGGTGAGATCTCGCCATGTCAGAATCACCTGAATCGTTTTCCAGGTCCAATACTGACCTAGTTCTACGATTTCCCCCCATAATTCGTCCAATATCACCCAAATTAGAACCTTCCGGCGCCGTAACACGTCCCATATCTGTAAGAGTAGGGCCGGTTGGTGCTGGAAGATTCTCTGGGGTCAAACCCCCAGGTGTTATGTCAACACTTCGTGATCCTGGAGCCGTGACTCGTTCCAAAGTTCGACCACTTGGATTCGTGATACGTGCAAAAACACTTGAAGCGAAACCGCGAGGTGCTTCCGTGTTAGTTACACGTGAATCGGGTGCAGGAGTTCCCGTCGGCCTTCAGGAAGTGTACTCATATCAAACAAACCAACGAAAAACTTGTGTTGTTCTAACACCAAAACGGACGGCGCCAATGAAGAAACACAGATCCAATCACCGGGTATGGGTCCTGGATCTAATGAGTCCACAGGGTACAATACGGTAATTACTAACACAATATGAGTATAACTTTCCAAAGTCCAATGACTGGAACCTGCAAAACAAGCAACGTGAGTCTCGTTACAGGAAGGACAAGAGGGGGGGTCTTCCTGTAACCACCCTCCGGCGTGAGAATCAGTAACGTTCGTAAAGGAGAAAGTACTGAAGTAAATAGACTAAGTGTAGTCAGAATGTGAGTGAGTGAATGAATACCTCATCCCGTTTGACAAGGTATTTATAGCCGAAGGATATAGGAAGATGATTGGGCCAATTGTCTTCTTCTAGAGAATCTTTGATAATCGTCTGGACGCATGTCCTCTTATGATAGGTTGAGCTATACGTCCCATGTGCATGGGTATAATAACCTGGACACGCATTGCCAAATGATAGGAGGGGTCGCACCCTATCCATGTGCACGGTTGTAACAACCTGGCCAGGTGTCCTTTGCTCATTGGCTGATAGGTCACGTATTCCTCAAGTAACGATCGTGGGCATTCTTCTAAAGAATAGTTAATTGGTGACAGCTGTCCTGTTGGCATTGCCTTCCAGTCATTTAGGCGGACAGATGTCCTATCCTACGGATGACTTCTGAGGGTGCCAAGATGTCTCCGCGTGTGGTATAAGGGCGTTCTTCCTCAACCATAGTATGCGGATGATCCATATGTCCCGCGTGTGGCATATGAGGAGCTCTTCTGTGACCCGCAGGTGGTGTTTAAGGGTATTTGGGTCTTTTTGGTACCCTACCTCTATTCTATTTTAGCATTTAAGAAAAGTGAATGAGTTTGTACTTCAGTAGTTTAATTATGTACATAAAATATGCTTTTCTTTCATAAGTCTCTATGATTCCTTAAATACAAACTTTATACAATCACTATAGAAAAAATCTTATAGAGGTATGTATAACAAACCATAAAATGAAAGTAAAGAAATAAGTGAAGGAAGTTCCATCCCACATTGGTGGAGGAAAGAAAAGGTGAGGCTTCCACCATAGTATAAATAGAAGTGTAAGTATCTTGTCCCACATCACTAGATTATAAAACTAGTGAGCTCTTTCTAAGAAAGGAAATTTCTATGTTAATGTTCATATAAGATATATCACACCCAGTAGTCCTAGCGAAGAGTGCGACGCACCCGAAAGCGCACGGGCACGGGCGAAGTGCGATGGGCGTAATGTGGCGCTTTGATGGCGCACTTTGCACTTCCCACGCTCGCATCGTATTTTTGTTGGGAATTAAGGTTTTTTAAAAATCCTTCCATCGCGATACGCGACGGGTTTAGACTACTCATCGCGTACCGCGACGTGGAAGTTACGCGGATGACACGTTGCATGCCACGTGGCGTGCCACGTGGCATGCCTAGGGCTAACTCAGCAAAGCTATAAAAATGCTTCGCGATACGCGACGCCTTTTCCTATGGCCATCGCGTACCGCGAAGGGGTCTGAAATCAGCTATAAATAGGAAGCAAACGGGACATTCACAACTTGCTCAAACTCTCTTTTCTCCATGAATACACACACATATATTAATATATATATTAAGAGTATATTACCGAGTTGTCATAGCGATATCCTATCTGATCGAAAGAAACTAATTGTGAATACCGAGTTGTCAAAGCGGAGGGTGCGAAGCACTCGAACGCGCACGTGCTCGGGCGAAGTGCGATGGGCGCAATGTGAGGTTTTGATGGCGCACTTTGCACTTCGCACGCTCGCATCGTATTTTTGTTGGGAATTAAGATTTTTTTAAAATCCTTCCACCGCGATACGCGACGGGTTTAGACTACCCATCGCGTACCGCGACGTGGAATTTACGCGGATGAGACGTTTCATACATGTAGCGTGCCACGTAGCATTCCTAGGGCTAACTCAGCAAAGCTATAAAGATGCTTCGCGATACGCGACGCCTTTGCCTATGGCCATCGCGTACCGCGACGCTATAAATAGGAAGCAAACGGGACATTCACAATTTACTCAAACTCTCTTTTCTCTCTGAGTACACACACATATATTAATATATATATATATTAAGAGTATAATACCGAGTTGTCAATATCAAACAATGATGTTAAATCCTTATGCACCATTCCAGGCTGAAACCGTAAACTGCCCCACCATACGCCGGAAATGACGACAGAGCTCCGTCACTATGGGGATGAATTGGTGGATACCGCCAATAGACTGAGGGATGTTGGGGAGACCCTACGCTGGAAAAACTATGACCGAGAGCCTTATATATAAAGCTATATATATATAATACTTATATGTTCATTATCGTAATTTCTTTGATAAAAAAAAAGAGTGCATGTATGTAAGAAAGGTGTGTAGTGACACATATATATAGTGTGTATATGTAAAATATAGTGATGCATATATATAAAAAAAGAGTAAATGTCGCAAAGATCGACGATTTTGACATATTTTGTGTCTATGTGTTTATGTGTTATTAATATCTTGTTTACCTTATTATTTGATTACGATATTAATATTTCTTTTATTATATGTAATTCAGATGTCGAATGAGCACAATCATGATAATGAGTGTAATCACGAAAATGAGCACAATCACGAAAATGAGCACAATCGCAAAAATGAGCACAATCGCGAAAATGAGCACAATCATGAAAACGAGCATAATCATGAAATTCATAATCAAGAAACTCATCTGAATATGAATGCCATTGAAAATATGATAGCTCAGAAAATCACTGAAGCAATTCCTTTAATTAATGATGCCATTAAGCAACCCGTGTCTATAATTAGGCATAAGACAGAGAATAACAAACGGAAGTCTAACACTGAAGCTAGTAATAGTGTGAATGGAGGAAATAGCAAACCGTTACCCAAAAAGTCAAAAGCTCACGGTTGTACTTACAAGGATTTCTTGGCCTGTAAACCAACTGAATTCTCAGGAAAAGAAGGACCTATTTCAGCACTACGCTGGTTAGAAAAGACAGAAGCTATTATAAGAATCAGTAAATGTGCTGAAGAAGATAAAATATTATATGCTTCTAATCTTTTCGTTAATGAAGCAATAGAATGGTGGAACACGGTCCTCCAGTCAAAGGGAAACATAGTTTACACTATGACCTGGGAAGAGTTTAAAGAAATAGTAGAAAGGAAATTTTGTCCTCCTCACGAAAGAGAAAAGATTGCTACTATGTTCTTAAACCACAAGATGGAGGGTGTGAAGTGTCGTGAGTATACGACAAAATTCTTCGAATATGCAAGAATGGTACCGGCTTTGGCTTCGCCAGAGTTAGTACTAATTTCTCGTTATATTTGGGGATTAGTAAGTGAAATCCGCGATCTGGTTAAGTCAGCTAGACCTCAAACTATTGAAGAAACAGTTGAGCTGGCAAACACCATGACAGACGGGTTAGTCTGAACTCAGGAAGAAAACAAAAAGAAATATCTAGCCCAGAAGATTACCCAACAGTTTCAGAAGAAAGGAACATGGCAATCCTATGCTCATCCTTTCTGTAGAACTTGCAGAAAAAAG
Organism: Bidens hawaiensis; assembly: GCF_021521415.1. Taxonomy (NCBI): domain Eukaryota; kingdom Viridiplantae; phylum Streptophyta; class Magnoliopsida; order Asterales; family Asteraceae; genus Bidens; species Bidens hawaiensis. The sequence goes on from NW_027491014.1 coordinate 8,637,835, forward strand.
CATTCAGGGAGATACGCTTTTAAGAAAACTAAGTATTGCAATTATTGCAAAATGGCTGGACATACGGATGAAGAATGTAGAAGAACGGAAAGTCGTTTTTGCTACAACTGCGAAGAACCTGGCCACATCCGTCCAAAATGTCCAAAGCTGATAAAGGCGCCAGACAACAAAGCAAAGAACACATATGGACCTAAGAAGAATACACGAGCTTTTCAGCTTACAGCACAAGAAGAAGCAATGATTCCGGACGTCATTGCGGGTACGTTCCTTGTTAATAACGTTTATGCTAAAGTATTGTTTGATTCAAAAGCAAACCAAAGTTTTATAAACACGAAGTTTTGCCAAGCCTTAAATCAACCATTAACCAAACTCCATCAAGTCTGCACGGTAGAGACGGTAGATGGAAATTCCATTCATATTCATGAAGTACTCCAAGAAGAAAACATAAACTTACTAGGCCACCAGTTTAAAGCAAATTTACCCCCAGTGAATATGGCTGGATTCGATGTTATATTAGGAATGGACTGGTTAGCAGCCAATCATGCTCGAATTCTATATAATACAAATTCTGTTGAAATTCACTCGCCAACAGGAGAAATTATTACAATTCAAGGAGATAAGATGCTCAAGCCTAGAAAGTTTATATCAGTAATGAAAGCGGCAAGCTATCTAAGTGCCAAAGTAAAATGATTTCTGTAATCATTAGTGCCAAAGTAAAATAGCTAAAAGAAATTTCGGTAGTATCGGAATATCCGGATGTTTTTTCAGAAGATTTACCTGGGCAACCGCCTGATCTTGAAGTTGAATTTAGAATCCATATAATACCAGGGCTAGCACCAGTTGCTAAAGCACCATACCGATTAGCGCCAACAGGGATGCTAGAATTAAATAAGCAATTAGATGAATTGCTAGAAAAAGGTTTCATACGACCTAGCTCATCACCCTAGGGAGCACCGGTATTGTTTGTCAAAAAGAAAGATGGTTCGATGCGTATGTGTATCGATTATAGAGAATAAAATAAAGTCACAATTAACAATCGGTATCCCTTACCGAGAATTGATGATCTATTTGATCAACTCCAAGGAGCTCGATATTTTTCTAAAATCGATTTACGCTCAGGATACCATCAATTAAAAGTGCAAGAAGAAGATGTTCCTAAAACAGCTTTTAGAACAAGATATGGTCATTATGAGTTTACAGTCATGCCATTTGGTTTAACCAATGCACCAGTTGCATTCATGGATATGATGAATCGAATATGTAAACCATATTTGGATAAATTTGAAATTGTTTTTATAAACGATATACTTATTTATTCCAAAACCAGTGAATATCATGTCAAACATCATCATACACTTTTAACACTATTGAGAAAAGAGAAGCTTTATGCTAAATTCTCAAAGTGTGACTTTTGGTTACAAGAAGTACAATTTCTAGGACATTTGATTAACCATGAAGGTATTCATGTAGATCCTGCCAAAATAGAAGCTATTACTAATTGGGAAATTCCTAAAACTCTTACAGAAATTCGATGTTTCGTAGGATTAGCGGGATATTATAGACGCTTCATTCAAAATTTTTCCCGAATAGCAGTTTCGTTAACCAAGTTAACGTGTAAGAATGTCAAGTTTGAATGGGGACCTAAGCAAGAAAAATCTTTTATAACTTTGAAGCAAAAGTTAATAAATGCCCCAATACTTGCGCTACCAGAAGGAACTAAAGATTTCACAGTTTTTTGTGATGCTTCTAAATCAGGACTGGGATGCGTACTAATGCAACGTGAGAAAGTTATTGCTTACGCATCTAGACAATTAAAGAAGCATGAAGAGAATTACACAACACATGACTTAGAATTGGGTGCAATAATTTTTTCCCTAAAGATCTGGAGACACTATCTATATGGTAGTAAGTTTACTGTATTTACAGATCATAAAAGTTTAAAATACATCTTTGGGCAAAAGGAGCTTAACATGAGGCAAAGACGCTGGATGGAAATTCTTAGCGATTATAATTGTGAAATCCTATACCGTGAAGGTAAGACAAATATAGTAGCCGACGCATTAATCAGAAAAGAGCATGAGAAACCTAAAAGAATGCGAGCTCTAATGTTAGAACTTCAAATCAATTTAATTGATGAAGTAAAGAATGCTCAGAAACAAGCAATAGAAGAAAATAATATTGCTGATGAGAAAAGAAATGGTACCATTGATCTACTTGTCAAAGGAAATGATGAAATTCTCCGAATGGGGAACAGGATCTGGATACCAATCATAGCAGGATTTCGAGAAAAGATTCTAGAAGATCCCATAACTCCAAATACACAATGCATCCTGGAAGAGATAAAATGTATCAAGATTTGAAGAAAATCTATTGGTGGATAGGAATGAAAAAAGACATAACTAGTTATGTTTCCAAATGCTTAACTTGTTCACAAGTTAAAGTAGAACATCAAAAACCATCAGGATTACTTCAACAATTAGAATTGCCAGAATGGAAATGGGAATTTCTAACAATGGATTTTGTTACCAAATTACCTACCACAAGAAGAGGTAATGACACAATCTGGGTGATTGTGGATAGATTAACAAAATCAGCTCATTTCATACCAATGAAGGAAACTTTCAAAATGGAACAATTAGCTAAGCTGTATGTGGAAAAAATTGTCTCATTACATGGAGTTCCATAATCCATTGTATCGGATCGGGATAGCCGTTTTACTTCTCATTTTTGGAAAAGTTTCCAAGTAGCTATGGGAACAAAATTAAACTTGAGCACTAATAGAGTTCTCCTATAATAGCATGTGTAATGGATTTTGGTGGAAATTGGGATGACCATTTACCACTAATAGAATTCTCCTATAATAACAGTTATCATAAAAGCATTAACGATGCCCCATTTGAAGCCCTTTATGGACGAAGGTGTAGAACACCAGTATGTTGGGCAGAAATAGGAGGAAAACAATTATATGGTCCTGAAATTATACAAGAGAGCACTGATAAGACAAATCAAGTCAAGGAGAGATTAAAGACCACACGAGATCGTCAGAAAAGTTATGCGGATCATCGACGCAAACCATTGGAATTCCAAGTTGGAGACAAAGTGCTACTAAAAGTCTATCCATGCAAAGGAGTAATCCGATTCGGTAAGAGAGAATTAAGTCCAAGATTTGTTGGACCATTTCAAATTCTCAAATGAATTGGACCAGTAGCCTATCAGCTAGAATTACCAGAGGAAATGTCAGGTATACATGATGTATTTCATGTAAGTAACTTAAGTAAATGTTTAGCTGATAAAGCACTAGAAGTACCCCTTCAAGATACAAAAGGTAAATGAAAAGTTGAAATTCGTTGAGAAACCTTTGCAAATTGAAGATAGAAAGATCAAGAATCTCAAGCATAAAAGAATAGTTCTGGTCAAAGTGAAGTGGGATTCAAAACGTGGACCAGAATATACTTGGGATTGGAATCCGAAATGAAACGGAAGCACCCACACTTATTCCAATCAAATCTCGAGGACGAGATTCAAAATAAGGAGGAGAGACTATAACAAACCATAAAATGAAAGTAAAGAAATAAGTGAAGGAAATTCCATCCCACATTGGTGGAGGAAAGAAAAGGAGAGGCTTCCACCATAGTATAAATAGAAGTGTAAGTATCTTGTCCCACATCGCTAGATTATAAAACTAGTGAGCTCTTTATAAGAAAGGAAATTTCTATGTTAATGTTCTTATAAGACATATCACACCCAGTGGTCCTAGCGGAGGGTACGAAGCACCCGAACGCGCACGGGCACGGGCTCGGGCTCGGGCGAAGTGAGATGGGAGAAATGTGATGCTTTGATGGCGCACTTTGCACTTCGCACGCTCGCATCGTATTTTTGTTGGGAATTAAGTTTTTTAAAAATCCTGCATCGCGATACTCGACGGGTTTAGACTACCCATCGCGTACCGCGACATGGAAGTTACGCGGATGACACGTTGCATGCTATGTGGCGTGCCACGTAGCATGCCTAGGGCTAACTCAGCAAAGCTATAAAGATGCTTCGCGATACGCGACGCCTTTGCCTATGGCCATCGCGTACCGCGACGGGGTCCGAAATCAGCTATAAATAGGAAGTAAACGGGACATTCACAATTTTCTCAAACTCTCTTTTCTCTCTGAATACACACATATATGTTAATATATATATTAAGAGTATAAAACCGAGTTGTCATAGCGATATCCTATCCGATCGAAAGAAACTAATAAACGCGAATCCAAAAGCTCTTCCTGTTAAGGTATGACATTGTGCCATCGTGTAAAGTTTCTACTCTCGTGATTATCGTTATAATTATTGGTTTTATACTAACCTAGATATACCACATTGTGTTTATCCTAGGTGCTTAATACCAAGAGGCGTTCTTTAATTGTAAACTTGCAAGGTGAGGCATTCGAGTTTTTGTATAACTCACATTTGCGTGAGACCACTATTTTTCCAACAATGTCATGATGACTTCAAAACCTATAAAACTCATGGCAAATGTTCTAAATGTTTTCAAAGTATTTTAAATACATTACAGTGATTGAGTCTCTGTAGACTTACGGGATGGTTACTACTGGTATTGTGTGGTTTTGTATACAAGGCTTGCCTACTGGGCTATTACACATTACTTATTGGACAAGTGATAGCCAATAAGTAATATGACCACAGTCATAGATACGGTCGAGTGACAAGTACCTTTCGGTAAATTGTAAGCAGGCAGATGTAAAAATATATTAATGCTGTAACTGTAAAATGTGTCATTTACAAATGAATGTACTCACCAGTATTTCTTGCTGATCAAATATTTTAAAAATGTTTCAGGTGACTTGTTAGAGACAAAGGAATGATGCATGCGGGCTTCCAGCGTAAATAAGTGGCTTGTCACCAGAATAAAGAAACGTGTTTTGTAAATTAGGGTTTAACACTATAAAACTTATGTTTGTATCAAAAGGGATTAAATTCCCGGTTTATCATAATAATAATCATGGTGTTTTTATAACTCTGATTATGTTTTTCCTAACTACGGTTCTGATGATATTTTTCGCTGCAAAATAATTTAATAAACACCGATACCACCAATCAATGTTCACGGCTTCCCTCCCAGGGTATAGGGGTCGGGGGCTATGACAGTATGGTACCAAAAAGACCCAAATACCCTTAAGTACTACCCGCGGGCCGGTTGAGGGTCCCTCATAAAGCACCCGCGGGGTATATGGATCACCCGCCTAACCGTCTGAGGAAGAAACACCTACATGACGCATGCGGGAGCATCTTGGGACCCTCAAGAGTTATCCGCAAGACGGGATACTCGTCCGCAAAGAAAGACCAAGAGGCAATGCCTCTGGACAGCTGTCGTTAACTAATAATATTCCAGAAGCTCTACTAAGATGCTTTTTTGAGCAATACGAGACCTCTCGACCAACCAACGGAAGACACCTGGCAAGGCCGTTATAACCGTGCACATGGCTAGGGTTTGTTCATCTGCCTATCCCAAAATGACACGTGTCCAACTTGTTATACATGCACATGCAACGTAGAAACTGAACCTATCGTATGAAGACATGTGTCAAGGTGGTTACGAGAGCATCTTCCAAAGGGAAAGCTGGCCCAATCACCTTTCCACACCCTTCGGCTATAAATACCCTTTCAATCTTCATGAGTATTCATTCTCTCCCACTGTACTCCCACTATTTACTTAAGTGCATTATGTTCATCAGAATTGTACTTATTCTCACACCGGAGGGTGGTTACGGGAAGACCCCCCCCCCCCTCTTGCCCTTCCCGTAACGAGCTCAGATGTCTGTTTTGCAGATTCACGTCACTGGACTTCGGGAATTGTCTCATATCGTAGTTGGTTGTTATCAGTTTCCTACCCTGTAAACTCATTGGATCTAAGACCCATCAAGGGGAGTAGATCCGTGTGTCTTCAATGGCGCCATTCGTCTTTTTGGTTAGAGCAGCAACAATCTTTTGGTTTTTCGGTTCGTTTACGATATGAGTCAGTTACCTGAAGGGCCGACGGGAACTCCTGCGCCTACTTCACATGCTACTAACACAGGGAGACCTGAAGGTTTTGGTATGTTCGCACGTACCAGTGCTCCTACTTCACGTACAACAAATTTCACACCTCGAGGTTTTACTCTCGAACGTGTAACACCTCCAGTTGAACCAAGTCCTACAGATCTGGGATGGGTCACAGCACCCGAAGGTACGAATCTGGGTGACCTCTGGCGAATTATGCGAGATACCCACTGAACTCGGTCTGAATTAGGCCTGGAAGACGATTCTGGCGATTCTGACCCAGTGAGATCTCATCACTGTAACTCTAGATCTAGGGGACCACTGTCCCCAGAAGAGTGGCTCCGGGCTCAATAAGAGAGATTGGCAGCTGACTATGAACGCATAGTGCGAAATGAACGTTTTCATGCTCGCACTCTGAACTATGATGAATCACCCAAAAGATCTATTTCTCCTCCACCAACGGTGAGAGGAAGTCAAATTCGCTATAGTCAGCAAGCGGAATACGATTTGTGTGAAATACGAAGGTTGCGTCCTCGTCCTCGCATGGGCATGAGGATGCCATTTTATGAGAATGAGCTAGACGAGCATGATTCAACGTATCATCCTGAAGGCAGTTATTACAGCGGGGATAGCCGACTCCAGTCAAATGGAGGGGCTAGTTACCCGCGACCAGTTTTCCGCCATGCGGAGTATTACTGTAATGCTGAGCATGATTTTTCTAAACCATATTGTCCGGAATCCTTTGCAGAGAAGTCAAATTTTATTTCAAGCATCGCGACAGCTCCATTTCCAATAAACGCAAAGATTCCAACATCTGTTGGAACATATAATGGAATGACATATCCCAGCAATCATCAACTGAGATTTGTGGTAGTTGGAGGAGTTAGTTGTTGGACTCTTCTATATTGGCGCCACATGTTTGCGTTAACATTCACGGGAGCTGCGCGAGAATGGTTTGAAAAGCTACCAGGCGGACAGATCAAAAGTTGGAATGATTTTGTAGCAAAATTTTCTCAGCATTTCAGTCAACAAAAGAAACATACCCACGACCCCTCAGAGATATTGGATGTTGCAAGGCGAAATAATGAGTCTATCGAAGACTTCATTACTCGTCTTAATAACGAGAGCTTTAACATTGGCGGGGTCAGCGAGCATATGTTGAGGGGAGCATTCCGTAAAAATGTCCATAGCGATGCTTTGATCCGCACTCTCACAAGAAGAGACGGAGTGCCTGAGTCTTGGGACGAAATCATGAAGGCAGCCAAGTTGTTTGCAAGAACTGAAAAAACTTTGGGTCCCAGTAGTCAAAAGCAATTACCGAGGGTCGAGTTCCAAACTCCGAGACCAAATAGACAGGCCAAGGGAACAATTTAGTCGAGACTACAGCCAACTTTGGAACCACCAAAGCAAATTTGATGCAAGATCCGTGATCGGCAACAAAAATAAATAGAATGCGTCAGCTCAGTTCTCCTACAGCTGGACGCCGTTGTCAAAAACTCCCTCAGAGATTCTTACAACCGTGAATGCAAACTTCCACAAACCCCAGCCACTTACAAGAAGATCTTTCTAGGATTTCAAGAAACATTGCTCATTTCACGACGATATAGGGCACAACACAAACGAGTGTGTGGCCTTAAAAAATGAAATAGAAGCGGTTGTGAAATCCGGCAAACTGGAACACTTGGTCAAGGGCGTAAAACCTGGGACTGATAAGGCTCCCACGAGAGACATCCAGGGCCCATCTAAGAAACAAGTCAAGGACTTGAATGTTCATATGATCCAAAGCGGATACAAAATTGGCGGAAAGAGGAGGGAGTTGGAGGATGAAGAGTGGAAGAATGAACCCGTAATTTTCCCAAGAGTTGAAGGCGGACCGAACAACAAAAATCCATTTATTATTACCGCGCTCTTCGGTCATTACAGGTCGCAGTACATCTTCTTCAACACTGGTAGTACATCGGACATCATGTACGAACAGTGCTTCGATCGGCTAGATGAGGATAAGGAGAGATTAAAGCCAATTCATGCTCCCGTTTATGGTTTTGGGGGAGAAGTGATGCACCCGTGAGGGGTCATATCATTTGCAGTCACTCTCAGTGATGGAACCCATACAAGAACAGAGGAAGTTGAGTTCCTGGTCTTACCAGTGACTTCCAAGCATGACATTATATTGGGGCGGGAGGCAATTGGCGATTTCAACGCTCATCCATCCACAGCTCATGGTGCGGTCGGCATACCAACTCTCACCGGCATAGCTATAATTCATGTCAACCGACATTACTTTGTGACAGAAAGCTCAAAACCCAACAAGGTCCCAAAGAAAACTCTAAGGATCGAGCCGGAAAAGTGGGTTTTGAACAAAAAGTTCCCTGATCAGACAATTGTGATCAGACCTGCTATCTCTGAGATAGTAAGGACTTTTTTAAAGCAGCGGTTGACCAAGAATTTGGGCATCTTCGCCCGACAGCTTGCGGACTTGACTGGTGTCCCGCGGAGCATTGTTGAATACAAGCTAAGGGTAAACCCGATGTTTACGCTATTGTCCAGAAAAAGCAAAAGATGGGCCCAGAGCAAACGAAAGCTATGAATGAGCAAGTGCAAGATCTTCTTCACACCGGGATAATCCAGGAAATCAAGTACCAAACATGGGTGGCTAATCCGGTCATCGTTCCAAAGAGCAACGGAACGTGGTGGATGCGTATCGATTTCAAAGATCTCAATAAAGCTTGCCCAAAGGATTGCTATCCACTACCTGAGATCGATCTCAAGGTAGATGATGTAGCCCCGTTTAAATTCAAATGTTTCCTCGACGCCTATAAGGGCTATCACCAGATCCGCAAGGCGGCCGGTGATGAGGATAAGACAACGTTCCGCACAGACCAACGGGCATTTTGTTATAAAATGATGCCCTTCGGATTGAAAAACGCTGGTGCCACATATTAGCGGTTAATGGATCAAGCTTTTAAAGGCCAAATCAGTCGAAACCTAGAGGTCTACATGGACGACTTAGTGATCAAAAGCGTCGAAGAAGATCAAATATTGAGAGATATTGAAGAGACTTTCGAAACTCTGAGGAGTATAAATATGAAGCAGAATCCAGCTAAGTGTTCGTTCGGGATGGAAGAACGAAAATTCCTTGGAGTCATAGTAACGGATGCGAGCTTCAAAGCCAACCCCGACAAGGTTCAGGCTATAGCCCGCATGGCTTCTCCTTCTTCCATCAAAGAGGTCTAGACACTCAATGGAAGACTCGTGGCGCTAAATCGATTCTTAGCAAATCACGCGGCCAATTCTTACTCATTCGTGTCAACACTGAGAAATTGCCTCACAAAGGCACATTTCAAGTGGATCGCGGAGGCCGAACAAGCATTCTTAGAAGTTAAGAACCGCTTAATGGAGTTACCCACCCTGACAGCACCGCTTGCGGGTGAACCCCTAGCGTTGTACTTATCTGCTTCTGACATTGCTATTGGAGCCGTACTTCTGGCAAACAGAAAGAATGTTCAAACTCCAATTTACTATGTCAGCCGAACGTTGTCCGACCCGGAGACCATGTATTCAATGCTTGAAAATCAAGTCTTAGCACTAGTTTATGCCGCTCGGCGTCTCCGCATATATTTTCAAGGTCACCCCATTAATGTGTTAACAGGATATAAGCTCAAGAATGTGATGAGTAAACCTGAATTGTCTGGACGATTGGCGAAGTGGGCCATCGAATTCGGTGAACATGCGACTGAATATAAACCCAGACCAACAATCAAGGGACAGGTGTTTGCGGACTTCGGTACCGAGGTTCCGCAACACAAAGAAAAAGAATGTTTGATTGAACAACAACCCCAGGCAACTCCGGAACAGGGACACGTCTGGTCTTTGTTCATGGACGGAGCCTCAAGCAGTGAAGGGTCTGGTGCAGGCCTCAGGCTAGTCAACCCCGAAGGCCATGAGTTCACATATGCCATAAAGTTAGACTTTAAGAATACTAACAATGAGTCAGAATATGAGGCTTTCCTGGCAGGCTTGAGGATAGCTAAAAAGCTTGGGGTGAAACATTTGGAAGCACGGGTGGATTCCATGCTAATTGCGGGGCAGATTAATGGAACAAATGAAGAAAAAAATGATGTTATGGCTTCTTATCTGTTGCAAGCAAAGGGCTTAATTCGCCAGTTCTCCTCCTTTAACGTTATCCACATTAAGAGGAGCGAGAACAAGTCTAGGGACGCACTTAGCAAGCTAGCTTCGACAAATTTCGAACACTTTGCTAAAGATATTTGCGTAGAAGTCCTGGACCACCCGTCCGTTCCACAAAATCAAGTTTTGGTAATTCAAACGGGCGTCGAATCATGGATGACACCAATCAAGGCTTACTTATCATCCGGAGTCCTTCCAGCAGAAAAAGCTGAGGCTCGAAAGATAAAGCACAAAGCCTTGAATTACCAGATGATTGATCACATATTGTACCGGAGATCATTCCTCGGCCCGGTAGTACGATGTGTAGATGCGGAAGACGAAAACTACTTAATCCGAGAGGTCCACGAAGGCATTTGTGGCCTACATTCGGGCCCGAGGATGGCGGTTGCAAGGATCATGAACGAGGGGTACTACTAGCCCGGCATGCATTTGGACGTTGTGCAACAAATCAGAAAGTGTGACTCTTGCCAGTGCCATGCCCCCAATACCCTGCGTCCAAAAAACGAATTGATCCCGGTAACATCCGCCTGGCCGTTCCAGAAGTGGGCTATTGACATTATGGGACCATTCCCAGAAGCCCCTAGACGAGTCAAATTCTTGATAGTGGCCATTGATTACTTCACCAAATGGGTGGAAGCCAAACCGGTTGCATCAATAACGACATCAAGTGTTAAGAAACTCCAGTGGGAATTCATCATTTGCCAGTTTGGTCTTCCGCAAGAACTGGTAAGTGACAATGGGACCCAATTTTCTGATAGCGGACTACAGGAATGGTTGAAGGAACTCCAAGTCATTCAGAGTTTCACATCTGTAGCACATCCGCAAGCAAACAGTCAGGTCGAAAGAACCAACCGAACTATCAAAGAAGGGATCAAGACAAGGTTAGGAACTAAACGGACGGACTGAGTTGATGAATTGCCCCATGTACTTTGGGCCTTTCGCACCCAAAGGAATTCCAGCAAATCTGAGACGCCTTTTAGTTTAGCCTATGGCACTGAGGCCATGATCTCAGCCGAAATCGGGATCCCATCCGCAAGAGTTTTGTCGATTGATGACAATAATCACGAACTCTGGATGAATCTTGATTTACTTGAAGAAAGAAGAGAACTAGCATCGATCCGCGAGCACAATTATAATAGACAGCTTTAGAAGTATTACAACTAGCGGGTCCAGAAATGTGAGTTTGATGCGGGAGACTTTGTCTTCGGCAACAACGAGGCTTCCGGTCAGGAACCTCCGGGCAAGTTGGCCCCAACTTGGGAAGGCCCTTATAAGATAAAACAATTTTTTGTCTAAGGGCGCTTACAAGTTGGAGAAGTTAGATGGGACTGAGGTCCCTCGAACTTGGAATGTGGCACAGTTAAAACAGTGCTACATATAACAGTTTCGTTTGTGTTTTTACTTTGGCCTGCGCGCCCTAATAGACTAGCAGAAGTTATGTAATTTCAATTTTTGTAATATGGCTTATGCCCGATTTATTGAAACTTTATGTTAGTCTCATGTTAATTTATAATCCTTTATTGACAAAAACGAAGGTCCGGCAAAACACTTATATTATAACACATTAGACAAAGTGTACCGGAGGAAACAGACTTCTTATTTACTAATCAAAAGAGATTACAAAAACAGAATAATACAAGATCATCTACATTTATGGAACGGCATCTTCGCCTTCCGCATTATTATCATCCGCCTTATCTTGATCTTCTTTGTCATCCTCAACAAGCCCAAGGAGGTCCTTCAGCCGATCGATGCTGTCCTCCTTATCCGCAAGACCGGATATCTGCTCCGCAAGAGAAACTTTAAAGAATCAAAAGTTTCTGTCTTTTGGATAAGTACGGCAGCAGTATCTTGGGCGTGAAAGATGTATTCTTCCGGAAGTTTACCCTCTGAGGCAAATCTATAACCTTCCTCGAAGCCCATCTGACGGCCAACTTGCTTGGATGCTTTCAAAAGAATAGTGACACAGTTCCCAAGCTCGTCACTATCCCGGACATCGACGATAGCCTGTTGATAGTAATAAATATAAGTAACTATGAGTAATCTAATTGCTTATAAGAATAAGACAAAGTACCTTGGGAACTGCTTCAGCCAGAAGCCACTTCTTGTTCGCCTTGGCTCGGACAAGTTCCATCTTATGACCAGCACATTCCAAGGCCTGGTCTCGGCTTTTAGAAGCAAGGTCAGTTAAACGCTTGTCCTTGGCTGCTGACTCAGCTAGAAGAGTTTTTATCATCTCCGCTTGATCGTCCAACTGCTTTTGGAGGACATTCTTGGCTTCCTCAGTAGCAAGACGATTAGTTCTCTCAGCCTCATAAGCTTGATAATTTTCTTTAGCCTCAGTCAGAGCTCCGAGAGCTTCTTTCTTAGCTTGAAGCAAACTAATCTCCAGGTCATCTCTTTCCTTGTTCATCACCAACCAGTCTTGACTTATCTCCTGACTGGTAGATATAACATTCGCAAGATGATAAGAGTTTGAGTTCAACAATTCCTGGCGAATACGACGACGTTATCGCTCCTTCTCTGGGGGAGGAAGACTTTCCCGCAGATATTCAAAACATAAGTCCACATCATTGAATGCTGAAACCTCAAGCAAAGACCAATGCGAACGATGTGGAGGAGCATTTGCCTCGCGAGGAGATGGAGAAGTTTGACGCCCATAAGGGAACACACTCACGTATCCTTGATCTCTGAAACGATGGACGTTAAAGGACGGAGACATGCGGATAGGTTCAGACTCGCCGATTCCTTGCTCCTTCAGAGAAGAGGCCTCCGTCAAAATAATAGGATCTTGAGTAGTGTTTGGCGGTGGTGATGGTGGAGTTGGAGCTATCAATGCTATTGGATTCTTCAAACCTAAAATGTCTTCAGAAAAATCTTTCAATGCTACTGAAAAAACTCCAATAATACATCAGACATGTATTCAGTCTGCAATGATCAATAAAAATGAAAAGCCTTGGACTTACCCAATGAATATCTTCATAATCAAGTTGGTGTGGCATGTTTCCAAAGTAGCAAGTTTAGGCTTCTTCGACTTCTTGGAGGGGCCAGCCTTGGTGGATGGAACTTTCCGCTTGCCGGCTGCCTTAGAAACGCCTACACCAATGGCCTGAGGTTCACCCTCAGTCGTTTGGCAATCACTCTCATCACCCGCCGCCGAGTCTGCGGTTGCCTTTGAACCCAGCTTGCGGGTTAAACCTATAGATGAGGACAGAACGTTTCGAGATTTAGTAGTACCAATAAGCACTCCTTCATCACGGGATGATGACTCTTCACTAGAAGATAGAAGTACTATCATCCCGCTAGAAGTCATAGCTGTAAGAGGTTGAGGTTTTAGAATTCCCTCACCTTCAGCGATCATCTTCTCACCTTTTGCAATCATGGCCTCGGACACAACAGGTTACGCGCGAAGGGTAGAGAACAAAAAGTTAGGCCGAGTGCGTTCAAGGAAAGGTAACTCATGCGGGGTGATAGGTCGACGCACCATCATACCTCCTACCTTGTCTAGAAGAGTGGAAAGAATAGAGCCTTCACATGCAATTGAAAAATGTCAGGAAGACGACATAAAGATTCGGAAAAGTACAGTAAAAACTTACTCTTTTCAGAATTTTCAAAATATGGTTCCAATGCGGGGAACGGCCATAGGCGGCTCATCTTCGCATGTACCAACACCCCCTCGTGAATCGCCCGTAGTGGCATAGGCGTCTTGGTTAACGTGGTATACCAAGGAAGGTTAATCTCGGTGGTAGTAGTAACGGTTGGAAAGGTGTCAGTAGCCTTACGACGGTTCATCCTGGATGGGATGACATCCTCTCGAACCCTGAAAAACATGGGTTTCCACTCATGAAGACTCCGGTAGCACTCGGTACCAATGGGACCCTTCTTGGTAGAAGACCAGCCATACCACCCGTCATGGTACATTAACTTATAAAATATGGCGAACCGAGCAACCGTAGGCTCGATAACGTGGGCCTGACAACAGAATTCAAAGTGACAGACACGAAGCATCCCAAAGGGATGAATCTGAGACAAATGGAGACCATACGATGTCAGTATGGACCTCATAAACTTCGTGATGGGTAATCGGAAGTTACCCGTTGTAAAGAAGTCAGTATAAACGGCCATTTTTCCCTCTGGGGGTTAGTGGGAATGGGACCGTCTGCCAGACGTTCCGGATCCCATTCCGGCGCAAATCCGTATACATAGACGACATCGTCATAGTCTTTTTCTTTTAAATGCACCATGACCTCGTGAATCGCCGGAGTACTTTTCTTCTTAGCAGCCATGAGATGAATGTACGGAAGAAGTTTTATGATTTGTTGTTATTGAAAGAGAAAGTTGGAAAGCGATAAGAACAAATTGAAGGTCCCAAACGACTTATGTATACTCATCGCAATAAAAGTGACAGTCTGACCAATGTCATCAGTATCATACAACTTGCATAATTTCGAAATTCAAAAATATCTTACAAAGATATTATCTCCCAAACAGATATTATAAGACAAAAATTCTTTCCAATAATATTCAAAAAAACGATTACAAAAATATGGAGAGAACAATTAGAAAGTCCTAAGGATCTATACCTAGCCTACGGATCAGAAGCGGGCATGTCCTCCGGAGCCTTCGGTGAAGTATCCTCAGATGAGGCATCCTCAGATTCATCATCTAAATAGATCCTTAGTTGTTGCACGCCATCATCGGCGGATGCAAACTCCGGAAGCATATTCTGTAGCGGAAAGACCAGAGTGTCATACTCCTTAACCCGCATACCATACTCTTGTTTCACGTCAAGGCCATGAAGCAGATGGTTCTCAAAGGTCTGACCAGATTGAGCTAACTCCATTCCTTCATTGAAACCTTTCGCGCGGTCGGCTTGAGAGGAAGCAGTCATTAAGTTCACAAAGTAGTCAGTAAGCTCAGTGTTTCCCTTAACATGGCGGATGACCTAACAAATAGATAAAATACATGTATTCGCATCATAAACATGAAGTATATAATAAATAACGTATGAGGGAAACTCACAGAATCAAGCCCTCGGTCGAAGAACCATTGTCGGTCCCGCTCAGCATGCTCCGCCCTGCTCCGAAGCTCTTGTAATTCGTTGGAGGTGCGAGTCTCTGCTTCTGATCGAGACTGCAGCAAGGAGTCATAAGCAGACTGCATCTCAGCAGCAGTCTTGTCTTTAAGTTCAGATTGCTCCTTCTGCAACTTCAGTTCAGCTTCGATCTCCTGAATCCGGTTGCCCTGGAGGGTCACTTGATTTTCCAGGGCTGAATTTGCTTCTTGGGCTCGAGCCAGGTCATCTTGTTTCTTTTGGGTCTCAACCCGGGCAACCTCAAGAATGGCATTTTTCCTTTCACAGGCTTCCTTCCACTGGCGGGCAGCAGCAGCATTTCGATCTTGTTCACCCCTAAGGGCGATCTCCGCATCTGTTTGTTTCCATTTAGCGATGATCCTCAGCTTCTTTCTTCGCAGCCTCAACGGCTCGAGAAGCTTCACCTAACTTCCCACCCATGGTACGCAATTCGCGTAAGATTTGCTGGCTACAGGCTAAGCTGTTAGCCAAGGAAACAGATAAGTCGGTATGGAGGTCATGGCGGGAACGTTCACGCTGGTGCGCCATTTCTGCAGGCGGCACACAATGCTTGACAAAGCTCCTACAGGTCCCGGAATCAGAAAATCGGGACCCATTAACAATATCCCAAGAAGGGACAAACAGATCATCGTCCCCTCCTAAATTCGCCTCCACATAATAATGCGAAGTTGAAGCTTCAAGGCGAACAGGAATGGAGGAGGACTGCTGATAAACATCGTTCCCATCTATAGACGGATCTGCACAAGAGAATCACGTTCAAATCATGTCTCAAAGCAGAAACAATTAAAAAACGAAACAAGTACCAGTCACCGTCTTCAAATGATCTGCAAGACTAGACTGCGGCTTCTTTGGAAGACGTGTCCGCTGTTTTTTAGCCACAGGCGCAACTTGGGTGTCCGCAACACTCACACCCGCGTCGCTAGCCTGAGAGGACCCGAAATACCTCTTCTGTGTTAACTCTGCTAACAAGTGCGACACAGATGAAACCTCAGAAGCATCATCAGAGTTTTCTTTCTCTGAGGATGATGAATCGTCACTCGATGACAGAATGACGAATACCCCCTCAGAGGTAAGTTGTAAGGCCTCGATCCCGGTGCCCTACTTTAGGGTTGGATTTACTCATAAACATAGTTCTAAATATCAGAGTTATTTAAAACATTCGCGGAAAGGTTAACTTCGATCATTCGTTACAAAACATTTAATCATTTCCTTAAAACCATAACATAAAACATCGTATTCAAAACATCATTTCTTCCATCTTCAAATGCCAGTCGTTCAATCCATGCCATGTGCCATCCTCATGCCAGCTCAATAAACATATATACCTGCGTGCATACTAAAAGTTAGCTACGCTGACTGAGTTCTAGTTAATTAGGCAACATACAATACATTAACATACTTAGTTATATACGTATCCGAAGATACATATTACATACTTAACCTGTTCATCGTTCTGCCATACACATACTTTCATTCTTTCGTGTTTTCTTTCTTTAACATACACAATACACGCCTAACTAACCTTACATTATAAAGAGCATTTCGCCCTACATACCTCGGATATTGTTAGGGTCCGGTACCCTCCATCCTCGGATATTATTAGGGTCCGGTCACCCTCCATACTCGGATATTAGTAGGGTCCGGTCACCCTCCATCCTCGGATATTATTAGGGTCCGGTCTCCCTTCCATCCTCGAATATTATTAGGGTCCGGTCTCCCTTCCATCCTCGGATATTATTAGGGTCCGGTCTCCCTTCTATCCTCGGATATTATTAGGGTCCGGTCTCCCTTTCTTCCATACAACCATACCATATTTTTCTATATATTCATAATTTTAACTTTCATGCATACACACATCATTTACACATCATATATAACAATCATATCTTTAAACTATCACCTGGCGGTACATGCAATATCCGAAGATCGTTCACGCACCGTCAAGCATTCATTCATACATAAATCATATAAGGCATACACTTACCATTTAAGGTAAGTGTATTATTAATCACATAAAGTATGCACACAGCCCCGAAAACATAACAAGGATTGGGGCTAGAAACTCACCTGATCTCGGTTGCATCCGCCGTTTAAGGTTATTCCCTTCCTTTTCTCTGCGCGACTAACTGTTTAATAGTTGCGATGTTAAACACTACTCTAGCCATTCTCATTGCTACTTAATTAATCTTACACGTCTAAGCCGGTTTTACTTCATTGAATCATTACCGGTTAGTTAATCGTTACTTGCTAACCTTTAAAGGTATCTTTCATCATTTATCAAAGTCCAAGTGCTATTATGTATTTATATCATTCTTTTCTAAGTCCAGGGACCATTTCTGTAATTCTGTCAATCTTCTAGCTCGTTATCCAGCCCTTAACGAATGGGGTTCTTAACGAATGAACTCATTCATTATAACGAATTGACTGTTATAACGAACTGGTCCTTGCATGAATTGGACCTTGTAACAAACTGGTCTTTAACGAATTGAACCCTTAACAAACTGGGTTAGTTCATCATTCCTTCGTTAACGAATTAACATAACGAATTGAGATTAGTTCGTTAAGCATCTGTTAACGAATCAGTTTAACGAATTGCCTCTAGTTTGTTATTTCAGCTTAACGAAAGCTCGTAACGAATTACTTGCTAATTCGTTATATCTCCGTTAACGAATTAAGGTTGGTTTGTTACGTTTCCGCTAACGAACAAGGGTTAGGTCAGAACATTCCCTCACAAGATCTAAACCTCGTACCACATTCTCCGGCGCCGCCTTTCCGGCGCCGCCATTGCCGGAATAATGGGATCTCGTCGGAAAAGCGAGATCTCGCTTGTTTCACCACCATTTTCACCGTTTTACATTCGTTATCAACCCATCATCAAGACTCAATCCTTTTCTAGCATAAAGCTTGAACCTTTATGGCTAAAACGTTCAAAACTAGATCTAGGGTTTATTTAAACGAGCCGTTAATAACCATGAGTTCGTTAAGTCCATTTTAATATTCAAGTTTGCAACTTTACGATTTGTCTAGACCCGATCTATCATCCTAGCAATTTTCATGTAAATCCGTTCATGAAAAGTAAACCTTTTTAACAAAAACGTGCATTTGAGGTTTTTGTTTGAAATCACTCGAGATGCTCAAAACCATATCAAACGAACTCCGATTTGAGTGATTCAAGCAGCCACGGAACCGTCTTGTCCAAATCTATAAACCCATCAGCTCACCTTCGCCGGAAACCACCGCTACAGTCGCCGAAACAGCTGAACAGTCGCCGGAATCTTCACTTTTAAGCTGCTGTGGTTTTACTGATAAACATCGGACTTCCCAACCTCTAATCAAAGATATTTTCCGTGGAAAACTTCATTTATATGTCAGGAATACTCGATTAAAATTTGAGACCAATCCGACGGCTAGATCTCCGGGAATCCTTGTGTCTTTGTGGGTGTTTTTCTCAAAAACGGGAATTGGGTTAAGTTTGTGTTTTGATGGTGTAGCCTATGGTGTGGAGATGTATGAAAATGGAATGGATTAGGGTTTTATGTGGTATTTATACTCCCTTAAGACCATGGACCTTAGGCACATCTTTCCTTTTTGGTCCATAATTAATTTCATCTAAGTAGCCTATTTATCCTTCCATCTTTATTATTTTATTTCTCTACTAACTTAAGTAAATTTTTCCGTCTTAAATAAATAATGTATTAGTTATTTATTCTTAGAAATTTCGGGATGTTACAAGTCTACCCTCCTTATAAGAGGTTTCGTCCTTGAAACCTACTTAGTCCTTGTAAAAGGAATACTTCCTGTATTCGCATTCTTTCTTGAACCGGCTAAGCTTCCTAACTTACCGGTTTATCCTTGTCCCACATTCATCGAGTGATGTTAATTAGTTTTAGCTTTCTAAGTAGCTTGTTCTTGAAGTCCTTGATGATACGTTTCCTTATTCAGACTTTGCTAGTGCATATCACTTCCACAAGTATGGTCTCCTTCCTTGTCCTTTAAATTAGCATTGAATGACCATTCCGTCCAATTACAACCTATAGCAAATATACTGCTTTGCAACACGTTCAAAACATATTAATTCCAAAAAAGGAAACCTTTCCAGTTTCTCCTTAAGGGTTACTTCTTAAAATCCCTTTGTCTATTCCTTGAGAGAGAACACTTCTTGCAATTCTGTTTGATCCCGTACTTGAACAATAACCAACAATCAATAACGATTAACACAGATCTCAGATCTGTCAGTTATAATATTATAGATCTATCTCATAATCTACCTTGATTCGGTGTTATACGTATGTATATATATTAAATAAGTTTAACATGAAGCTTGAGAGAGAGTATGAACTTTAAACTTTTCTGAATAATATTAATTTCTCTCAAAACTTCGACTCTTACAAGTGAACAGTGGTTCACTATTTAAAGAAGACGATCTGGTTCGCTAACATCCCCTAGCGAACCAGCTTCCCCTTCGTTAAATAAATTAACTTAACGAACCACCTCCTGATTCGTTAACATCCCCTAACGAATCAGGAGGGAATACATTGTAATGTCCTAGTTCACTAACATCCCTAGCGAACTAGACTTAACCTTAGCGAACTAGTCTTAGTTCGCTAACATTCCTAGCGAACTAGACTCAAACATAACAAATTAGTCTAAAATAAACATTAAATATTACATTTAAATATCAAATAAACATTAATGATAATTACAAAGACTCTAGACGCAAAACCGTGCACTAACAGACACCCCCTCGTCTTGAGCTCTTTGTCTTTAACTTATTTGAAACGCTTTGTCTGCCAATCTCTGCAACTATGAATCCCATGTTCATGGCATACACGAACGACACGTTGGAATTGCATAGCCAGGTCGTAATCTTCTTGGCGTTCAAACAAAATATGCTTCCTGTGTAGCACGTCATTGTCTGTCTCTGATAAATTAACCAACCACATCGGATCGATTATCTTGATGAGCTCAGTCGGTAGTCCTCGACCACGAACAATAACGGCCTCGCCAGTATGATTGTCATAGTACCAATGGTTGAAAGACAGATAAATATCTTGAGGCATTGTCTTCACAGGAACTCTTTTCATTGTGTTTGGTGGCTTCACTTTCAAGACAAGTTTCTTCCAGCCAGTCCTTGGATCAATCTCATCAGTACGTTTACGTCTTGGGACCTGGGGCTTGAAGAATTTGAAGCCATGATTGACCTCGAACATTAAGTGTTGATGGAACCTCTCAGCCATTCGGTTACACCCACAATTGATAAATGGACGTCTCGCGAGGGTGCGTACATCCCAACGCGGTAATGTTAAAACATCCATTATCCTCTCGTAATATTTGACACCTTTTTCCCATTTAACAATACATACCTTAAGGTCTGAATCATAGAGCCAGGAGAAAATATCACCATGTACCTTAGAAACAGTCTTGAAGGTAGTCATCTGATTTGCCTCAATCCAAGCAGCAGCTGTATCCTTTCTTTCTTTATCTACATATCGATAAGCACTGATGATCTTACCCACTTTCTGGCGTTTGAACCATCTTTCAACGTCATCATCAGTCACTTCTTTGAGTGAAGGAACAGTCCGTTGCACAATCTTCTCCAGTTCATTCTCAGTCTCCTTAATTACGTCTTCATTAAATACCGGAGCACCTTGATCAACATTTGCGTGTTGATACAAGTCCGGGTACTCTTCAGCTGTCACATCCTCCATTTCAATCTCCTCGTTCTCATAAATAAAATCTGTATTCATAAATAATGGATCAACCTCCATTTCTTCCTTATTAATCACTTCAACATCGGGCTCAGTCTCTAAATCAGTCAACTGATCGTCATTCAGCCCAAGCAGAATCGAAATCTGCTCCCGTGTCAAAGATCTAACCACAAACTCACCGATCTGTATCTCATCTTTGTTCACAATACTTCTAACCATTCCCAATTCATCAATAAATATCACCGTGTTAGCTTCAATCATTTCTATTGGCTTGGCTGCTGTTGGATCTTGATATGAAATTATCTGCTTGTTCGAATCATCAGCGCCACTGACATCAGCACCAGAGGATGAACCGTGCGATTGTTTAGGCTCACCTCCTGCATCAGACTCGTCAGGATCATCATCATCATCATTTTTGAGTTTCTTGAGGGCATCTTCTTTACAAGTTAATTGTAAAATTAACTCATCTTGTTCTTTTAATTTCACCCCCTGAGACTCAACAATCGCACGCAACGACTTGGTCTCTTTCTGACAGAACGAAATATAACTCATCATTTTTCGTTGATTCTCCATGAGTCGTTCTTGATTGAGTCGGTCAGCTGCCATTTGATTTTCATATAAATGTAGCAGATTAAGCAACATTTCCGTTTGACGTCCAGGTGACAAATTGTATACAGATGGATGAACTGGTTGAATAGGTCCCTGAGGCCGAGTGATTCTCATGAAAGAGACATCACTAGGTGGAGGCGGAGGAAAAGTAGTTGTTGGCAGAGGGGGAGGTCCCATTGAAGTGGTGGAAGAAACAGTTGACAGCACAGCAGGAGGTCTCGGTATTTCGGTCAACGCCATTTGAGGAATTAAACCGAGCCTCTCATGTGACACCATCGTCGTTGTCAAGGTGAGCGTCAGAGTGCTAGTAGTTAGCGGCACCGCCGAGCTTTGAGTAGTTGATTGACGTGGTAGTGGTGTTCCAATAATTACCCCAGCCCCAGCAGACACACGGGGCTTCTTCGATGGTTCATCAGTAGCTACCGCTTTGCCCTTTCGTTTTCGTTCTTGGTGAGCTTTCATGGTGGCAGCTAGAGCAGCATCGACTGCATCTTGTTGTTCTTTCAGAGCTCGCTCACCAGCTCCATCATCACCATCATCATTGTTACCATCATCATATCCACCATCATTGTTCCCACCTTCTCCCCCTTCAAGCTCGGAATCCGAATCATCATGGATCCAGCGCTCATTAGGAGGACATACGTAATCCGGATTGATTACATGACCAATCATCCGTTTGTCCTGTGGCTTGTCTTTTCTATATATTAACATACGATGCACCGTTTCAGCTTTCATATGTTCCATATCAAGAACATCGTTCACCAACGATCGATCAATCACCAAATCCGGTATCAGATCTTGAATAATTAATTGTAGAAAGCGTGGATACATTAAGAACTTCTTCGACGGTAGAGTTAGTTGAACTTGCTCTTTCAGATGATCAAAGATAAGTTCTGAGTAGTTGAATGGTTTGTTCAGGATTAGTGCAACAAAAGCTGATTGCAGACTTAATCTGCATTCATCAAAACCACCGCGACGTCCACTCATACAGTGAAGCAAGACATGCAGCAAATACTTGTAAGGTGGACACAAACCATTCTTGTTCAACATGGACCGACGAATATCACCCCCATAATTTAATCTTGTGAATAAACCCCTAACCAGCGTCCTGTCAAATTCACTCGGGTAATCATCACTATCGTCAAGTTGAAGTACCCGACGAATGACCTCAACATCAATCGAAATAGGGATCTGATTAATTGTAGCTTGAACCCAATTATTTTCTTCAACATATACCACCGTGTACCATAACTGCCTGATTATACTAAGATACACCTTAGGTTTAGCAGTGATTGCATAATGTATCTTCGAACGGCGTAAGAAATTCAACATAGCTCCGAACGTCCTTAAATCAGCCACATCATGATCGACATGAGCACAGATGTTGTGCTTCTTATCGAACGGTAATAGAATCATTTCGACTTGTTGAGCTTGTTGTTGTGGTTGTTCTTGACGAGGTTGTTCATGTGGTTGTTCTTGTTCAGCCATGATTTACTGTATAAATAAAACCAATATGAGAATAGATATCACCATATATAATCAAAAGATATGTGTAATTAATCTAGTTACGCGTATTAGAAAATTTAAATCCTTTAATTAAATTAAATGAATATTAAATTTAGTTAACTATTTTTTTTTTAATGTCATTCGTTAAGAATCACACTGATTCGTTATACAAAGATAACGAATCAGGCGATTCGCTATCAAGTAAATAACTTAACGAACTGGACTTAGCGAATCACTAATTAATTTTAACGAACTAAACTCTAGTTCGTCATATTTTAAACTATCAAACTCTGATTCGTGTGACGTCTTATTCCTTAAGCTAGTTCGTGTAAAATCTTAACGAATTGGACACGAAACAGTTCCAATTCGCTAAGACTAACGAATGGTCATAATTAAGACTTATTCTTTGACTTCACAAAGTCAAGGTCAAAATTATCAAGAACAATAATAGTCAACAACTTAAACCCAGATTCAATTCGGCCATAACCATCGTTGAACCATCAAGATAATCAGCTCGTTGAGCTCGGAACACATTAGTGAATGTAGGTGAATGAGATTGAGACTCATTACCTAAATGTACTAAAGATCAACGAACCAACAGTAAACATCAAGAACACACAGCGATAATTAACCCAGCAAACAATAATCAAATGTTGATTAAAGTCCACCAAGGGTATCGGAAAGTGATTCTGATCAAAATGATATCAAAATCAGACAATTAAGAACATAAATTATACACAAACGAGTTTCAAAGGTTCAAAACCCTTAAACCCCTAAAACTACATAATTCAACAGTTAATTCATTGTCATTTTTGACGAAAATGATATCGCCAAGAACATTTATACCTTAGAAACTCAAATTGATCTTTGAAATGTTCAAACATAAAAGATCAAAAATATCAGAGAGAATTTGAACAGTTTCTGAAAGATGAAGAAAGAAGACGAACAGTGGAATACTATTCGTTATCTTGACTTATATAGCAGTGCACGAAACCCTAGGCACAACTTGCACGAATCAGACGATTCGTTTAACTTAAAGTTAGCGAATTAGCCCATTCGCTAACTCAATTCGTTACCTTATATTAGCGAAGCACAATGTGATTCGTTAAATTAAATATAGCGAATCAAGACCTGATTCGTGTCATGATTCGTTAAATATGTATAACGAAGGGATGATTCGTTACAGAGTACGGAAGCGAATTAGGTTAGCGAACCAGAAGCTAGTTCGCTAAAGAATCACCTAGTTCGTTATCCATAAATAACAAATGGGAGTTTAGCGAATTAAATTCTTTTATTTAATATTAAACTCTTTTATTTAATTTTAAATTAAATTATTAAATGAATGAATAAATTAATGAAATAAATAAAGAATTAAATTAAATCAATAAGTTAAATTATCGAGAAACCCTTATATCCCGACAACCTAATACGTTAAAATTGTTTCAGATTACCGAAACTTAACTTAAAAATTTATTTAAGTATATTGTATAAAGAAGACGAAAATATTTTTGGAATTTTGTAAAAATTTAAAGAATTAAAGAAAGTATTTACAGAAAAAAAAATATCCGAACTATTAAAAAAATAGACAATCTTTTTGTATTTTTCAATGATTTTATCAAAAACAGTACATATTTTTGTAATTTTGTTGAGTTTGAGCAGAGAATCATATTGACCAAATTGCCCTTTCATCACAGTTTTATATTTCAGCGATATTATGACTGGCGATAAGTCGGTCATTGGTATTGTTGTCCACATAAATCTAATAACACACATTCAAGTATTTTTGTGATATGATTAAATAGTTCAATTAGAGCACAGAATATCAGAAATTATTAGCCTCTAATCTTGGTTCAAGCTTAATTTGATTTTTGCCAAATCACCCCAACTTGACTTAAACCATTATATTGTTGATCAAAATTTTGATACCAATTGTAGAAATTTTGAGCAAGGCATCAAGTTTCCTTTACTGTGAGTGAGTATGCACGAGTCCATCTGTCGGCTTACATACATTGTATCCCCTGGGGTCCGTTTCTTAATGGTATTAAGACACACGCAAGGGGGGAACAATTGTATGACTAACAGCGGATTTTGATCAAGTCGGTAATTTAAATTGTACGAAGTACAGCGGTGATCAAGTTTAATGACTTTGGGTTTGCTCTAGAAAGCGAGTGAAATATTCATGCATATGAATACCCAGATGGTTAAGCCGCATAAAGGCTCACAGTGACCAGAATCTTAACGCTTGTTATTTGCTTTATTTGATTTTTGGGTGATCAACAAATATAAGGCTTGAGTATTACTGGTTATTACATTTCTGCCATCCTCACCAAGACTTTTGCTAGAGACTAACACCCCTTTCAATTTGGCGTTTCTTTATGTTTATATCACATACTTTACTCTACTGGGTTGTTTTAAGACCTACCAATGCACCAATGCAATTAAGCACACAGTCTTTTAAGCTTACTTTTTGCTGAACTTGGGGTCAAGATAATCAATGTACTATCATGTTCCCTTTTTGCTTCAAAAAACTCAAAATTTTGAGGAGCATAAAAAAATAAATAAAAGATAAATTTAATCGCCCCAGTTAACTTAAGAGAATAAATAAATGGCTAACCATCAATTCACAAGTGAATCATAGGACCAAGACATGCAAGCATGCTTTACAAACTTAAATAACCGACGTAATTTTCAACGAGAAAATAATCTAAAATCTTTTTGGATTTTCTCTATACAAACTTTAAAACACAATATTTTTGTCTTTTTCAAATTTCTTATAAACAAAATAATCGTTTTGGATTTTCAGATATTTCTGTACAAAAACATAAATCACATTCTTTTTGGTTTTTCAAAATTTTAAAATGTTTTTGATTTTTCTAAATTTTAAAGGAAAAACATTAAAGAATAGAAATCACAATATTTTTTTTTTGAATTTTGAAAAAATTTTTTAATGTTTTTGGATTTTATCTATACAAGCTAAAAAAAAAATTCTTTTCGTATTTTCTATACTTTTCACCCCCTAAAATCTAAAACATAAAAAAAATAAGACTAAATCTATAAAGCAATTAAAAGATAATTATCCTAATTTTAGGATCTCAGCAAGGGTCTTCAATCTATTTAAACCAAGCAAAAAAGTAAACCGTGTTTTATCAAACGCTTTGGTAAATAGATCGGCTTTTTGAAAATCTGTGTGTACTTTCTCAATATCAATTAATTTCTTTTCATAACAATCCCGTATAAAATGATATCGAATCTCGATATGTTTCGTTTTAGAATGTTGTACGGGATTTTTGGTGATACTAATAGCAGCAGAATTATCAATCAAGATGGGAGTAGTAAGAAACTTCAAACCGTAGTCGTGAAGATCTTGTTGTATCCACAAAACCTGGGAACAGCAACTCGAGGCTGCAACATATTCAGCTTCGGCGGTTGAAGTAGAGACCGTTGTCTGCTTCTTACACTGCCAGGAAACAAGCCGGTTTCCTATGAATTGACATCCTGCAGTCGTTGATTTGAAGTTGATCTTGCATCCTCCATAATCTGAGTCTGAGTAGGCGGTAAAATCGAAAGTATTATCTGTAGGGTACCATAACCCGATGTCAGGATTTCCCCGTAGATATTGCAAAATACGCTTGACCGCTGCCAGGTGAGTCACTCGGGGACTAGCTTGGTACCTAGCACACACACAAACAGCAAACATTATGTCGGGTCGAGAAGCAGTTAAATACATTAGAGAACCAATCATAGCACGATAAAGGGTCGGATCAACGGTATCTTCCAATTCATCCGGTGATAAATTGTGACCCACTGGAAGAGGAGTTGAAGGGATTTTTCCGGCAGTTATCTTGAATCGGCTCAAGACGTCGTTCACATATTTAGTCTGATGAATGAAGATTCCTTTATCAGATTGATGAACCTGCAGCCCTAAAAAGAAATTCATCTCTCCCATCGAGCTCATTTCGAACTTGGTTTGCATGGACTTCTCGAATTCCTTACATAAAGTGTCGTTTGTAGACCCAAATATAATATCATCAACATAAATCTGGACTAGAAGAAGATCATCACCAACAGTTTTATGAAATAAAGTGCAGTCAACAGCTCCTCGTTTGAAGCCATTATCAGTCAGATGGTCGGCGAGCGTGCCATACCAAGCTCTCGGGGCATAATGTAGACCATACAGGGCCTTGTTTAAACGGTAAACACGGTCTGGATAATCAGGATCTTCAAAACCAGGTGGTTGTTGAACGAACACTTCCTCATGTAATTCACCATTGATAAAAGCACTTTTAACATCCATTTGATAGACCTTGATATTCTTGTAAGCAGCATAAGCCAGGAAGATTCGAATCGACTCTAATCTTGCAACTGGAGCATAAACCTCAGTATAATCAATACCCTCTTGCTGATGAAAACCTTGCACCACTAGATGTGCTTTGTTTCTGAAAATCACCCCTCGATCGTCCTTTTTACATTTAAATACCCACTTAGTCGGAATAGCTTTCTTGACTCTAGCAGGCTTGTCTATTAAATCCCAAACACCCAATCGTGCAAACTGTTGTAATTCCTCTTGCATAGCTTCTACCCAAGAAGGATCATCAAGTGCCTTACGAGCTGTCGTTGGCTCAACTTGAAATATAAAGCAATTGAATTTAGCAATATTCACAATTCCCGAAGAGTGTAAATTAGTGTAAGCACACAATACGTTATTGTCGCTTGACGAAGCAACTTGATAACGTGTACGAACACCCACATCAAGTTCTCCAATGATATTGTCCTGTGGATGATATCCATGAATCCGAAGAGTAGGATTTTCAGGAACAACAATATTATCAAATAAATTAGTGTAATGTTCACCCAACTCAGGAGATGAAGCATTATCACTATCAAGATCAATAACTTGAATCTCAGCTTGATCATCATCGGAAGAAGTAGAAGCACTATCAATAACAACTGGAGGAACAACTTGAGATTCTTCAGTTGTAGCATCTGGTTGAACTTCAACTGCATTAGAACTTGAAGAGCCTGGAATGTTCAAATGTTCTTCAAAGTATGCTCTAACCAGATCTTCATCGATGTGTTCAGTCGAAGGAATAAAAGAATTAAATAAACTATCATAGTCAAACATCCAGTCTGGACCTTTCCCTTGAGAAGGAGTTGTGTACTTTTGACAGTCCACATGGTACCATTCTTCAACACAGCCAGATGTAAAATTAAATACTCTTTTCTTTGGAGACGCATATCCCAAGAAATATCCTTCGATAGCCTTTTCATCAAATTTACCCGATTCATTCTTCAACATTGTACACGGACACCCAAATGGTTCCAGGTACTTTAAATTAGGTTTTCTGTTATTTAATATTTCATAGCTTGTCTTCTTGAGTCGTTTTACTGTTAACCCGATTAAGTGTATAACAAGCTGTGTTCACTGCTTCATTCCAAAATTGAATAGGAAGCTTTGAATCAGCAAGCATTGTACGTGCAGCTTCAATCAGAGTTCTATTTTTCCTTTCAGCAACACCGTTTTGTTGTGGTACATAAGGTGCACTATACTCTCGGTGAATTCCCTTTGAATACGAAAGAAATCCAAAATAGTGTTTTTGAATTCAGTACCATTATCACTTCGGATTCTCCTCACCTTTTGTTTATACAGTGATTCTATCTTAGTAATAAGGTTTTGTACCAAAACAGGTGTTTGATCTTTTGAACTCATAAATAACACCCATGAATATCTTGAATAATCATCTGTCACTACCAGACAATACCAGTCTCCAGAAATACTCGCACGATTCACTGGACCAAACAAATCCATATGAAGTCGTTCAAGAGGAGTATTAATGGAATTCAATAACTTAGAAGGATGTGTCTTCTTCTTCTGTTTGCCCTTTTTGCATGCAACACAGTAATCAGATAACTTAAAGTTCTTTAACGAAACACCCTCAACTAAATTATTTGCCATTAAATAATTCATCTTTCGAACATGAATGTGACCCATTCTTCGATGCCATAGAATCGAGTCTTTCTCAGTTGCTTTCGAGACAAAACATGTTTCGATCGATGTTGATATCTTAGAACTCATGTTTAAGACATAAATATCATTTGATCGTGGTGATCGCATGACAACCATGTCCTCGGGAATAATAAAACCCGGTTTCAAGATAAGACACTCTTTGTCAGTAAATATTCTAGTGTACTTTTTATCACAAATCTGTGATACACTCAATAAGTTATGATCAACCTTGTCGCAATAATTTACTTTTTCAAATGTAATATGACCATTCAAAACATCATCCTCTTGTGTGATCATGCCCCCAGAATTCCCAGCAAACGCTACATAACCCCCTTGAATATTTCTTACGTTGGTTAATAGATCGAGATTTCCAGTGATATGACGAGAACATCCGCTATCCATGATCCAGTTTTCACCAGAAATGGTCTTGGATGAACCCTCATTGATCTTAGCCATGCAAGCAAACATTGATTCAGAAGACTTGTCGCAAGAATCGTCAGAATCAGATCCAGAATCATTATCTGAAGACATCACACTACCAGTAGCATCTTGACAATCTTCATGTAACCCAAACATAGCCAAATTTGCTTGAACATCATTGCATAGTAGCCGTTGTGACCAATCAGTCCCGTCTGCTAACATTGCTTGTGTTGTTGAAGAAGATGGTTTCTTTTCAGCATCACTTCCCCGTGGTGAAGAAACATTTTGACTTTGACCACGAGGTCCAATGTATTCTTTTCTTGGTTTGTCACATTCCTTCGCAAAATGCCCGAATTCTTGACAATTATAACACTTCACCTTTAATTTGTCAAAACCCAACTTCTTGTTTAACGCTGGAAGATCTTTTCCAGTTCTTTGCATGAATCTTTTAACTTTACGAACAATCATGGCCATATTCCATTTCAAATCCATGATCTCTAGATCATCCGGATCTATCTGATCATAATCCTCATCAGTTAACTCACTTGTGGCAATTTTACTACTCCCCAAGTTTTCATATGAGGACATAAATACCGTCAGAAAAGCAAAGTTTTGCCCAGCTTCCTTCATATTCACACTAGGTGGTGTAGCAAATGGATTGGTACTAGTAGAACTTCCAGAACCACCGGAATTACCAGCAGAGTAGAAACAAACTTTTAGATCATTAAATATAGCAGATTCTTTTTCACTTGCGGCATGAGTAAGAAAAGCAGTGATTGGTGAGATTGTTGAACTGAGAGGCATACTTCCACCATAGAAAGCCGGATCTTGATTTTCTTTGGAAGATTTTTGACACTTAAGATCATATTCTCTAGCTTCGATCTTCTGTAGAAATTCAAGTGCTGTCAAGTCTTCATTCAGAAAATAATCATTTTCTTTCAAAACCATGAGAAATGTTGAGTAGGAACTAGGAAGTACACTCTTGATAGTGTCAATTTTATCTCTTTCAGAAATTTCCATTTTCATTTTATCCATTTCAGCAATTAAGTGACTAAATCTTGTAGTCGTCTCTTCAACTGTTTCTCCTTTCAATAAATTAAAGTTTCGAAATTGAAACTTGAGCATCACTTTCTTACTCTCAGCTGTGTTTCCCATGCTTCTCATACGTAGATGTTGAAACAAAGATGCACATCTCTTGATACTTCCAACTTGATGAAAAATATTCTCTGGTAAAGCCATAGTCAAAGTAGAATATGCCTTTATCTCGATTTCTAAAGCTTTCTTCTCTTCTTGTGAGTATTGAGAGACAGCTTTAGGAGTATACCCAATAGTATCATCACCAATCATTGGTGCAACATATACCTCATCAAGAAAATATGAGCAGTCAGGATGAACCGAACCCAAATGTGCACGAAACCGAGGTTCCCATTTAGCAAAGTCACTGAACTTCATCAATCTTGGACATTTAGAATGTGAACCTATCTCAGTATCAAGTTGCAACATCTGTTGCATCAACATATTTTGAGATGCCAATGCATACATACCAGCCATATTTGAAAATAAACAAGTGTACAGTTATAGCGAACTACACACTGTGTTTAACGAATCAATGAACAAGGTTGAGCGAACTGTGAATAGTGTAGCGAATTGAGTCTTAACGAATCAAGGTCTTAACGAATGAGGTGAGTGTGTTAGCGAATCAAAAGTCAACCTAGCGAGTCAACTTAACGAATCACAAATAAAGTTAACGAATCACCCAAATGGCGAAACAGATAACGAATGTGATGAAGGTTTAACAAATCAAAAGTCAACTTAACGAATTGACCAAACGAATTGACCAAGTCAACTTAACGAATTGATCATACGAATTGTAACGAATCAGTTCAACGAATCAAATAATAATCAGTAACGAATCGCCAAAATAAACTTAGTGAATAAGCTAACGAATCAGCTATAGTTGATAACGAATCAACACTATAGTGAATTATACTATAACGAATCAGGTTGTTACAACCGTTTGTAACAAACTTGATTCCTTTCTGCCACGTGGCAAAAAGTTGTTAGAGCACAAATTCCAAGACAAACACGTGTCAAACGAATCGGTTATCTAGTTAATGAACTAGATGACACGAATTGATTAACTCACACGAATCAGTTAGCGAACTGATAGCGAATCAAGTTAAAAACATAACGAATCGCCTGGAATTTTATAGCGAATCGCATTCATCTTCATATCTTCAAACCTTCAACGTGTTTTTCCAGATTTATGAAGATCAAACCCAGATCAAACCCAGAAACTTATCGATTCCAGATTTGTAATACTCACTCAATTCTTAACCAAACATAACAAGTCATATACCAAAATGCTCGTAATCACAACGCGAATTCAGCTCAACACATCTCGTAACCGATTATCACAATACACTAACCAATTTCGACCAAAACCAATCCCCTGTTTACGGACTTAAACCGAAAACACAATAAACATCACAAACCCAATCTACAATCCAATTCTACTCAATTGAATCTTATCAAAACCTTAACCATCACAAATTCAATCTAATTCATCCAGAATTCAATCAAACCAACAACAAATTAAATCAAACTCGAACACAAACAGAAAACTCAATAATAATAACAATTAGTACACCAAATCAAGCGTAAAGAGCACCGAAAGCTCTGATACCACTTGTTTGATCCCGTACTTGAACAATAACCAACAATCAATAACGATTAACACAGATCTCAGATCTGTCAGATATAATATTATAGATCTATCTCATAATCTACCTTGATTCGGTGTTATACGTATGTATATATATTAAATAAGTTTAACGTGAAGCTTGAGAGAGAGTATGAACTTTAAACTTTTCTGAATAATATTAATTTCTCTCAAAACTTTGACTCTTACAAGTGAACAGTGGTTCACTATTTAAAGAAGACGATCTGGTTCGCTAACATCCCCTAGCGAACCAGCATCCCCTTCGTTAAATAAATTAACTTAACGAACCACCCTCTGATTCGTTAACATCCCCTAACGAATCAGGAGGGAATACATTATAATGTCCTAGTTCGCTAACATCCCTAGCAAACTAGAGTTAACCTTAGCGAACTAGTCTTAGTTCGCTAACATTCCTAGCGAACTAGACTCAAACATAATGAATTAGTCTAAAATAAACATTAAATATTACATTTAAATATCAAATAAATATTAATGATAATTACAAAGACTCTAGACGCAAAACCGTGCACTAACAAATTCTTGAGCGCATCCATTGCATAACTTGTCGGAGGACTCCTTAAGTCACCACTTATACATTCTTTCATTCTTAGCTCTGCATCAACATGTAAGGTTCATGAATTATAGTTGTCCAAGGTAGCTTGATCATGAAGTCCATGATGATACATCTCCCTCTTTCTTGACTAATCAAGCCTGACGTTATCCTATGAATCCATTGTTGTTTGTCGTTGCATATCAGGCTGTCCGATCTATCTTAACCAATTACCTTAACCGACTTCCTTTCCGGTATGTCTTGACCTTCTTTTATAATACCATTCTTCCATTCCGTTCCAGAGGACTTCCCTTCCATGATCACATGATTATCAATTACTCACTAATCATTTGTGTCAAGACTCAATAAATATAAACCATATCTACGCTTTCCTTGCATGTCTTCAATTTCTGTCCTTGGTTTCTAGCATTCTCTTGCAGTGAGACTTTCGGGTCCACATTCTTAACACTTGTGGTTGTTCTTATCAGTGTTGGCAAAGTATCATGTCTATCCATAACTATCACATACCATGGACTCATCTTCATTTGACTTCTACTAAAGCGTTTCACTTCTATTAGTATATGCCTTCATTATAACCGACATCCATACTTATAACATTCATCTAGGATTTGGCCTCGAAGATATCCATGACGTGGAATCCTCAGGCGACCAAATCTGATCTTCACATCATAAGTATTATCTTTCAACTCTAGGTGTAACTAGAGAATTCATTAATTTTTCATCTTGCTCTCATCCTTTGTAACTTTTAATGGTGTCTCAAGGATCTCGCTCATGCAATCCGAAGTACTAACTAATTTATACTACTTATTTGTCGTGATAGCCTCTTCAACTTCACAACTTAGCGCACCAGCGACCTCATTAGCCTCACCAGGATAATACTTGATTTCAAAATCACAATTCTTTTATCAGCCTTACCCATCTTCTTGTCTTATATCTTGTTCCTTCTACTTGAAGAGATATCCAAACTCTTATGACGAGTATTAATGGTGCACCTGGAAAACCTAGCATACAATTACTCTTTCTTTAGCGCTCCAACACTTCTCTCAAGTGTTCAACATGTTCGGACTTATTCCTTGAATAATTCAAGATTATCATCAACAAAAGCGATGTTAGATTTACCCACGTTCGGATGACACACCCTATTCATCATAATCATATCTATTGCTTGAGCATTCGTCTATCCATGATATCACGAGCAACTCGTAGTATTCATATCGCGTCTGATATGTTGTCTCAGGGATGTCTGCCTTTTTCACTTTCAACTGATGATAGCCTACTCTGAGGTCTATTTGCGAGGACCAACTCGCACCTTGCATTTGATCAAACAAATTATCCATTTGTGGCAATATCTATTCTTCACAGTAAGCTTGTTCAACTAGTAGAAATCTATACACATTCTCATACTTCCGTCTTTTTCCTTCATGAACATCGTCGGTACACCACGTAGGGAAATACTCGGCATAGAACACCTTCGTCGAGGAGTTCTTGTAGTCGGGACATTAACTCTTTCATCTTGGACGGCACCAGGCGGTAAGGTGCTTTCGCGACGGGTTGTGCTCCTGGTATTAACTCTATCTGGAATCCTACCTTTCATTCCAGTGGTAACCCGGAAGGTCCAACGGGAACACTTCTGGTTAGTCACGCACTACAGGAACATCTTTCATTTCTTTCGTGTCGGCCGTAGCTTTAACAACATACGCTAGGTAGGCACTGCACCCTCGCCTTAACAAACCTTCAGCTTCTATCATCGGAATGACGTTAGGCCTTGAACTTTCCTTATTACCATAAACCGTCACTGTACCCCCATCCAATGACATAAACCTTATCAACTTACTCTTACATGCTATACGATCTTTAACTCATACGTCAAATCCATTCCCAAACGACATTGAACTCTCTTAAGGTCAATCATAAAGAGTAGAAAGGAACTCACGTCCCTCTAGTTCTACCTTACAATTCTTATCCATTCTCATACTTTGATGAAAGTATCGCTATTGGTCTCTTCCATAAAGTCTCAGGTACACAACTACATTATTCTTAACGTCTTCTTTCATATTTGCTAAACTATGTAGTCTCGTACTTTCATTCCTTTTCAATTAGGATGCCTCGACTTTCACCCGTCCTTCTCGATCATCTCTACTTTCTCGTCATTCGCTTCGTTACTCACGATCCCTGCAAGTTCCTTTATGGAGTTAACTATTGTAGACATACTACCTGTCTTGACTCATTCTAGTTGGCTTATCTATGTTTCTTTCATGCTACTTCTATTTGGACTTCACAGTTCGGGCTACCTTTGATGCTTCGGCGAACATTGTTGGCATTGTAGTGCGGAACATTTGAGCAACTCCCTTGGTGTATATGATTACAAGCTCCAGCTGTGATCCTTCTTCTTTACTTCTTAAAGTCGAAGTCCTACTGCTTTCGTATATCGCTTTGTCACACCTTCTTCAACAGATTTTTGGTTGGCACGTGTCTTACCACAACGTCTAGTACGATCTCCTCACGCTCGTCCCTTTGTAAGTCATCTATCTTATCTCTAAGGAAACACAAACGTTTTCACTCTAGGAATTATTAAGCACATGATTCGTAAGATAACTAGTTAATGACAGTGGCAAAGTGTAATTAACTCTTTACATTACTCCTCAGGTTCTACATGTTTCCCTTTATGATTTCACTTGTGCTAGTTTCTACTACTAACACAATCATGTAAACATACATATAACTTACATTCTTATCCCTAGCAATTAAGCTAGCATACACACATTCATTTTCTAGCAATAAAGCTAGCATACAAACATTCTTTTCTATAGCAATTAAGCTAACTTACTTACACATTCTTACATTATATATGAAATTAATCATATACTTTACATTTACCGAGCTTGCTTGAGTGACACATGGCTATCTTGAAATGGCATTTTTTTTCTTTTCTTACTTAATCCCATTCTCTGTTCGAGTCTAAGCATTTAAGATGCTTAAATCTCTCGAACTTTGCTCTGATACCAACTTGTAAGGCCCCGATCCCGGTGCCCTACTTTAGCGTTGGATTTACACATAAACATAGTTCTAAATATCAGAGTTATTTAAAACATGCGCGGAAACGTTAACTTCGATCATTCGTTACAAAACATTTAATCATTTCCTTAAAACCATAACATAAAACATCGTATTCAAAACATCATTTCTTCCATCTTCAGATGCCAGTCGTTCGATCCATGCCATGTGCCATCCTCATGCTAGCTCAATAAACATATATACCTGCGTGCATACTAAAAGTCAGCTACGCTGAGTAAGTTCTAGTTAATTAGGAAACATACAATACATTCACATACTCACTTATATACGTATCCGAAGATACATATTACATACTTAACCTGTTTATCGTTCTGCCATACACATACTTTAATTCTTTCGTGCTTTCTTTCTTTAACATACACAATACACGCCTAACTAACCTTACATTATAAAGAGCATTTCGCCCTACATACCTCGGATATTGTTAGGGTACGGTACCCTCCATCCTCATTATTAGGGTCCGGTCACTCTCCATCCTCGGATATTATTAGGGTCCAGTCACCCTCCATCCTCGGATATTAGTAGGGTCCGGTCACCCTCCATCCTCGGATATTATTAGGGTCCGGTCTCCCTTCCATCCTCGAATATTATTAGGGTCCGGTCTCCCTTCCATCCTCGGATATTATTAGGGTCCGGTCTCCCTTCCATCCTCGGATATTATTAGGGTCCAGTCTCCCTTTCTTCCATACAACCATACCATACTTTTCTATGTATTCATAATTATAACTTTCATACATACACATATCATTAACACATCATATATAACAATCATATCTTTAAACTATCACCTGGCGGTACATGCAATATCCGAAGCTCTTTCACGCACCGTCAAGCATTCATTCATACATAAATCATATAAGGCATACACTTACCACTTAAGGTAAGTGTATTAATAATCACATCAAGTATGCACACAGCCCCGAAAACATAACAAGGAATGGGGCTAGAAACTCACCTGATCTCGGTTGCGTCCGCCATTTAAGGTTATTCCCTTCCTTTGCTGTGCACGACTAACTGTTTAATAGTTGCGATCTTAAACACTACTCTAGCCATTCTCATTGCTACTTAATTAATATTACACGTCTAAGCCGGTTTTACTTCATTGAATCATTATCGGTTAGTTAATCGTTACTTGCTAACCTTTAAAGGTATCTTTCATCATTTATCAAAGTCCAAGGGCTATTATGTATTTATATCATTCTTTTCTAAGTCCAGGGACCATTTCTGTAATTCTGTCAATCTTCTAGTTCGTTATCCAACCCTTAACGAATGGGGTTCTTAACGAATGAACTCATTCATTATAACGAACTGACTGTTATAACGAACTGGTCCTTGCACGAATTGGACCTTATAACGAAATGGTCTTTAACGAACTGAACCCTTAACAAACTGGGTTAGTTCATCATTCCTTCCTTAACGAATTAACATAACGAATTGAGATTAGTTCGTTAAGCTCCTATTAACGAATCAGTTTAACGAATTGCCTCTAGTTTGTTATTTCAGCTTTACGAAAGCTCGTAACGAATTACTTGCTAATTCGTTATGTCTCCATTAACGAACTAAGGTTGGTTCGTTATGTTTCCGCTAATGAACAAGGGTTAGGTCAGAACATTCCCTGACAAGATCTAAACCTCGTACCACATTCTCCGGCGCCGCCTTTCCGGCGCCGCCATTGCCGGAATAACGGGATCTCGTCGGAAAAGCGAGATCTCGCTTGTTTCACCACCGTTTTCACCGTTTTACCTGCGTTATCAACCCATCATCAAGACTCAACCCTTTACTAGCATAAAGCTTGAACCTTTATGGCTAAAACGTTCAAAACTAGATCTAGGGTTTATTTAAACGAGCCGTTCATAACCATGAGTTCGTTAAGTCCATTTTAATCTTCAAGTTTGCAACTTTACGATTTGTCTAGAACCGGTCTATCATCCTACCAATATTTATGTAAATCCGTTCATGAAAAGTAAACCTTTTTAACAAAAACGTACCTTTGAGGTTTTTATTTGAAATCACTCGAGATGCTCAAAACCATATCAAACGAACTCCGATTTGAGTGATTCAAGCGGCCACGGAACCGTCTCGTCCCGATCTACAAACCCATCAGCTCACCTTCACCGGAAACCGCTGCTACAGTCGCCGGAACAGCTGAACAGTCGCCGGAATCTTCACTTTTGAGCTGCTATGGTTTTACTGATAAAAATTGGACTTCCCGGCCTCTGATCGAAGATATTTTCTTTGGAAAACTTCATTTATATGTCAGGAATACTCGGTTAAAATTTGAGACCGATCCGACGGCTAGATCTCCGGGGATCTTTGTGTCTTTGTGGGTGTTTTTCTCAAAAA
The DNA here is from genome assembly GCF_021521415.1 of Bidens hawaiensis. Classification (NCBI taxonomy): domain Eukaryota; kingdom Viridiplantae; phylum Streptophyta; class Magnoliopsida; order Asterales; family Asteraceae; genus Bidens; species Bidens hawaiensis. The sequence goes on from NW_027491014.1 coordinate 8,676,118, forward strand.
CGGGAATTAGGTTAAGTGTGTGTTTTGATGGTGTAGGCTATGGTGTGGAGATGTATGAAAATGGAATGGGTTAGGGTTTTAAGTGGTATTTATACTCCCTTAAGACCATGGACCTTAGGCCCATCTTTCCTTTTGTTCTATAATTAATTTCATCTAAGTAGCCTACTTATCCTTCCATCTTTATTATTTTATCTCTCTACTAACTTAAGTAAATTTTTCCATCTTAAATAAATAATGTATTAATTATTTATTATTAGAAATTCGGGATGTTACATAAGCACATTAAGAGGAGGAGGATTTAGAACATACGCACTTGTTTCAAAGGTAGCGTCTGAAACAATTGGTTCAGCACGCACCTTCACTAGGAATAAGAAGTTGCCCTTAGACTTCTGGAGAACGGGCTTGTCCCCGGCATCGCGGATGCTCTTCCGCACGCAACCCCTATCTTCGAACAAAGCGTTCAACGTGGGTCCTGGACCTATAAAATAAAACACAAGGAGTCAATCGCTTAAATGCCAAAATAGAAAATTACAGAAAGAAGACAACGATTATCCAAGCCAATAAAAGCGGGCTCCATATATGGAGTTGGCCATAAACGGCTCATACCCGCCCACAAAAGGGCTTCCTCATGAAGTGCCCGCATTGTTGTCGGCTCGGTCATTAGGATGCGGAACCACTCTTGACCCTCATGAGGAGCCGTGGTAACATGCGGGAGCGCTTCGGTGACAGGACGTCGGACCATAGCTTTTGGGACCACGTCCTCAGATATCCAGAATAACTTGCTCCGCCAGTCCTTAGATCCTTTTTCGACTTCATAGCCAATACCTCTATCGGCTAACGCCTGGCATGTAAACCAACCGTCACGGTTAGGCGGAAGTTTCGGAGAGAGAAAAGAGATGATAATCAGAATTCAAAGGTAATAAAACTTCGATAAGAAGTTAAACTCCACTATTTGTACCCATCGCAATTAATGCGATGGGATATGAACAGTGGAGAGAGGAAAGACCACCCAGTAGACAGATGCCACGTCACGCGGGAAATTCGAAAAAGAGAAAAGGTTGCACAATCGAGTACAGTGACAGCCGGTATACACGTCTTGTCATCTGCCCACGCGCCTGTGAGTGACCAACTTGTCCTTTTTCATGATTATCCACAGCAACAAAAGATATTTCTCACCAACTTGCATTTAAAAAATCCCCCAAATACACATTAAGTCTAAAGTACTTCACGCGGAAGAAACACTAGACTGGGGAGACTTATAGAGGTAGGGTACCAAAAAGACCCAAATACCCTTAAGTACTACCTGCGGGTTGGTTGAGGGTCCCTCATAAAGCACCCGCGGGGTATATGGATCACCCGCCTAACCGTCTGAGGAAGAAACACCTACATGACGCATGCGGGAGCATCCTAGCACCCTCAAGAGTTATCCGCAAGACGGGATACTCGTCCGCAAAGAAGGACCAAGAGGCAATGCCTCGGGACAACTGTCGTTAGCTAATAATATTCCAGAAGCTCTACTGAGATGCTTTCTTGAGCAATACGAGATCTCTCGACCAACCAACAGAAGACACCTGGCAAGGCCGTTATAACCGTGCACATGGCCAGAGGTTATTCATCTGCCTATCCCGTAATGACACGTGTCCAGGTTGTTATACATGCACATGCAACGTAGAAACTGAACCTATCGTATGAAGACATGTGTCCAGGTGGTTACGAGAGCATCTTCCAAAGGGACAGCTGGCCCAATCACCTTTTCACACCCTTCGGCTATAAATACCCTTTCAATCTTCATGAGGTATTCATTCACTCTCACTGTACTCCCACTATTTACTTAAGTGCATTATGTTCATCAGAATTGTACTTTTTCTCACACCGGAGGGTGGTTACGGGAAGACCCCCCTCTTGCCCTTCCCGTAACGAGCTCACGGTGTCTGTTTTGCAGGTTCACGTCACTGGACTTCGGGAATTGTCTTATATCGTAGTTGGTTGTTATCAGTATCCTACCCTGTAGACTCATTGGATCTAAGACCTATCAAAGAGAGTAAATCCGTGTTTCTTCAAACCTAAATAAGTTAAATATAAGTTCTTTGAAAACAAAACTCAGTATATTTACGCATTAGAAAAAAATCAAAAAACAAAATAATGTTGCTTCAGATTCAAATGAATTTGTGTTAAAGTTGTTGAGACAATAGTTATGAAAATAATGAACAAATACAAATAACAAAATAAATTAATTAGATCATAACACAAGTTTTTGTACAATCAAATTGATGTATTATTGGGGCATATAATAGAAGAATTAATGGCTAATTGACAAGTGACAATTGACGGAGGGTCCGGACACTAGCCAAAAATTAAAGTGCGTCTTTTTATAAAGTCGTCTATAGCTCGCGTATAGATCTATGTGTTTGCGATGTATAAGGGGTTTTGTCTTTTCCTGTTTGTATCTTATATCATGTGTATAGGGAGATGACCAGTGATTTGATAGTCGTAGGTTGTCGGTGTATCCTATACCCCACGTATAGTCCTATACACGACATATAAGGTCACTTTAGATTTCCAAAAAACCCCAGCTCCCTATCCCCCCCACCCCACCACATATTATACACCACCTCAACCTATTTTTTTAAATACACCTCCACCACCTTGCAATATTTTTTCAATACCCCCGTAACAAAATGAAAAAAAAAACAAAAAAAAAGTCACGGTGGGACTATCTATTTCCTGATTCGAACGAGTCGAAAATTCCAGATTTGAACGAGGAGCCCGTGTTAGCAGATTTTAACAAGAAGTTGTAGTTACCAAATGTGAACCATGTAAAACATCTTTTTATTTAATTTAACAGTCATTAGCTAGTTATTAAATAACATATAATACCATTAGGTTTTTTTAGAATACTTCATCGGTTGTCACCCTTTGTGGGTGGAGGAAAACAACATGTTGAATACATACGAGGGTCAACCGTCGTACCGGTTATAACTAGCACCGCCTTACAGTCAATCCTCGTACCAGTTACCTATAGAAAATTCTTATTACAGTAATCAGTCTTCGTACCACTCACCACTAGAAGAGCCGTTTTATAGCAATCAAATCGAATTACATTCATGATACTTTTCAAGTAAAGTGCAAAATTAAGATGATTTGTTATCAATAAAATGCAAAATGACAACCCAGAATGCATATTGAAAAGGGCAATTTGGTCTTTTGAAGCATATAAATATCACACACACTTTCAATTCATTAAAATAGTTATAATTTTGTCTCATAACTTTAATTAGTTTTTATAAATTAAACAATAATTATAACTATGGCCCTTAATTTATTTTTGTATTATTTTATTTTCACTTTTTATTCAACTTCTCCCATAATTTTCAAACAGTTATATATTTTTCATACGCTAATATTTATTAAAAAAACATTGCACCATAAAACGAGTATTTTAATATCTTTAATTTGAAAATAATATTGCAATAGTTTTTGCGGTCTAGTTTTGATGGTTTTCAAATTACACCATTAGCCAAACCGTTAGTAACGTTTTTTTGTCGTCGAAAATCAAAACCAACTGGTTGAAAATTGAAATCGGCCAACCAAAAGTTAAATAAAAAATCAGGCGTGAAATCAAAAAAATGACCGGTTTGAATTGTTTAACGACTTTGAATCAACAATGAACACCCATAAATTTGTTACGTGATTACCGAGGTTTGCGTTTCTGCTGTATCACGCGGGCGCCTGTCTAGTGTATCTATGTATGTATGTATGTACGTACGTATGTATCTATGTATGTATGTACGTATGTATGCATATATGTATGTATGCATGCATGCATGCATGCATGCATGCATGCCTGATGAGATGTGGAGGTAAGGGTGCTCAAAGTCGGATATCTGAATCTTCGATCCGAATCCGAAAGGACAGTGAACCGGATATCCTAAATATCCAAAAAAATAATAATTATAAAAAATTTTAAAAACTACTTTTAAAAATATTTTAGATATCCAAAAAATCCGAAAATTTGTCCGAAATATCCAGAACATATCCGAAGTACCCGAAAATTATCTGAAATATCCGAAAATTATTCAAAATATCTGAAAAATAATCAAATATATCCAAAAATTATCTGAAATTTATAAATATTATTTAATAATTAAAAAAAGTATTTCGGATAGCTCAGAACTTCGGATATATTCGAAGTATCCGAAAATTTTCAAAATTTTATCCAAATATGAAAATTCGGATATCCGAGAATTCCGATTCGGATTTTTTGAAATTTCAAATACAGATTCAGATTTGATTATTTTTAAACATCTCTATGTAAAGGTAGAGGTGCACAAATCGGGTTTTTCAAATACCCGGGATTGGGTATGGAACCGGTTCGGGTATGACTGGGTATTGGCAATACCCGGGTCGGGTTAGGGTCCGGGTATTGTCTCTAAAACCATACCCTATGTATCGGGTTCGGGTCGGGTATAGAATCGGGTATTTTATAACCAGGTACTTAAATACACTATTTTCGGGCATTGAAAAAAAACCCTATTTTCAGTTTTTTAGAGCTTTTTTCCTGGTATTTTTTGGATATATAATGTAACTTTTAAGGGTTGCACCTTTTAGGATTATTTTTCCGGTATTTTTCGGGTAATATCGGGTATTTGAAAAACCCAGTTCCAAGTATTTGTAAAACCCGGTTCGGGTATGGAACCGGTTCGGGTTTTCGGGTATTACCGGGTACAAATCAGGTCCGGTTCCAGGTACAGGTTTTTGTACTAAAATGCATACCATATCCGTACCCTACGGGTAGGGTTGGGTGCGGGTTTGGGTATTAAAAACCTGAGTATAAAAGTAACTAGTTCTAGGTAATTTTATCGAGTACGGTTTCGGGCTCTGGTTTTTTATGCACCTTTATGTGAAGGCACTTATTAGCCATTAGAAAGCCCATTACTAATTGAGCTCAAATAAGTTTTATCTTGGGCCATGTTATTGCATTAGTTGATAATAGGGCGGACTTAAATAATTAATGGGTTGAATCGTATTTGGTTTGTGGGCGTTACAACATATATTCGGCCTACTTTATTTCACTCATGAAGGATTACTAGTAATTGTACCCTTAAATTACCGCAAGGCCAGGCTGATGTCTGGTGTTGTTAGTGTTAGACTTCTTCATGTGGTCATTCGTATTATAGAGTAGCTATATCATTGAAAAATTAGAAACTTGGTTTTGTACATACATACTTATCTAGCTTGGTAAGTAAAGAAGTGAAGAGAAAGCAATAATGAAGTATTTCCGATGATGTTTTGTCTCTGGTTACCCAAGCTGACCAATTCACCCATTTACCATTTAGCCCCCTCTAATTTCAAGGACATTACTCTATAAGTGTTCCATGACAGTTTTGCGGATATGGTATCCAGCCTCTTCATAAACGTCACCAAGACTGTCGCCACCTTGTGTTCTTAAGATATAATATCTCCCCATTACCATAAACAATCAATGAATACTAACAGATCCAAACCTGGCTCATATTTCTGCTGCACGAATGAAGAAACAAGTCATCGTGTCGAAGTGTCTAATTCATTTGACTCAAACCATCCAATTTGCCACTTATAACATAGTTAGAACAACTAACCTTCTTCATGATGCAATTGAGGTTTTCATGTCTTCCAAGTTATGTTGCATAGCTTGTGGGGCAACCCAAAACAGATTTTAAAATCTCTACATAAAATGTATGAAAAATATGTTTAGTTCAATTAAATGAAACAGACACAATAAAGTAACTAAAAGACTTAATATAATATAATAATAATAAGTCTTATTTGATAGGCAGGCCCCTGAAGACCCGTTCATTGTATTCGATCCATCTCTGCAACCAGGTCCGAATCACGAGGGAAATATATGGGTCAACAACATGATTCAGTCAAAGAAAGTCACCACCTGATCTCAGGCAACACCCATGTTTTGCTACTTAGGCTGAGGGGTGTGGGGGGCGCGAGAGGGGGCGTGAGTGGGGGCGCCATCCAATAATATTGTGACGTGTGGCAGAGAGAGAAACTTGATAAGATGGGTATTGGTAGTGGTGATAGCGCCCCGGGGCATGGTGTGGAGGGGCGCGAGAGGGGGCGCGAGCGGTTTATTTTTTTATTTTTTTATAAATGTATTAAAAAAACGTATTATTAAAAAAACAAGTAATTATTTAAACAAACACACATTAATTAAAAAAACACATTAATATATAAAAAAAATTAAAGTACTAAAAAATTAAAAAAACACATTAATTAAAAAAAATTAAAAAAACACATTAACATTATTCTTATTCTTCGGCTTCGTCTTCTTCGATCAACCTCTTCCGGATACGTTCCTTTTGTTTTTCCATCAGCATTTGGTCGACCGGATTTAGGTGGCTGAAGTCTCTTGCAAGGAAGTCCAAATCTCTCATTCTTTTTTTTTCCTTTTTGTCAACAGAGACCACCTCCAGGGTTTTGTTGAATTTATTGAGGGATTCAACAAGATCGTTGATGTTTACGGCTTCCCCCTCAGCCGGTTTTTTCCCCCTGGCGTCCCTTCCCAATGGCCGCCTCCTCGGCGGTGAAGACGTTTCCTCCCCCGCAACGTTTAGGTCGAATCCAACCCGGCAATCCGACCCGTCCGTTGTGCTGTACGCTCCAGACGAACTAGTTTTAGTCCGTTTCGGCCCTACTTCCGCATCAAGGTCCGGCGCCACCAGCTCAACCCACTTGGCACACCTTCTCAACCTCTCCCACAACTTTACACCGTCCCACGTCTTCACCGCCCCATACCTCCGCAGGCACTCCTGCTTCCACTCTTCGACAGTGAAATTATAGACCGCCAAATCGTCACTGCCACTTGGTCTCATACGACCGGCGTTCCTGTTGAACAGATTAGTAAACAAGCCGACAAATTTTCTAATTTCGGTCCACCGACCCGAAATCATATCGGGATTCCGCTCTGTACTCCCAACGAGCGAATAGAACGTCTCCCTAACCTTTGTCCAAAAGACCTTGCTCTTTTGGTAGTCGGCTGCAAAATTATGTAAATAAATTTGTAAGCCATTTAACTTTTTTATTTAACTTTTTATTTACAATCATTTTTAAAAACGTTAAAACAATTACCGCAACGCCGATCCTCAGAAATGGCTATCCAAGCCCGACACAGGGCTTCCTTCTCATCCGATGACCACGGAGTGATTTTCCGTTTCGCCCTTCCGGTCGAAGCCGAACCCGACCCGTCCGTTGCAAGTTGTTTTTTCCGGTGGACGCGTCTTCTTTGTCCCGCAGCTTCACCTTCTGGTTCCGGTTCTTGTGTCTCCGGAACTACAAAGTTAGGAGACGGTTGCATGTTGGATGGTTGAAAGCCGGATGATTGTTGCGACCCCGAATAAAACATCGGTTGTTCCGGTGCCGACCATAAATCGTCGTAAGGGTAATCTGAATCTAGGTTTGGGTACCAATTTCCAGACATGTTTTTAAAAAAAGGTTTCGAAGATAGGGTGATTTTGGGTTTTGGGTGTGGTGTGTGATATTCGTTTTGGTTGTAGTATGTGAGAATGGTTGTGTTTGATATGTATTGTGATATATGTATTGTGATATATATAGATGATTTTGTTAAAAAAAAAAAAATATTTTTATTCATTATTAAAGCCTTCCAACGGCTCTTTCCCATTTCCCACAGCCACTCACGCGCGCGAGCCTCCTGGCGCCTGCCTCGTTTTCCGCTCTCGCGCCCCTCTCGCGCCCCTCTCGCGCCCCGGTGGTGTGGCTCTCGCGCCCCGGGGCGCTATCGAAGTCCCTCACGCGCCCTGACTAGCGCTCCGCACCCCTCAGCCTTACAATCAAAAAGTTGTTTTGTTTATTTTAAATTCCATGTTATTTTTATAATTCTGCATTATTTTCATTTATTTGGACCTTTTCTTTAGTAGTTACTTATTTTCCTGAAATGTAGCTTAGTGGGTGGTTGTATCTTTTTCTATCATATATCATGAATGAAAAAGATAGTTTTTGATTTCTTAAAATTGATCTCTTATGTGAGAGAGCATTTTCCATTGCTATTCTAATTCGTGACAAGATTAGAAGGTGATCTTGAAAGCTGATTTGGGGTCTCGTGGTGTGTCTGTATCGAGAGCTTCAAGTTAGATTTGCCCAACGAATCTTTAGGGTGGTGATATCTGTATATCGAAGGAGGCGTTGTTTGTGTTTTCACTGATTTTTGGGGTTCTTGATCCATTTAATACGCTATTGGCCATCACCATCACCATCAACACCATCACCACCATCATCATTACATTTAGTCAATTAGTAATATCTATATACTGCGAAGTTTGTGGTGGCAATCGATCCTTAGTAGTCAATTAGTGATATGAGGGGAATGTGCACTCATGGGTATTACCCATGCACCGATCAATCATGTACTGTCACCTCATTTGTCACCTCATTTCTGCTTTTAATTACCCGCAAAACACAAAGTTACTGGTAGCACCTACCCACAAGTACCCTAGAACTTTATTAATTCATTTTAATTCTTCAATGGTCAACGATTAATCAATTTTGTGTGGCCAGCGACGGTACTACAGGGGGTCAGAGGGGTCAGCTGACCCTCCGGCAACTCTCCTAAGACCAAAATTTCATACCTTTTTCTTAATAAATATCTCTTAGATAGTCGATTTTCGTTTAGTTTGACCCTTCATAATCACCGTTAGAGCTGTTTAAAGTGAAGAAAAGATGGTCGGAAAAACTTTCCGACGGCGTCGTGGCGGTCAACAGAAGTTTATTGTTAGAGTGAGACTGGAATTGTAAATGGTAAAGAAGGAAGAAATGATATGCACAAAGTAAACCCAGTTTTCTAGAAATTGTCGAATGTATAGTACTTTATTATAGTTTTAAATCTTCAAGTTGTCACATTTGATGTCTTATCACCTTTTTGTGTAGTCTTCCGGAAAAAAAAGTGTATAATTGTGTATTTATATTTAATTTATATATTTATATATGTCTACTACATCATTTGCTATAAAGTATGTATATATATTTTTTGTATTGAACTTACTTTGTTTTATTCCGTAAACATAAGATGTTCTCTAGCTTGCTGAATATGGTAAAAGAAAAGTGAAATACGTTAGCGGTCGCTAAAAAAAGTATACTTTGTTTTGACCATCTGGCTGAAATTTTCTGGTTTCGTCACTGTGTGTGGCAAGCCTTTGTCATAAAATGAAGTCATACATCTTATCCACATGGGATGGGGTGGTGTTGTCATATGATTTGAAAGTCATACACCTTACCCATATGGATGCCCCCTCCTCTCTATCCTCCTTGTCATAGCCGCCTAATAATCTACAACACCATTAAAGTCGATTATATGAAATAAGAACAATTTGGAAACATAATATCAAAGTCTACCATGGCGTGTTAACTCTGACTAAGAATTATGCTCCACACCCGCTTTCTTTAGCACACTTAACAATCCTTGCAAAAGCAAAAACAAAAATCAAAGAAACAATAATTCAAGATAGGGTTCTTAGATTATGCTCTGTAATGTTCTTTTATAAGCCAAACAAACAAAACATAATATAACTTTTGCATCCTTTTTTCCTACCGAATGAAAGTTTGTCAATGTGGTTATGGTAAAAGTCAACATCTTTTGTTCATAATAACAAAGCATTAAAACTTACACTCAGAAAAGCGGATCACCATTCCATATTAGCATGTCATAACACATAGGGCAACCCAGTACTTGTTTTTTTTTCCTTTCTTTGGTTTTCATTTAAATCTGCTGCCCGCATACAAAGTAAACAAATTAATAGAACTTATTCAAATTAGGCATTCAATTCACATATTCAAAATGTGGTAAAGATATGAATTCACCATGGCCGATTGAGGTAGCGAGTTGATGTAGAACTACTGAGTTGACTCGCTGCCTGGAATTGATATTATGAACTGAACAAACTAAATGAATTGAGTATCAATGAATTGAATATGAACAACACAAACCTAGTGGATAATAGTAGAACCGACGAACGAGAGAGAGGTTGTCGGCACCACCGAATAATTTGTTGTTCTAACAACCGATGGTGGAAACTAGATAACTAAAGCGATATGTAAATCTTTTATAACTGAGAGGCCATGACATTTTCAGGCATGACCAATAAGTTCGCTGCAAGCTGGATGAGTCTTTAATACAAAGAAATAAAATAAAAAATGATTATGACTTATGAACTGCATGTCTGAGTGTATCTGATAAACAAATTTAACCATAATGTTTCTCCATAAGAATATAGGAATTCATAAACCTCGAGTTGTAACTCAGAGCCTTTTGATAAAACTTGTAAAGTAAAAAAGACAAAGAAAAGTAAGAAATAAAAGCAAGGGACTGAGGAAAAAAAAAGAGCTCATTTAAATAAAAAAATTAAAATTATTTTATGTATTAAAAATAATACTATTATTTAAATATAAAAAGCAAAAACTATTATGTAATAAGCAGAAAAATAAAAATTAAACAATAATATTTAAAATTTTTAAATAGCTAAAAGGATTTATAAAAACTTCAAATATTATTTTAGTAGTCCATAACAAATTGTTTTAACATTAAAAATTTATTTAAGTTAACCTATTAATAATAAAAAAGAAATCTTAAGGGTTATCAATTGTTTGAAATGTCAAACCTATGAATACTATAGCAGCATAGTGCACAGCTGCAATTACAATAATGTTGCCCTTTAAAAAATAAAAAAAAACATAAACTAGTTGTAGATTTTTGTGTGCTTTAAACCACCCACATACAAATGACGAGAACACAAAAAGACACTCATTCTCTTCCCTTCAGATAAATATACTCCATTTCAGGCTGAAATTTCTAGGTCCTGGCCAAAATCGGGCTGGAATTTTCATATTTTAGCCGGAATATTACCGGAAGCGTGTGATAGAAACCAGAAATCTAAATTGCTGAAACTAGCATAACTAGCCACATTTGAGATAGGCTTGATCTCCGATTAGCCAATTCGAGATGACAATTGTCTAAATATAAGGTTAAGAAAACCTAATTTTGATTAACAATAAATATCGACATCCTTAACCATAATCTCTAAACTATTATAAAAAGAAGAAATGTGAAAACCGTCCCATGATTATCTCCTCTATTTTTGGTAACTGCTTAATTGAGTTGAGTTGACTGCTTTGTGGTACGTATCAATACTTCACGCCCGGAGAAACGACTTGTCCTCAAGTCGAAAAGAAGGAAACTGGTGCGCCAATAAATAAGCTATTTCATGGTAGCCGCACTCGCTTCATAGACCCGCTTTCTAGAACGTGGCATATAATTGTAAATCCAGCTTGTATTTGGTTGCTGAAGAAACACTAAGTGACCCGGTGCAGATTATAGATAATCTGGGGGTTAAGTAATGTTTCCCACGAGAATGAGGTCCAACAGAGACGGTTGTTCTTCAGGGGACCTGCAAAACAAACACCGTAAGCTCGTCACTGAGAAGGGGGGGTTCCTCCTTGTGACCACCCTCCGGCGTGAGAATCAGACTAGATTGCTCTGAATATAAGTGTATATTAAGAGATTGCTAGATAACAGGATAGCAGATGATCTTACCATTCCAAGATGTTGGAGTATTTATAGCCGAAGGTAGGTTTCCTAGAAGGTACAGCCGGCTGAATAGTATTCATGTTCTACCAACAGTGGACTATGCACAGGCCATACTGGTTGATGGATAGGTTACGGCCAACAGTAACAAAGTCGGCTGCACTATTCCACCAACTGTAGATTATGCACGTCCCACCTACTGTGGATTATACGCAGGCCATGCTGGTTGGTGAATAGGTTACGGCCAACAGTAACACTATTCTACCAACTGTAGGCTGCGCACGCCCCTCAGTAAGAGTTGGTGAGTAGGCAGCGGCTAATAGTGACAAACAGTACTAGAGGGTGCTCCTCCTCGTACTGTTGTCGGTGAGCTGTCACCCTGTGATTGGCTCGTGGGCTGTTCTGGTCAGATTGTCTGTCCTATCCATACCTTGGTAGGTATAGTACAAAAGATCTTTCAGAATCATACGGACTGGCTCATTTTGGCGGGATTGTTCCCGCCTTGCTCATTCCTTCATGTGACTACTGAAGTAGCTATTGTCTTGTGCGTGTAGCCCTGCTGTCTGCGGGTAGCCTTCCCTGATGGCTTGTATCCGCAACTGCGGGAACAGGCGGGGTACTTCACCATTGGGAGGCTTTCCCTGCGTGTACAGCTTGCGTACTGCGCGTAAGGTTCTCTGAGCATAGTGAGTCCTGCGGGAGCAGATGGCCTTTGCGCAGACGTCCCTGTTCAAGGTGAGTCTTGCGGGACCAACTGGGCTCTGCTGGGACCTACCTCTTCAAGTCCCCCCAGTCCAATGTTCTTCTCATGAATGTTTAATAAAGTGAGGTGAACTTTTGGACTTTAAGCAAGGGGTTTTGAAAAGGGTTTTTAGTTTTAAGGTTCTCCGTGGGGATTCTTCCCGCGGGTTTCCTAATGTCACTTGCAAAAATTCCCGATTTTTTTGCTTGATCTTTGGGTATGATGCGGGTAGGTATGTAACCTTCTCGCAAGTCAGGAGCGTTGAGTCTTACTTGTATATAGTCTCCATGGGGTTCTGTTGGTTTTCAACATAGTGATCAATTATGCTAAGACCACCAATTCCATCACGGAGTTTCAAACAATATAATTCTCGACGTTCCTGTTATGCGGGGATGTTATTCCTCTATCCGCAAGCATTGCCCAGAAGATCCTTCTTGGTTTCAATTCTCTGCGGGGCGCTAGGTATGTGAAGGGTTTTGCCTTAACACTACCCGCGCTCGTCTTACGGTTACTTTACTTCCAAGGTACTGGGGTCCATTCCCTGCGGGTGCTAGGTATGTGAAGGGTTTTGCCTTAACACTGTACCCGCACCTGTCTTATAGTTACTTGGATGCCAAGGTATTCTTGGCTTCAATTCCCTGCGGGTGCTAGGTATGTGAAGGGTTTTGCCTTAACACTGTACCCGCACCCGGCTTATGGTTACTTGGTTGCCAAGGTATTCTTGGCTTCAATTCCCTGCGGGTGCTAGGTATGTGAAGGGTTTTGCCTTAACACTGTACCCGCATCCGTCTTACGGTTACTTGTTTGCCAAGGTAAGGGGTGTTTTCCCGCATACTTTTGAATCTTTTTTGAATTTTGAATTTCGAAATTCGAAGAGTTGGTGGAAAGATAGGAACAGTCCAAACATCTGAAACGTCGTGCGACGGTTTCTTCTGACTGTGTCAGGACGTGCAGGAAGTTATGGTGACGTGACAGTACATGGTCATTCCAGACGCTTTTTCAGGCGCGTGGGCGCGATTTTTCGGGCGCGTGGCCGCGAAATTAATGGTACGCGTCCTGTCAACAGCTGTTGCCAGCCTGCTTTTTGCCACGTGTCATAGTTTCATTGCACCTTCGATTTCTCTCTCCTCCGCATTAAATTCATCGCATTAATTGCGATTAGTATATAAAGGGGGAGAGGGCTCTTTGCAATCCACACCTTCACCCTTCTCTTCTTCTTCTTAGCGATTTCCGGCAAATACTCCCCTTTTCAGGCAAGCATTTTCCCGAAATCGCTTTCTTTCTGCAAAATGTCTTCTCGTGATCTTGAGTCTTCGGCCGATGACAAGAGTACTGCTGGTGAGTGCCAGTGTGCTCTGCCCGGCGATCAGTACCGGTATGTTGTTCGGAAGTTCATGCTCGATCCTTTCGAGCCTGAGTTTCCTGAACCCCATCAGACCGTGTACGATGCCCCCAGAGGCAAGATCGGGGTTTATGCATCATTCTTTGTCTATGGGAATCTTAGGTTCCCATTGACAAAGTTTGTTTACCGTGTCCTTGAGAGGCACGGTGTTCATCTGACCGAGTTGCACCCCATGGCGATCACCAAGATTCGCCATTTCGAGTGGGTGTGCCGGATTTTGGGCCTCGAGCCCCATGTTGACCGCCTGATGACCTTCTACACTTGGAGGTGCATCCAGGGGTGGTATACCCTGACAACCCGTATCAAGGGTTTGAAGATTTGTGCAACCGAGCGCAGTCTCCGTTCGTGGAAGCGGGAGTTCTTCTACATTTCTGCCCGCGCCATCCCCATCGCCATGAAGTTTAAAAATGGCCAAGCAATTCCGAGCATTCACGCCACCAACTACCAGGAGGCGGAATGGTTCTCGAAGATATCCCGGGTCCAATCTCCGGTTTTCCGGTTTCCGGAGTCCGGGATGGTGATGTTGGGGATGAGCCGAGTGTGGAAAGAGGCGGATGCGCAAAAAATCCCGATCGTCCTCGAATACGGTTCGAACTCTATCCCTTACGGTATGCTCCGTTTCTTTTTGCTTATACGAGTTTATCTTCTAACTGTTTATTTTCTTTCAGAGGGGAACGACTTGGAGTCGCTCCTGTACCCGCGGGAAGCTGACGGTCCCGCGCGGATGGGTACTCGTGCTCTAGACGAGAACGAGTTGCCCATCCTGGAACAAATGGCGGATCGGTTCGTGGAGGTCTATCCCTTAGGCCACGAGATCCTGAGCCACCGGCGGCCAGGTAAGGCGCTATTCCATCCTCAACCCCTCAATGCTGTACCCGCTGTTGGAATTCCTGACATCCCGTCTTCTTCTGAGGAATCCGCAGATGGTCCTTCGTTGGTGCGGAAGAAGAAGGCTGCCGGCGGTAAAGGGAAGGAGAAGGCGGCCTCCACAGCCGATCCAGTGATTCTATCTGACACCGAGTCAGATAGTGAAGAGGTGGCGGGGAACCCCGGTGGTGAGAAGACCACTGCTCCGGAGGCTACGACTGTTACCTCCGGAGGACCAACGACGACGACGGTTACCGGCATCAAGAGACCGGCTCCATCGGGTTCGTCTCCGCCCGTCCGTACGTTCAGGCTCAAGAAAACCCGTAAGTACAAACATCCTTATCTTTGTAGATTTATCATACTTCATAAATTTATTGTTAAAACTTGTCTTCTTTGTGCAGGCATGGATGTTGACGCATTCCAGGGTGGAGCGCAGAGGAGTACCTCTCCGCCAATGATGGTAGGCTCGGTCAGCCTACCTGAGGCGTCGACCCAGGCGCCTGCGCCTGCTTCCGCTGGTCCAGTTGCTCACTCCTTTGAGCCGACTGTTCCAGCCGAGATGACGTCACCGCCGGCGGTGAGTGCGATTTTTACAGCATCCTTCACCGAGCCGGCGGTTACTGTTGCTGCTGACTCCGCGGCGGCGACCGCGGCGGACACCATGCCTCCGCCATCGACTGCGGCGGAAACCATGCCGCCTCCGCCATCGGCCTCGACGGCCGAACCTTCAGGTACGCGCGGGGCTTCTCGCCAATCTTTGTTACCTTCCCATCTGCCTGACCTTTTGGATGGATTTCCCTTAGGTTCAGGTGATGGGTTCGGTGGCTATCGGCCTGTGATCGACCCAACAGGTGCGTAGGGTTCTTTTGGCCTTTATGCATTTTTTATCATCTTTTCCTAACTGCTTTGTTTCTTTTGCAGTGTCGGATTCCAATGAAGTGTATGTTCCAAGATGGAACATTCGCCGAGGAACAACCCTTCGCACACCTGTGGAGTGCGTGGACTGGGCTCGCCACGCTGCTCCCCATGGTGCGTTGGGGGAAGCCATGGTTAGCTACCAGGAGGGTAGGCTAACCAACGAGCTTCGGGTTCTCCTGGCCCGGATGCAGCCACGCGTCGAGCTGCTTTGTCGTGAAAACGACAAGTTGAAAGCAGCTCGCGTTAAGGAAGTATCTCAGGCGCGTGCTCTCCGGGAGGAGAACCAAAAACTAACCGCAGTGGCTGTGGAGAAGGAGAAGGCCTTCAAGGCCCTCGAGGTTGAGGTTCAAGCGCGACTCGAGGCCCGCTCCAAGGCTGCCCAAGCTGTTAACGAACAGCTTCGGCTAGCTAAGGAGACTGCGAGGAACGCGACCGAGAGGGCCACCAAGGCTGAAGCCGTTGCTGAGCCTTTACGCATGGAGAACGAGGAGCTCAAGGCCAAATTAGAGGCTCTCCAACGTGCTCATGATGCCTTGGCGATGGAAGATGCCAAGAAGCTCCAGGAGATCTTGGACCAGAGGGGCGTGCTTGACCATACCGAGCGGAAGCTTAAGGGCGTCGAAGAGGCTGCCGCGAAGGAAGTGCTACTTGCCAACCTTAACAAAAGCGAAGCCGAACGCGCCTGCACCCAAGCTCAAGCCGCCCTTAAAGAAGCTCTGGTTGCCAAGGAATGGCTTCTTCGAGAAGCGTTGTCTCAGGTATGTTTAGCTTTACGTCTTCACGCTTTCCTTTGTTCATAGAAAAGGTGTTTGACACTTGTATTTTTTTTTTGTAGGTTGTGCATCGGGTCTTCTCAGAGACTACTTACGATGATGCCATGTGCGCAGCCCTCAACGCTTCTCATGAGGATGGGGAAAAGGCCGGCTTCCTGCTTGGTCTAGGGTTCGTTGAGAGAGGCTTCCCGCCTTCCAACTTCCCTTTGTTCGATGTGGACACCGAAGCTGCATATGACCAAGCGGTGAACCGATATGCCGCCTTTCCGCATCCGGTGGTGGAGAAGGTGAAGGAAGTCGCTGCTGCTGATGATGGACTCGCTATCCTCAAGGCTTTCCTTGAACCGCCACGCTCTACTGATGGGGCGGGTCCAAGTGGAAGTGGTCCTGAAGCTTGATTCTGAAGATCCCTTCCCGCTGCTAGGATAGACTAGATTTTGTTTTGTAGGCGGGTAGTTACCCGGCCATTCTTGTAATATATCTTTTGAAATACAAATCTTTTTGTGGATAAGACTGTTATTTCCTTTGGGTTCATTGCTTTATAAACCTTATATGACTTGCATACTTAGTTTAAATTAGCGATTTCCCAAGTGTTTAGAATAAGTTAACCTTGAATGTGGTTGACAGTAGGTTGAAGTTTTGCTTCCCCCTTTGTGAGTGTGCGGATAGGATAGGCACTTGCACTTGGTAGGATGGCTAAACTTTACCCATATCTGACCTGCGTGTAGGTTTTCCTCATCCTTTTTTAGTATAAGTTAACCTTTGAACGTGGTAGATGATAGGTTGAAGTTTTGCTTCCTTGTTCGTGATTGTGCGGGTAAGACCGTCACTTGCACTTACAAGGATGGCTAAACTTTACTTACATCTGACCTGCGTGTAGGTTTTCCTTATTTTTTTTTTTTTTAGTATAAGTTAACCTTTGAACGTGGTAGATAAGTTGAAGTTTTGCTTCCTTGTTCGTGATTGTGCGGGTAAGACCGTCACTTGCACTTACAAGGATGGCTAAACTTTACTTACATCTGACCTGCGTGTAGGTTTTCCTTAAAACTTGAGATTTCTAGCGTTGTGTTTATGCGGGTTTTGCCGCCTTCCACACGTAACGACTTACTTCTTCCCCCATTTATGCGGTGAATACCGGCACTAATGTGGGAAGTTCATAAGTATAAAGGTAAAGTTATCAACACATTGTGAAAGGAGAATCATTTCCATTAGAAGTGGCTCTAGGCATTTTCTTTACAAGTTTGGAATTGATCTACATATAACATTTGCGTAATTGAGCTCCATTCCATGTTCTTGGGATGGGAGTACCATCGAGCCTTTCGAGCCGGTATGCGCCCTTTCCCAGGACTTCTTTGATAATGTATGGCCCTTCCCAGACCGGGGCCAGCTTTCCCGGGCGCTCTTGGTTTGAAGCCTCGTTGTTACGCAGTATGTAGTCTCCTATATTGAAGTTGCAGAGTTTTACCCGCGTGTTGTAGTACTTTTGCATTTGTCGTTTGTAGTTCTCTTCACGCACTGCGGCTAAGTCTCTGCGTTCCTCGGTTAGCATAAGATCCAACCGTCTTTCCGCATCATTGTCTTCTGGCTGACTCAAGACCCTTGGTGAGGGTAGACCAATTTCGACCGGGACCATGGCTTCAGTGCCATAAGTGAGGCTGAACGGGGTTTCTCCCGTACTGGCCTTCTTCAGCGTTCTGTTTGCCCAAAGGACGTGCGGAAGCTCGTCCACCCAGCCGGATCTGTGTTCCGATAGTCTCTTCTTGATGCCTTCGACGATGCTCTTATTTGCTCTTTCCGCCTCACCATTACCTTGCGGGTGTGCCACTGAGGTAAAGGTGTGGGTGATTTGAAGTTCTTTTAGCCACTGTTGTAGCTTCTTGTCAGCAAAGTTGGTGCCATTATCGCTCACCAAATTCTGTGGAAGTCCAAAACGACAAATAATAAATTCCCAAATAAATTTTTTGATATGTTTCGCGGTTGTTTGGGCTAAAGGTTTTGCTTCTATCCACTTGGTGAAGTAGTCGATGGCTACCACTAGGAACTGAACATTTCCTGCTGCTGTAGGAAATGGGCCTGTCACATCGATGGCCCACTTCTGAAATGGCCATGAAGAAGTGACTGGAACAAGTTCATTCTTCGGGCGGTGCGTGTTGGGTGCGTAAAGCTGGCAAGACCTGCATTTTCTGATGTATGCCAGTGCATCCGTATGCATCCCCGGCCAAAAGTATCCCGCGTTGTTTAGCTTGGCTACAACAGCGCGGGGACCTGCGTGTACTCCACAGATGCCTTTGTGTACTTCCCTTAGGAGGTAGTCAGCATCTTGGTTGTCCACGCATCTTAAGAGTGGGCCAAGAAAGTTACGTCTGTAAAGGATGTCATTAAGTTGATAATTCAGTGCCATTGTGTCGTTCACGGCCGTGTACGTCCGTTGATTTGATTGGCTACTAACATGGAATCCACGTGGGCTTCCAAGTTTTTCACTCCCATCTTACGCGCAATTCTCAGCCCAGCCAGGAATGCCTCATACTCGGCCTCGTTATTCGTACTTGGAAAATCCAATCGAATAGCGTAGGTGTATTCTTGGCCCGCTGGGTTGGTTAGCTTTAGCCCTGCGCCTGAACCCTCGTTATTGGCTGCCCCATCAGTGTAGAGTCGCCAGACATCATTGATGTCTTGTGCTGGAGAGGGTTGAGCCTCTTCCTGGCACTCTTTTTCCCGCGATGCAGGCACTTCTGCAATAAAGTCGGCCAGAACCTGGCCCTTTATGGCTGGTCTTGGCTTATACTTTATCGCGTATTCTCCCAACTCAATTGCCCATTTGGCTAGGCGTCCCGATAACTCGGGTTTGCCTAGAACGTTTGCAAGTTTGAAGTTGGAGAGTATGGTGATTGGGTGACCCTGGAAATATCGTCTTAACCTGCGTGAGGCGTGTAAAAGTGCTAAGACTAATTTTTCGAGTGTAGAGTACCGGGTTTCTACATCTGTTAGGATACGGCTGACATAATAGATTGGCATCTGGATGCCTTTTCGCTCTACTAGCAGGACTGCCCCGGTTGCTCTATCAGTTGCGGAAAGGTATAGGATTAACTCCTCTCCCGCTTCTGGTGCTGTGAGTGTTGGGAGTTCGATCAAGCTTGACCGAATCTCCTAAAAAGCTGCTTCCGCTTCTGGTGTCCAGCGGAAGTGCGTTTTTTTCAAACAGTTTCTCAACGTTGACACGAAGGGGAACGACTTATCCGCGTGGTTTGCCAAAAAGCGATTAAGTGCCACTAGTCGTCCGTTCAGTGTCTGAGCTTGTTTGATGGTAGTAGGTGATTCCATTTTGATAATGGCTTCGACCTTTTCAGGGTTCGCTCTGAAGCCATCTTTAGTGACGATGACCCCCAAGAACTTCCCTTCTTCCGCTCCAAAGGCACACTTGCTCGGGTTGAGCTTCATGTTTATCTTCCTGAGCGTGTTGAAAGTTTCTTCGATGTCTTTCAACATCGCTTCTGGGTCAGGGCTTTTGATGACCAAGTCATCCATGTAGACCTCCAAGTTCCTCCCAATTTGGGAATGAAACTCTTTGTCCATCAGGCGTTGGTATGTGGACCCGGCATTCTTAAGTCCGAACGGCATCATTTGATAACAAAATGTGCCATCGGGCGTCCGAAAAGCGGTTTTGTCCTGATCATCAACGGCCATGTGGATTTGATGGTACCCCTTGTACGCGTCCAGGAAGCATTTAAGGCGGAATGGTGCCAACGAATCCACCTTAAGATCAATTTCAGGTAACGGATAACAATCTTTGGGGCATGCTTTGTTCAAATATTTGAAATCTATGCACATGCGCCATTGTTTGTCATTCTTCGGTACCATTACGGGATTTGCAACCCAAGTTTGATATCTACTAACGCGTAAGATGCCTGCGTCAAGAAGTTCCTTGACTTGGGTTCTACACGCATTAGTTTGTTCTGGCCCCATTACTCTACGCTTTTGTACGATCGGTGTGACAGCCGGATCGCATCTGAGCTTATGCTCTGCCTTACTCCGGGGTACACCAGTCATGTCAGCTGGTGTCCACGCGAAGATGTCGGCGTTCCTTTGTAATAAGCGCTTAAGTAAGGTGCGAGTGGGATCAACAATTGTTGGGCCAATGGTAACGGCCTGGTCAGGGTACTTGCCATTGAGGGCCCATGGACAAGCGATAAGCCATAAAATTGTATTCTTACCGGCTTCATAGACCCGTGGATGAGCTGAAACGGGATCTTGTTGTAGGTAGATTTTCCAATCTATAACCTGAAGAACCATAAGTGTTATTGGTATCTTCAATGAGGGCCTTGCAATAGTTCCATTAGACATGACACAAGTAATTGATAAATTGTTTGCATTGGCGTGTGTACGCTGATTTCAACCAAAATGTCATCGTGATTCTCTTCGTCTTCCTTTGCTGGACATGTCTTAACTTCTTTATCTATAGAGTCTAGATTCTAAATATTTTCGTTTTACATCGGTGACACGTGGTTGAGGTGCAAAAGAATCAGGTAAAAACCTTGAGTGGTTCTGTCCCAACGTGGCTTTATATTCTATAGCAAGTCTCATAGCATCGTAAGTCATTTGAGGTTTATGAATTCGAACTTCAACTTTCAGCTCCTCTTTAAGCCCGCTTAAGAACACCCCAACTAGGCAATTTTCGGGCCAATTAGATACCCTGGCATCCCGTTTAGTGAATTCCATCTTATACTCATGAACGATGCCAGTTTGTTTAATGCTACAAAGATGCTCATTAGGGTTCTGGAATTCAACAAAATCGAATTGTTTTTGCAGAACATGAACTAAGTCATTCCAAAAAAATAAATTGCTCGTTCGGCAGACAACTACGAGTACAAAACCAAAGATTCCCCCTCGAGATGCACTACAGTGATATTAACCCGTTCATCACTAGGAATTTGGTAATAACGAAAATACCTTTTGGCCTTCGGAATCCAATCACTTGCCAGAGGAGAAGGTTGGAAAGCCAATTTTTTTTATATGAATGACGGTTTCGGTTGTGGTTACAAGAGTTATCGTCGACTTCATATCTTCCATAACCACCTTCGGATTTGTACTTAGACATGGACTCAAGTCGAGTCTCTATGACTGCCAATTGAGCAGCGATTGTATCATGGTGAGCATCACTGCCTTCTTTATGGTAATTCCGGGTATGCACCATCGTGATTCCCGGCAATGGAACCATTGATAGATACCGGAAATCTAAATTATTAAAACTAACATAACTAGCCATATTCAAGATGGGCTTGACCTCCGATTAGTCAATTCGAAATGACAATTCTCCAAATACAATATTAAGAAAACCTAATTTTGATTAACAATAAACATCGACATCCCTAACCTTAATCTCTACACTATTATAAAAAGAAAAAAAAAATGAAAACCGTCCCATGATTATCTCTTACTATTTTTGGTAAATGAATAACTGAGTTGACCCTTTTTTGGTAACTGCTTAATTGGGTTGACTGCTTTGTGGGTATGTATCAGTGCGCCTCGACCGCCACCAGGAGCTTTACCTGATCTACGCCTTGAATTAGCGCCTAGTGCGATTTTAAAAATTATGATACAAAAGATGAGATATGAGCTTACTTTTTGTCTAGTGACTTCCCAAAGAGGAGTTAGGCAGGATGAAGAAGAATGAGATATGATGGTCCAGAATAAGCATATTTATCATTAATTTCTATCTACAAACAATACTTTGCTAGTAAATTAAGTACTAAACATTCTAGACACTCCAGAAACCACATATCTCTCATGTATGTATGAAACCAATAGCTAAGCAGGGAGGTTGATATCACAACATGAAAGAATATCATATGGTACCTCAGGGAGGTTGATATCACAACATGAAAGAATATCATATGCATTTCTTATTGTGTCAAGTTGTGCGCCATCTGAAGTCCGCACATGCATAGTTAACAATACCTAATTAGAAAACCTATAAGATAGAAAGAAACCAGCATAATGTCTTAACACACTCCAACTTAAAAACAGATATATTAAATCTTGGAAAAAAAAAACAGAAACAAGAGTGAACACACGGTGAAACAAACATGATGTTGTCACGAGTACAAAATTAAAAAAAGTTATAATAAATAAATAAAACACACACACACAGAGAAAAAGAAAATAAAAAAAATGGACCTGATGCAAGGACATGAATTTCTTTTATTCTTCGCAGATGATGTAACTTTCCTTATAGGATTATGAACAATGAAGATATCAAGCATTTCTACAATTACATAACATGGATAGCCCTTCAATACAGATAAAAGATTTGCAAAAGAAGAAGAAAATTCATGATAATACAACATATTAAATAGAAAAAAATGCATTATACCTTCTATACCTTTTAAACATTGAGAAGAAAAACTATTGACAAAATTATCAGCAATACATTGCATTAGGGATGAGCGTTTTCGGTACCGGTAACGAATTCAGTATTGATTTGGTACCGTTGGTACCGAATAGGTACCAAGTTTTCAGTTTTCAATATCGGTGCCAGTACGGTTCGGTACGGGCGTTTCCCGAATTTTGCACGAAATACCGGTACCATACCGCTACCAAACCAAGGAGGCCATTGAAGAGACGCACTCAGTTGATTAAATAACCATTAAATTAAATTGATTGCAATTGAAGGTTTTCAGAAAGTATGTAACGACGTTGCCTTAGACGAAATGTAACGTATCCGGCGGAACATACAATCAAACTTTTCCTGCATGAGCCTAAATGACAATTTTGTCCATCTAAAACGCTTTATATGTGATGTAGATGTAGATATAGATATAGATGTAGATATAGATATAGATACAGATACATTTATAAATATAGATGATTATGAATGATGGAATGATAATAATTGGTGAAGATGGATGGACTGGAAAACCGTGAACTCTAAAGTAGAGGTGGGCCAGTCGGGTTTTTTCAGTAATAGGAACTAGGTTGGAAGGGTTTGGCAACAATTCAAGAACTGGGTCAGCTAGGAATCGGTTTCGGGTATGGTAAGGTTTTTGACTTGTTTTTCCGGGTTCAGGTTTTGAGAGGGTAGAGGTGGAACCGGTTCGGTTTCGTGTGCAGTTTTTTGAGAAATTGAAACATGGTTCATACCCACATGTCAAGTAAACCAAGTTTGGTTCGGGTCAGCTTCAGAAATACTTTTATGCCCACCTCTACTCTGAAGAGGTCTACAGTCTACACAATTAAGAAAACCCATGAAGCGAAAAGGAAGCCAAAGCCCAACCCCAAAAGCCATATGTAGATTGCAATAGTAATTTGTTACATCTTTGATATTTTGTATGAGGTGTTTTGTTCGGTTGTGTAATGAGTGTAGGATATTCGATATTGCAATAGTCCCACTTGTGAACCCAATATATGGACCGGGGTTATTATCCTATAGTTTATTAGCCATGTTAGTTTTTGTTGAGACTTTACTTTGGGATGCCTCCTAATACGTCATTGGTTTGGGTATCGATTGTTGATTTATTCTGATTTGAAACTTTTCCTTAACCTAAATCCAAATTTCCAAATGTCAACCAAAATGAATTCAGTAGAATTTAATGTGGTTTGGTTAAATACCGAATTCAACAAGATAAGTTGGATGTTGCTCAATGGTAGAAACTCACTTTACAAGTAAGAGGTAGGGGGTTCAAATCTCACTATCACCAATTTATATGGGAGATATGAGGGATGACCCTGGCTTGCTAAGGTTCGAGACCTGATCTCACCCGGTTTTACCGGCTCCTCGCTGTCGTGCCATTAGGCGGGTGTGGGGTCGGGTTTTATCCGGTGAATCCCTCAATAGGGTGGACCGCTAGGGGCTTCGTCTGTCCGGAATAATGGCCGGCTCGGGCTACCTTTGACCAATGGGGGCCGCGTACGAATTACCCGGCGTTAATTAGTTGGTCGTTAAAAAAGAATACCGAATTCAACCAAATATCATCTTTACCATGTTTAGATTCTTATTTTTGTTCCGAACATTGGTTTTTGTATTGAATGTGTAATAAGATGACTTGGTAATTGGGTTCAATTGTGTTGGGCTGTTAACAAACTTATAAACATATATAATAGTTACATTTAAAAAAATAGAAATGTAGTTATTCGATATAACCGAATAAACAGAATTAAATTTTGTGTGAACAAAATTAGTAACTTGGACAAAATATAACGAAACTGAAAACAGTATTAGCAATTCAAAACGGTTTATTCTTTTAAGATAGAACCATGTTCAGTAATTCTTAAGAAAGTCCCAGACCGGACTTAGTTGATATATGATTTATGTATCAAATGTCTTTTCTGAATTTATAGAGTACCACCGATATGGTCTAAAGGCTTTTCTTCTTTGTACATTTGTTTTATGAATTCATTAAGTTTGGTAGGCAAGTCTCGTTTACGGCTTTACCTAAAGAAAAAAAAAGTACTTATGTGTGCATATGTATATAGTGTGAGAGAGCCAGAGAGGGAGATAAACCTATGTTACCCCTCCATTTATTGATGTATAGTAGAATGAATTAAGATATACGTATTAGGATAGGTTGTTGTAAAATTATTTTCTTAGGAAGTATTAGAAAATCTATAATTTGATTCGTAGCTACAGAATCTATAATTTGAATAGAAAATCTATAATTATTTGTTGTAAAATTATCTATAGAAATGAAACATGCGGTGAAACAACGAGTAATAAATAAGTTATGGTTATGCTAAACGTACCCTCTTCTTCTACTTGTCATATTCATTCTCATATACTTTCAATTCATTTAACAATTTTATTTCATATATTACTTTTTTCTAACATTTTTATTTTATTTTTCATTTCATAGTTTTCCTTTAAAACATGTAATAAAAAACTATTAAGTCTTTTTTTTCTCTCTCTTTTGTCTTTATTATTCATTATCATAACACTGATATATTTTATTATCAGTGCTGATCGACACTTATTATATTTAATATATATATATCTATACTATATTATAATGCATATAGGAAGGACATAATGGTAATTCAACAAAAAAACTCTTAAAATTAAGACATTTACTACTCTTCATGCACAAGATATAACTCCTTAAGCATAAGTCTCAAAAATTGTTTGAAGCCGGCGGCAAGAGAGTAAGGGTTTTTGAATTCGAAATTTGAATTTACAAATCCGTATTTGCTTTTTCACTACTTCTGCCATTTTCCTCATATCCTCTGTTCTCTCTTTAAAACAATCTTCTCTCTCTTCACAGATCGGTTTTGTGATTGGGATTGCAATCCCATCATTTTCTCAATCATGGCCACATGTCACAATATTAGTGGATGTAATTTTCTTTTCTTTTTTCTTTTTTATTCTCACCAATTAATTATATATCTTTTTTGGTTTTTGTTATATAACTTATTATATTTGACTTTTTAAAAAAATCTAAAAACACAGTTTTACTTAGTTTTTTTTGTGAGCATTCCGGTATAAATTTCGTTAAAAATGGAGTTTGTTTAAAAAATCGTATTTTTTATATAAAATTTTAGTTTTAACCATTATTGAATTATCTTATTTGAACCACTAGTTTTCAATCGTATTTAAAGTTTTTTATATTTTTTAAAAAAATATAATTACTTAATTATATTTATATAGTTAATCAAAGGGAAAATTAACCAAATATACAAGTTTAACTAAAAAATTACCAAAATAGACATGTCTATTAAGACTACATCTCTCCAATCATCAAGTTTTTAACCAATAAACAACTGTCACGTCACCGAGGCCGGCTAAGCCTTAGCCTCCACTTTATGGACACGGAATTTTATATAAAGTAAACGGGTCCCACCTTTAACCAATAAAAATTCGACACATGTCAAATGCGGCTAAACTTAGCCTACATCTATGGTTATTTAGCCGGCATCTTTGACTCTTAGCCGGCTTCGGGATACGTGTCTATTTAGTTAGCCGGCTCCAAAGATTCCTTCTTAGCCGGCTCCAACTCGGCTTGTAGGCTAAGGCTTCACTTAGCCGCCTTCAATCTTTTCATTTAGCCGTCTAATTTTAGCCGCCAAAATTGAATATTTTACCAACCTTATTAAATATTTAGCCGGCTTCACTTAGCCGTCTACTTAGCCGGTGTAAATTTAGCCGCCAAAATTGAATATTTTACCAACTTACCAACTCTATTAAATATTTAGCCGCATTCACTTAGCCGTTTTCTTAGCCGGTGTAAATTTAAGCCCCAAAATTAAATATTTCACCTACTCACTTAATTATTTAGCCGGATTCGCTTAGCCGCCAATTTTTTTTCTCTTAGCCGGCACGTTTTAGCCATCAGAAATAAATACTTAACTACCCAAATTTATTTTTTCAGCAACCAATTTTATAATATGTAGGGAATGTGGTTGTTAGTTTTATAAAAATGGCTGGTGAAAATTAAATTTGGGTAGTTAAGTATTTATTGCTGATGGCTAAAACGTGCCGGCTAAGAGAAAAAAATTGGCGCCTAAGCAAAGCCGGCTAAATAATTAAGCGAGTAGGTAAAATATTTAATTTTGGGGGCTAAATTTACACAGGCTAAGAAAACGGCTAAGTGAAGGCGGTTTATATTTAATAGAGTTGGTAAGTTGGTAAAATATTCAATTTTGGCGGTTAAATTTACACCGGCTAAGTGAAGCCGGCTAAATATTTAATAAGGTTGATAAAATATTCAGTTTTGGCGGCTAAAATTAGACGGCTAAATGAAAAGATTAAAGGCGTCTAAGTGAAGCCTTAGCCTACAAGTCGAGTTGGAGCCAGCTAAGAAGGAATCTTTGGAGCCGGCTAACTAAATAGACACGTATCCCGAAGCCGGTTAAGAGTCAAAGATGCCGGCTAAATAACCATAGATGTAGGCTAAGTTTAGCCGCCTTTGACACGTGTCGAATTTTTATTGGTTAAAGGTGGGACCCATTTACTTTTTATAAAATTCTGTGCCCATAAAGTGGAGGCTAAGGCTTAGCCGGCTTCGGTGACGTGGCAGTTGTTTATTGGTTAAAAAACTAATGATTGAAGAGATGTAGGCTAAATAGACATGTTTATTTTGGTAATTTTTAGTCAAACTTGTCTATTTAGGTAAATTTCCCTTAATCAAAACTAATTATAAATTGAATTTATTTAATAAAAAAAGGATGAGACTGGGTTGTTAATAAGAGTAAAAGATTGAAGTGGATTAAATTTTGTAGATTGAAGAGAGAGAAATTAATTTTATAATATGAGATTGAGATTGAGATTGTCGAGGATAGTTTAAAAAGTTCATCAATTCCATCTAAGAATAGTGATCTTACACATGTGATTCTTAAGTGTTAGATATCATCTGAACAAGTTTTTATAAAACTTACGTGGCATATTTAACTTTGTAGTTGTTTAGATCTCATTCCACTGAATATTGATCTTACTCATATCACTGGACTACATTTCGCGTTGTCGGCGGTAGTGGCACTGGTAATTCAAGCCTAATCACGGCAGCAGCCTCAGCGCTACAAAATCGACGTCCAATCAAAGAAATAAGACAAGAGGCTTTTGGGCCACTACTTTTGCAATACGTTCCATTTCATTTGATTGCTCTAATATCGTCGGTTACCTTTTAGGGTTATATCTTATACTGGCTCGTGTAGAGTTAAATCTTTGAAATTAAAACATCATTTGAACAATTGATAGGCTGGTTAGTTGGAGATATGTTGCTTCCTTGAAGACCGCAATATTTTAAAACCCATTTATTTAAATCCAGCATCTTTTTATTGTTGATACTGTTAATTGATATACTGTTAATTGATTGAATGTTATATTTTTACAAACTAAGTGTACGTCAAAGGTGTTTCATTTAATTTATTTCTGTTTTGTATCTATTCTTACGAGAAGAAGCAGAAGCACATGTGTTTAGTTGTAAATCCTCATTTGATATGAATATCTATGATAGAGAATTGAAGCATCTGACTTAATGATGGAATGATTGAGGCATTGAGCTGAAATTGGACCCATGTGCTAATAAATTGGAGATATATGGTACATATGTGTGCTAATAAATTGGAGATATATGGTACATATGTGTTCATGTAATTAACCGTTGGCATTTTTTTTCTGAATTTTAGTTGCTTCAAAACTGTCTAATAACTAAAAAATAAAAACCAACTGTAGGAACTATCTCAAAGCAATGTTTTTTATTCTTACAAGAATACTACCGACCGATCTCCAATTCTCCATTAAAACGAGCACTTGGTAAGCACTTATTATTTATGGTGACATAACTATAATAGCATTTACGTTATCGGACATTGGTGGAACTTATGTTTGGACAAGAAAACACATACAATAGCTTGGTTATTAAAGAAGGTTTATCTAAATTTCATATTACACAAGAATACTGTCAACTAATAAGATTATATGTAGCATGTACTGAAAAAAGGATTTGTACGTAAACTATAAATATTTTAATAACCAAACTAAATCTTTTAAAGCCTTTTTTTAATTAAGTAAAGGTGATAAGACATGTTTAGATTTTTAATCACTTTATGATATAACTTGCTATTGTAAGAATCTGAATAAATATGCACATTAAGAACATTCTGTTTGAATTAAATTGTAGCTTCTTAAATCCTAATGGTATTCTTTTCAAACTTGTGGCATTTATAGCCCCTTCCCTTAAAACATGTATTAGGAATTAAGATGTAAGGGTTTGAGGTGTAAAAGAGATAGGGGTACAATGGTCATTATAAGGTGTACTTGATGAAACGAGTAACCTATGCAGCGTGAACTTTCTTTTTCATTGATTAAGCTATTTATGTTTTTCTTAATCCTTTTTCTGAATGAATTTTTCTTCAACATGATGTCGTGTACTTGCATAGATGAGGGTATGAGATATGGTTAATGCATGTGCAAATGTGAAATCATAGCGTGCTAATGTCAGTGGTCCAATGTGGGCATTGCTTAGATTGTGGCTTATGTTATTAAAAATGGGTCCAAACATTTGAAAGAAGAGATGACTAATAATATAATAGTCATACCTTAGAGTCTTAGACACAACCTATACTAAAAAACTGATCAGAGAAGGATGCAAAGATGTACAGTTATGGACTTTGGAAGTAATAGATGGGAGCATCTACTGTAATGATGTTATTAGTTGCTAAATATTTACTATTCTGAGTAGATATTCGATACATTTTGTGAATGCATAATATTACAATTAAATAGTATTGTCAAATTCCCTGAAAATCACCATAAGTGCATAACCATTTTAAGTGTGTCTTTTTCTGCATTATTTTTAATTTCTTAAATGTTGTTTGTATGCCTGCATATTGATCAATCTTTAACTATGAATCTTTTGTCTTTTGTGACAGGTTTACCCACTACTGGAGATGCTATAACGTGACTGTCTGTTGCTGTATGTTCATTTAAACGAGTAAGAACTCATTACAGTGTTAGTGCTATTACATGGTAAAAAATAAAATTAAATCTTTATAACCATATGAATGATTGGGTCTTTCAGTTACTGTCTTCTTGATTTCAGGAAATCTGTCATAAATATTTGAAACTAGAGAACACTCTTCTAGATGGGAGTCCGACCCTGTATCTCAGAATGTTTGATTTTGGTTATTCTAAGGTTTAGTAATACTCAAAATTTTATATTTTTAGGAAAAGTATGACTCAGTTTATATTTCTTTTGTTATTGAGGTTTTTAAATTTTATAATTTGTTGCGGTCTGGTTTATTACACTCACAATCAGAATCTACTGTTGGCACGCCTGCTTACATCGGCCCAAAGGTGCTGTTGTCCTTAACTACCAAAAAACATAACTCTATGGATGGTGGTTCCCGGGGTAAGTACGTGCACACTCTTAAACATTTTTCCGTTTGTTAACAAAATGAATGTGCACGTGCTTGTTTATGTTCATTTTGTTAATGGTAAAAATGAACGGTTACAAACGAACAGTTCATGAATGAATATAATTGAGTTAAGATTATTTAAAAGTAAAAGAACAGAACGAACTCGAACTGAGCATGTTCGTGTTCGTTTGTTTAACTTCAATCGAACAAAGAATTGAAAACAAACAATTTAATGAACTGAGTAATTTTCATATGACATGTATTATGTAGCTCGTTTTATCTTAACTTTACATATAATAGTCATTATATAAATATATATATATATATCTGGTATATTAGATTAAAGTTATTCAAGTAATAAGCCCGTTTTGGCTCACGAGTAAATGAAACAGTAGCTCAAAGTTCATAAAGTCTACTAATCGGGAAAATATTGTTTGTTAATTGAAGTTTGATTTTAGATTTGCAGACAACTTTTTGTATCATTCTATTATGATTGGAAACACACAATCACCGTAGGGCGTTGTCATATTGTTGTGTGTTTGTGAACTTAATTCAACAACTATATTGTATCAATGTTACATTTATTATATATTTGTTGATTATCCATGTAGTCTTCATGAGTCTCTTGGATTTTGGAGCACCGTCATTGAACGAATTTGGTTCAATCCTAAATTTGGCAAAACAGTTACAGCAGAATACACAATTGCAATTGACATATGGTCTATAGGTTGTGTGTTTGCTAAGCTTAAGCTACTCCTTGAATACGTAGGTACTTAGTTATAAGGGTTATTTCTATGGCATTTTACAAGTTTAAATGTTTAAATAAGTTTTGACATGTTATGTATTAGTTTAAACTTGATTTGAACTTTCTATGTAATTATGTATTATGCTAAACTTATTTCTGTGCGGTTAAGCATGTTATGTATTATGTATTAAGTTGAATTTGTTATGGATATATTCTACACACAGTTGATATGAGTTTATAAAATTTCCTTTTTATAACAAAGCCAACCCAAGCTAGCTTGGCCTAAAACTAACCCGAGCCTAAGCTAAAATTTTCAGCTCGGTTTTCTAAAATTTTCAGCTCGGTTTCAAAACCGAGCTAAGCTTACCCTTGACAGTGGCTTGTAAACACTCCAATATAAAAAACGTGGTAAACAAAATCCTAATGAAGTGTCAACGCCGCATCGCGCGGGTCTTTACTAGTATATATATATATATATATATATATATATATATATATATATATATATATATATATATATATATATATATATATATATATATACAGGGATGGTTCAGGAGAGAAATGATTTTATTGCGAGAAGTGCGAGAAATGAATATGAATCATTGATTATCTTTGATCTATGGTCAATAATTAAAATGGCAATGCTGTAAATTTTAACTCTCCAATTTAATTGATTTCAATGCTTTAAGGGTAGTTGTTGCTACAACAAAGATAAGACCAATGTTAGTTGATGAACTGGTTAGGCTAAAAAGCTTCAAGGGTTCAGTTTAGCCTAACGTAGGTCGTGGTGTCCATCTACGTTTGCAAAACGTAGAAGGAGGTTCACTAGTTAATTGTTGTTATAGCTCACTGATGATCAAGAATCGAGATGTTTGGAACCGGTTTTGGAATGATGTTCTTAGTGAAGCTATGAATATGTTGAAGTGAGAAAGGAATAAGTAATGTGTATATTCCTCAAGAGAGAAGAGAGAAGATTAGGGAGATGATGTTATCTGCCCAAATCTTGTTGTGTTTGTGTTTATGGTTAAGTACCCTTTTTATAGGTGAAGAGATATATAACCATGTAGTTTAAATGTAATTAACTAGTTAACCTCTAGTTTGCATAGAGAGTTGACCATTAGTTGGGGCGGGAAGCTTTGGACCGTTTGTCTGTACATAAAGTAACAGTACTTGTTCTGATTTTGTCCTTTGTTCAGAAAGGACAAGGATGTGAATAGTGATGTGACCTTGTACTGTTGCACATGGGTATTACTTTTCATAGATTTGGGCGGGAGAACGAAGCTTTTAACCATCTAACCCTTTTAGCATTAATGTGTTACAACCATTTTTATTATTCCCTTGGGCTACCCCCGTCATCAGCCCCCCAAGTCAGAGGTGTTTTAGAAGTAAGCTGAAGGGCTTCTGACTTTTTCACACATTTTGTTTATTGCTTAAAGGCTTCGAGGCTTGAAAGCTTGGAAGCTTTGTTCAGTTTTAGTTATTTTTTGAATTGTTGATGTGACAGGTGATTTGATGGTAACTGCCACATCACGGTTCCCAATAACTGCTTTACAATTAATAGTAATTAACCAAATAACTATTCATTTTTCTTCCAAAATTTGTCTAACTTTTCCACCATTAACACTCTCAAGTTATCTTCGATTCACTACCAGGTTAGTCTCGATCCTTCCTTTTCTTTCGACATTATGGTTGCCAAAAAGGACCTTGCGACTAGTTTTTCCCTATTGACCCAAAAGGAGGTCGAATCGTTTTGTGGGGAATGGGGTATTGGGTTAAAATATAAACCTGTTGCTCCGCCGGCCGACTCGTCGTTTGATCGTTGTCCGGCGGGTCATATTGCTTTGTATTGTCGACACTTCGAATTTTCTAACCTCCGACACCCATTTTCGATTTTTGTTCTTAATGTGTTGGAATATTATCGTGTATCCTTTGGCCAAATCCATCCTCTAGGGCTTGCTAGGGTTCTGCATTTCGAGGTTTTGTGCAGGGCTTTAGGTTATGACCCTTCGCTGCTATGTTTTCGCCGTTTTTTTCGATTAGCAAAAAATGGTGATTGGTATACCTTTGAACATACCAAAGTTGAAAAATGTTTGATTTCTTCAGCCGTTACAACCCTTGGTTCCTGGAAGGACCGATTCTTTTTTGTTTCCGATTCAATCCTTCCATTTAAACCTGTTTGGAGGCAACCCGAGGCTGTTTTAAATGAGCCTGAACCAGCCGAATCAGAGTTAAATGATTTGTTTCTGAAACGTATTCGGGAATGTCCTTCACGCCTTCGCCCCTTTCCCGAACATCTCCTTGTGTTATTAGGAATTAGCAAACTTTGGGATAAGCCTAATCGGGATCCTGTGCTTATGAGGGATGACAAGGGTATGCATTTGTTTATCCCGTTTTTGCCTTATCTAGTTAATATGTTTGCTAATGTTTTTTCTTTGTATAATGTAGTTATGTCGGCTTTGGACTTCTTGAAGAGTGATGACACATCCGATGTTGCTTTTACTGATGTTGCGGCTACTTTTGGAGAGGATTCAGTTGTTCGGGGTAAAGAAAATTGTTTTGAGGGTGGTGAGTATGCTGGGGTTGAGAATGTTAAAGGGTTTACTAAGGCCCCTGTTCCGAAGTCTTCCACCCGTCGTTCTACCCGACGTTTGCTAAAGTCTGCTGCTACTTCATCCTCTCGAGAGCCAGTCGAGGTTAGTGATGACATTCAAGTTTCTGATGACCAGGGTTTGACCGTTGAAGTTGAGAAGGAAAAGGAGTTGGCGATTTCAAAGAAGAAGAAGGCTGCTGGTAAGAAGGTTGTGACGCCAGTCGTTCAAGGGTTGGATGGTGGCGCCGTTTATGTTCCTGAGTGGAGAGTCAGAGTAGGTGATTCTTTCAAAGACCCTGAGGTTTGTGCCGATGCTTTGGCTCACTTTGCTCCCCTGGTTGTTCGTGATGCCATTTCCAAGATGGAGGGTGCTTCTCTGCTGAATCGGTTGATTTTGAACTATACCAACGTTTCTGCCCTTTTGGCAGAAGGCGTTACCCGTTTTAAGAAGGGTATGGAGGAGTATGATGAGTTTATGGGTATGAGGGATGAGATGAAAGCTTCCATGTCGGCCATGAAGAAAAGTGTTGAAGGGTTATCTGAGAAAGAGAAGGCGTATGTGGACAAGATTGAAAAGTTGTCAGGGAGCCATGAGATTGAGATGGCAGGGTTGAAGAAAGCCATGGAGGCTGATAGGGCCAAACTGAGTGCTGATCGTGAAGCCTTCGAGGTGCAGAAGAAGGCCTTCGAGATGGAGAAAGAAGGGTTGAAGGCTTCCGTTACCCAGATGTCTGAAGATAACAAGTGACTGATCGAACACGGGTTTCAGCAAGTGGTGTCCTATTTGCTTCACTACAAGGAGTTTAACTCAGTGCTAGGTGGTGTTTATACGAAGCTGTTAGCGCATGGAAAGCACTTGGGTTTCATTGCTGGTTTTTATCATCACGAATCTGGCCAGCCCATGGATCAATCTCCTTTGTTCAACGCTGAAGCCTACAAGCTTTTTACCAGTTCTGTTCACGCGATGGAGAGGCTCACGTACCCCTGTGTGGGTGCGATTTCCTCATGTTATGGTAAGCCACTGTCGGTTTTGCAGGGTTTGAAGCCGGATGGTCTTGATGAGAAACTTGCCAAGGAAGTGATTGAAACCTGTTCAAGGAAGCGTTCACGCTCAGGTGATAGTGAGGAGACCTTATCAGGAAGTGACGGATCTCATGCCGCAAGCCTTGAAGCTTCAGCTGTTGCTGATGTGGTTTCTCCAATCAAGAAGACTAAGAAGGCGAAGAGTGGTAAGGCCAACACCTCAAAACCTGCTTCCGATGTTTGAACACTTTATTCGTAGCTATCTTAGCACTTGTTGAAACAATGTTATGTAATCTTTGAACAATTTAGGTTAGGTATGAAACTCTTAAAGTTTCTGCCTGTTGGTTATGTTTAGCCTATATGGCCTTTGAACAATTTCTTGGGAATCTGTATGATTTCCTTGTTTAAGCCTTTATTGGCTTGTTATGTATGGATATTGCTTATCTTATGGCCTTAGGATGGCCTTGCTTATGAACTTATAATGTTTTATGTATTTGTATGTTGATTGCTTGTCTTGTTGGTTGATGTGATTTTAACTAATTATCCTTAAGAAGTTTTAGTGGTGCAGTCACTTTTAGCTTCCAGGCTTCATTAGGTAAAAAGCACATGTTGGCTATCCTTTATAACACTACTTAGTGTATATTTTGTTTTCGTAAACTTGTTTGAAGTTTAAGGAACGAATTGATGTAGGCTGCTCAGACCTGTCTATGAGATTAGTTTTGGTAAAAAATTTCTAAGTCTCATGGAGTTGAATTGATATAGGTACTCACCCCTTATATAGGTCCATTTAACCCTTGAACCTATTGAGCGATTTGGCCTGGGAGCTCATCCCGTTACATGGCCCTTGCCATGGAGTTTCTTGCTAGGTTCTCAACCTGATTATAGGATAGTAAAGACAAGTTATGACAAAAGATTTATCATTCATTCAAGAGGTTTGTTTTTTACAAAAAGAGGAATTATACATCTCTTGAAATATATTCTAAGACTTTGACTAGGCATGGAACCTTTTAAGGGTTTTGCCGTTCCAGTGTCTTGGAAGCTTTTTGCCTTCTTTGTCGGCCAGCTTGTAGGATCCACCCTTGTGGGCTTCGAGGATTGTGTATGGTCCTTCCCACTTTGGTCCGAGCTTTCCTTGATTTTCTTTCTTGCTGGCCTCGTTGTTTCGGAGTACGAGGTCTCCAGGCTTGAAGCGTTCATGCTTTACTCTTGCATTGTAATAAGCTTCCATTTTTTGCTTGTATTTGGCCTCTTGGATTGCTGCTTGATCACGAATTTCTTCAAGAAGTTGCAAATTCAACATGGTCTCATTGTTGTTTGATTCGAGATCCATGTTGAGTGTTCTTTGAGTCACAACTCCGACTTCGGCTGGAATTACAGCTTCCGATCCGAACACTAGGCTGTAAGGTGTTCGCTTGTGGCTTGTCTTCTCGGTTGTTCTTATTGCCCATAAAACGTTTGGGAGTTCTTCAAGCCAGTTGTTGTTGTGCCTTCCCAGCCTTGATTTGATTCCTTCAACGATGGTTCTGTTTGTTCTTTCAACTTGGCCATTGGATTGTGGGTATGCGACTGAGCTGAATACTTGAGTGATTATGAATTCTTTGCACCATGTGCTAAAAGGCTTCTCAGCAAATTGTTTCCCATTATCCGTGACCAACACTCCTGGCAGCCCATTACGGCAAATGATGGTTTCCCATACGAAGTTGATGACTTGTTTGCCCGTTATTTTTGCAAGTGGTTTGACTTCAGACCACTTGGTAAAGTAGTCAACAGCTACTAACAAAAATTTAACCCCACCCTTGGCCAGTGGGAATGGACCAACAATATCCATTCCCCATTTGTGAAATGGCCAAGCTGAGGAGATGGGGACTAGATCGTGTTTAGGGCTTTTGAGAACTGGTGCGTGAATTTGGCAAGCTTCACACCTTTTCAGTTGTTCCGTTGCATCTCGGTGCATGGTGGGCCAGAAGTATCCGAGGTTCATTAATTTTGCAACCACCATCATTGGCCCAAAATGAGCTCCACATATACCCTCATGAACCTCTTTGATCAGATATTGACTTTGTCCGGGGCCTACACATCTCAGTAGTGGTGCAAGGTAAGCCTTTTTATAAAGCGTTTATCCTTGCAACACATATTGTCTTGATTTGATTCGAACCCTTTCAGCCTCATTCTGGTCCGAAAGTAACTCACCATTTTTGAGGAACTTTTCTATGGGAATCATCAAATTGGGACCCTCTTCAGTGATTACATCTTGAACCACCAGTTCTTGAATTGAAGAAGTTTTTAGCACCTCTACCAGTACTTTCTTGGTGAGGTGTGCGAATGTGAGGGATGATAGCTTGCTCAGGGCATCGGCTCTCTTGTTTTGTGATATTGGGACTTGTTGGATGGTGCATTCTTGAAACGTGGTTATCAACCTTTTGCCTTTTCACGGTACTTCTTCATGTTGGGCTCTTTAGCTACATAGCTGTCATTCACTTGACTTGAAACAAGTAACGAGTCTGTGAAGACTTGTAACTTTTGGATCTTCATTTCTTTGGCAATCTTCAGGCCAGCGATCAATGCTTCGTACTCAGCTTCGTTGTTGGTGGTCTGAAATTCAAATCGAAGTGCATATGTAAATTCTAACCCTTCAGGGTTGATTAAAATGAGCCCAGCTTCTGACCCTTCGATGCTGGAAGCTTCATCGGTAAAAAGCTTCCAGGCTTCAGGGTCAGAAGGTTCAGTGGTGGTTGTGTGTATTTCAGGAATGACTTGTTTTGGAATTTCCAAGATGAAGTCCGCCAAGACTTGGGCTTTGATAGCTTTTCTCGGGACATAGGTGATGTTATGTTCACCTAGTTTCACAGCCCATTTGGCCAATCGGCTTGAATTTTCTGGTTTTTCAAGCACACTCTTAATGGGTTGGTCAGTGACCACTTGTATAGGGTGTGCTTGAAAGTACCTTCGAAGCCTTCTGGCCGTTTGAATTAAGGCCAGAGCAAGTTTTTCCAAAGGAGGATATTTGATCTCTGCCAGTTTTAGAGTTTTACTAAAGAAATAAACGGGTACCTGAACTTTGTCTCGTTCGATGGTTAGAACCGCGCTTAATGCTTCTTCAGCTACTGAGAGGTAGATAGAGATCAGTTCTCCTGTTTCAGGGGCTGCAATAGCTGGAAGTGAGGCCAGGTGTTGCTTCATTTGGTTGAAGGCTTCCTCTGCTTCCTCTGTCCACCTGAAATTTTTCTTGTCGGTGCAACCCTTTAGCGTTTTGAAAAAGGGTAAGGACTTCTCAGCAAGCTTGGAGGTAAAACGCTTCAAGGCTGCAAGCCTTCCATTCAGACTTTCCACTTCTTTTTTGCTTTGTGGGAATCTGGTTTCGAGAACAGCCCTGACTTTGTTGGGATTAGCTTTTATGCTTTGTTTTCCCAAAATGTGTCCCAAAAACTTGCCTTCTTCGAACCCGAATGAACACTTTCCCGGGTTGAGCTTCATGTTGATCTTCCTCAAGCTTTGGAAGGTTTCTTGTATGTCTTCAAGCATTTGATGCTCGGTTTTGCTCTTGATCACTAAGTCATCGACATAGGCTTCCAGGTTTCTGCTGATTTGGCTAGCAAATGCTTTGTCGATCAAACGTTGGTAGGTTGCACCGGCATTTCGTAGGCCAAAGGGCATCTTTTGGTAACAGAAAATGCCTTTGTCCGTGTGGAAAGCGGTTTTTTCTTCATCTTCCACTTTCATGAGAATCTGATGGTAACCTTTGTAAGCGTCGAGGAAACACTTAAAGGGATGACCAGTTAAAGAGTCAACCTTGAGGTCCATCTCGGGTAAGGGATAGCAATCCTTTGGGCATGCTTTGTTTAGGTCTTTGAAGTCGATGCACATTCTCCAAGACTTGTCGGGCTTTCGAACCATGACTGGATTGGCCACCCAAGATTGATACTTGACCTCACGTAGGATTCCAGCTTGCACAAGCTTTTCAACCTCTTGACATGCTGCCAGGCTTCTTTCAGGAGCCAAGCTTCGTTTTTTTTGGACCACAGGCTTAACATCTGGTGGTATTTTGAGTTCATGCTCTGCGATGCTTCGAGGGATGCCTGTCATGTCTTCAGGGCACCAAGCAAAAACATCGCTGTGGTTCATCAATAGTCTTTCAAGGTGTGAGAGTGTTTCTTTGGAAAGGCTTGTGTTTACCCGTACCTTTTGGTCAGGGTACTTGGGGTTTTTGATTAAGCCTTGCTCTTCATCTTTACTTTTTGAGCTTTCCCCTTGAACCGTGTAAACCTCCTGGGTAGGTTGAAGGGTTGCAATCCCCATATCGGTGGGAAACTTCACAGCACCTTGACCAACTGATACGGCCATGTTGAACGCACATTGCCCAGGCCTTCCTATGATTACATCATAGTTGGAAGGTATGTTGATAACCACAAAAGTAAGTGGTTTGATTTTCTTCATCCTGCCTTCACTAAAACAGACATCAAGGGTTAGCTGGCCTAAAGGCTTCAAGGGTACGTCGACGATACCTTTTATGGATGACTCTGAGGGTTGAAGCCTTGAACGTTCTTCCTTGCTCAGCCGGTTGAAGAATCTTTCATACATGATTTCTGTGGCCGCCCCTGTGTCAATGTAGGCTCTGCTCGTTTGTAGTGTTCCCACGTTTGCTTCCACCGTTAGAGGGTTTGAGAGTAAGTTACCTTGAGGCGGTGGGAAGCAGATGCATTGAAGCTCCCAAGCTTCCAAGCGTTGTCGTTAGTGGGGAACATCTTGGTCTAAATTTACCATATTCACCTCCTTGCTTTTCTTCTCAGCCATCTTGTCTTTGACCCCTTTCACCAAATGAGCCAATTCTCCCGACTTGACGGCTTCCTCAATTCTTCTCTTGAGTTGGAAGCAATCGTTCGTGTGGTGACCTTTTTCATCGTGAAACTCGCAGAACTGGGTGGAGTTTTCGTTCTTCTTGCTCTTGGGCAAGGGTCGAGGAGGTCGGAAGTTATGTTTCACTTCTTCGGTGGCGAGGATCTCTTGAGGGGTTTTGATCAAGGCCGTGAAGTTCACAGTTTTTCTCCCTGCTTGGAGGTTTCCGGCCTTCAGGCCTTCGTTGATCTGAACTTCTTGGGTATTTATCATAGGGATTGTAGTTCACCCTCTTTTGGTTAGGACTGTTGCCTCGCCAGCTAGGAGCTCTTTTTCGTTGCTCCTTGAAATCGACGGCCTCCTCGCCTCGGATGTGGGCTTCAGCTCGTTCAAGAGCCTCTTCAAGGGTTTTAGGTAGGCACTTGTTAAAGTCCCTTGTGAGGTGCTTGGAGGTGATGGCGTTCATGAAGCCTGCCACCCTCATTTTTTCGTCGGCCCCCACACATTGTAACCCTTCTTTTTTGTACCTTGCGATGAAGTCTCGAAGGTTCTCATCATCTTTTTGTTTTATTTGAAAAATGACTGTGGCGTCCTTGACGTACCTTCTTTGTTGCGAGAAGTGAGCCAAGAAGCCTTTGCTCAGATCATCAAAGCTTCGAACACTTTGAGCAGGAAGTTCATTGAACCATATTCTTGCCGATCCGACTAACGTTTGCATGAACATCAAGATCATTCAGCATGAGACCATTTTCCGATTCTAGCTGCCCCAGTGAAGACCTGGAGGTGGTCCTCGGGATCTTCAGTCCCATCATACGTTCTTATATGGGGTGGCATCTTGATTTTTGTCTGGAAGTCATAATCGGCGATTTGTTGAGAGAAACATGATAAGCTGCTCGGCTTGTAAGGTTTTGCAAGATATTCATCTAGCCTCACAGCAGGAATAAGGCTTGAAGTTCCTTGGTGAGCACCCAGTGCTTGGTTGATGAGCTGGGTCCAAGGGAAGTGTGCCATCATTTGGGCCATCATTTGAGGCATGAGGTTAAAGCCTTGAAGGCTTTCAGGTGTTAATGTTGTTTGGTTTGCTCCCATGGAAGTGTTCATTGCTGCACCTCGAGC
This sequence comes from Bidens hawaiensis, assembly GCF_021521415.1. Lineage (NCBI taxonomy): Eukaryota > Viridiplantae > Streptophyta > Magnoliopsida > Asterales > Asteraceae > Bidens > Bidens hawaiensis. The sequence continues at coordinate 8,716,553 of NW_027491014.1, forward strand.
CAAGGGCAAGACTGACATGGCCTGCTCCCATGTGGTGGCTGTGGGAGGAGCACTTGAAGCTGGTGACTGCCATATCTGGTCAAGAGTGGTTTCGTGTCCAAGGGGTTGTGAAGTGAACATGGGGAAAGCCGTTGGGCTTGATCTCCCATAGGTGTAGGTTGAAGGGTTGACAGGTTACACTTGGACCAGCTTCAAAAAGAGAAGTAATCGGACGTGAGCTGGTTGGAGGGGAAGGTGGTCGTCCAAGTGATAACGAGGGCTCTGATTCTTCATAATCTAGCCTTATCCTTATTCCCTTTTCTCTTTCCTGGCTCACGTGCTGGTTAAGGAGATGTCTTAGTTGCAAGAAATTTCGTGACACCCCTTCTAGAGTCAAGTCGACACGCTCCGGTGTGTTCGTCACCCCTCCATGAGGAGAAGGAGCCCCGGAGCATGAAGGGGTTGGAGTTTGAAAAGGTGAAAAGTCAAGGAGCAAGGGCCCCGTCGAAGTTCCTCCCGGAGTGGAAAAAATAGAGGTGGTTACCGGAGTTTCTTGACCGGCACTTGGCGGCGGTGTTCTTGATATTTGATTAACTTCTCCAGGAGATCCACCTTCTGACATGGTGATGGAGCTATAATACTGGTCTTTATGATAAAGTAAGCGGCGTAGCCCTACGGTGGGCGCCAACTTGTTGCTACAACAAAGATAAGACCAATGTTAGTTGATGAACTAGTTAGGCTAAAAGGCTTCAAGGGTTCAGTTTAGCCTAACGTAGGTCGTGGTGTCCCTCTACGTTTGTAAAACGTAGAAGGAGGTTCACTAGTTAATTGTTTGTTGTTATAGCTCACCGATGATCAAGAACCGAGATGTTTGGAACCGGTTTTGGAATGATGTTCTTAGTGAAGCTATGAATATGTTGAAGTGAGAAAGGAATAAGTAATGTGTATATTCCTCAAGAGAGAAGAGAGAAGATTAGGGAGATGATGTTATCTGCCCAAATCTTGTTGTGTTTGTGTTTATGGTTAAGTACCCTTTTTATAGGTGAAGAGATATATAACCATGTAGTTTAAATGTAATTAACTAGTTAACCTCTAGTTTGCATAGAGAGTTGACCATTAGTTGGGGCGGGAAGCTTTGGACCGTTTGTCCGTACATAAAGTAACAGTACTTGTTCTGATTTTGTCCTTTGTTCAGAAAGGACAAGGATGTGAATAGTGATTTGACCTTGTACTGTTGCACATGGGTATTACTTTTCATAGATTTGGGCGGGAGAACGAAGCTTTTAACCATCTAACCCTTTTAGCGTTAATGTGTTACAACCATTTTTATTATTCCCTTGGGCTACCCCCGTCATCAGTAATTATGTATTTTATTAGAAGAATTCGTTTAGGAAAGAATCCTTAAGTAACTCTTTATTTGACTTATCTTCTTCAGTACTTAATTAAAAGAATATTTTTATACTTTGTTTGTAGGAAAACAATTTTGTTTTCAATTTTTTTTGTAGGTCTTGCGTTTTTATATTTCATATTCATATATTTTGTTTGTTTGATATAATCCTACACACATGGGTATATATGCGGGGGGAGGTTTTGTTGTATATATATTATCCTACACAAATTTGATAAATTCCTATACTTAGTTGGTAAATATGTGTACGGGTAAACTCATAAAAATCTATATAGGATTTAAGACATTTGTTGTAATTGTTAACAAAAATATCAAATGAATGTCCGATGCAATAAAATATATATATCGTAATTGGATTTATTAACATGCATAAATGAAAATGTCTAATACACAAAAACTATAAAATTCACACACATACTTAACGAATGTCCGGTTATGATTTTCCAATACCTGGTCATACTCGAACCTGGTTCCATACCCGAACTCGAGTATTTAAAAAACCCAATTTGTGCACCTCTACTCTTAAGCAACCACCACACTATTATAGTTTACAAGCATACAAAAAAACAATTTTTCCTACACATCTACTAGCTATACACATATTTTATAATTCTACATAGTTATTACATAAAAATATAATAATTACATTTGGATTTAGCAACCAAACTATGTAGAGAAAATTTAATTATGTGGGTTGCTAATAATTCGTGTAGGTTTATCTTAATATAGTTCTCTAGATAAATATTGGTTGTGTAGGTTGCTAAAAGTTTGTGTAGGTAATTGTTAATTTGGTTCTCCAAATACAAGTAAATTGTGTAGGTATATGTTGGCTGTGTAATGATATTTATTAAATGGTTATGTATGAATGATTTCTTGTGTATGTCGTTTTCCGTTAAATGTAGGTGAATGTTTTTACGTCGGTCATTTGTAGTTATTATATTTTGCTAATATTGTAATTGTGTACACCATGAAATATGTAAAATTTTAATGAGTTTGCTGTTTTAAAATGAGAAGAGTTGATTTTGAAATACACACGATTATATTAATTGGTATAGTTGTAATCATTTCGAGTTATAAATTTAGTAGATAAAAAAATTTAAATACTTGAAAAAAACAAAGTAATTTAATTGAGATAAACATTAACATCTTTGGTTAAATCCATATTTGAAAGTGGCAATGAAAAAAAATATAATCTGTTACGAAAATTATATCATGAATCCACGAAAATGTTTATGTCTGATATTTTTAATAGATAAATACATACATTAATACATTAGTAACATTTAAACTTTTAAAAACATAAATACTTATCAAATATAAAAAATGATATCTTTACTATTATACCCCTTCATTTAATTAAATAAGAAAAAATCTGATTGGCTAAAATAACTTCTTCCATTTATCGCAATAAAATGACTTCTTTCTTGAACTTAAACATATATATATATATATATATATATATATGTATATGTATATATATATATATAGGATCAGGATCATGAGAGAACCTTTTTGAAATTGAGAACTATTTTGGACCACAAAAAACCCAAAAATAAAAAAAAACATCATAAAATAAAAAAAACACAAAAATCAAAAAAGTAAAAAAACCAAAATTCTTATTTTATCATTTCGGTTTCATAAAAAAAAAAGAAAAAAAAAAAACTCGGTTTAGCTAAATTATATACACATATGTATAATATATACATATATGTACATTTACATGTTTTTTTGTACATATGTGTATAATTTAAGATAAATGATACTATACATATGTGTATATTACGTAACTAAAGATTATATAAAATTATACATATGCGTATAATACGACGCTTTTTTTTAATTTTTTTTATTTTTTTTATTTTATTTTTATTTTTTAATGAAACCGGAATTAAATATAAGAATTTTGGTTTTTTTACTTTTTTAAAATTTTTATTATTTTTTGTTTTATGATTTTTTTAAATATTTTTTTGAAAGGTGTTTTTAGTGGTTCAAAATGGTTCTTAAAGTTCTCAATTTGCAAAGGGTTCTCTTAGGATCCTTACCCAATATATATATATATATATATATATATATATATATATATATATATATATATATATATATCTAACTATCTATATAATTGCCTACCATAAAATCCTACGTGTCGCTCTCATGTTGTTCCCCCATTCTCTAGAGCCACCAGATTGTTTGATTTCTAAATGGAGGCTTCTCATGCATTTAACCCGAATTCATGGGTATGGGTCTCACCAAACCCAGATACTATTTAAATGAGTTATAACATCTCATATATTTATGAAGCTCTTTCATAATAAAACAATAACTTTTGCGGGTCATGGGTCTCACCAAACCCAGATAACTTCTAAACGGGTTATAACATCTCATTTATTTGTGAAATAATCTCTTAACCATCAAAGAATAATTTCCATGGGTTATGGGTCTTACCAAACCCTAAGCCCCTAAATGGGTTATAAGATCTCATTTATTGGTAAACACTTTCATCATTAAACCCTAATTTAATCTATCTGTTTTACATGTTCTCTGTTGCTTTTCATCTCAATCACCGGTTAACTTCCGATACTACCCACCATTGTCAACTACATCAACGTCTCCTTTTTCATTAGACAAATATTTGTGTTCATGTTTGTTCATTTAAAATAATCAACATGCTCGTGTCCGTTTATTTTTGTTCATTATAAATCTAAAAAACCTACACATCTCAATTGAGAAAACTCAAACGCTAAAAAATATAATAACAAACTAATATATATGTATTAAATTAAAACAAAACTACGTTAAAAAATAAAATATATCATCATAAAATATCAAAACGATTAAAACAAAAACTTGAATAAACCCCCCGTAACACGGGAGGATTAAACTAGTATATATATATATATATATGGTAGGGATCCTAAGAGACCCTTTACAAATTGAGAACTTTGAGAACCATTTTGGACCATTAAAAACACTTTTAAAAAAATACTTAAAAAAATCATAAAACAAAAAATAATAACAATTTTAAAAAAGTAAAAAAACCAAAATTCTTATATTTCATTCCAGTTTCATTAAAAAAAATAAAAAAAATAATAAAAAAACAAAAAAAAAAAACGTTGTATTATACACATATGTATAATTTTATATAATCTTTAGTTACGTAATATACACATATGTAGAGTATCATTTATCTTAAATTATAGACATGTGTACAAAAAAAACATGTAAATGTACATATATGTATATATTATACATATGTGTATATAATTTAGCTAAACCGAGTTTTTTTATGAAACCGGGATGATAAAATAAAAATTTTGATTTTTTACTTTTTTGATTTTTGTATTTTTTTTTATTTTATGATTTTTTTTTATTTTTGGGTTTTTTGTGGTCCAAAATGGTTCTCATAGTTCTCAATTTCAAAAAAGTTCTGTTATGATCCTGATCCTATATATATATATATATATATATATATATATATATATATATATATATATATATATATGTGGTCGATATACAGTAAAATAATGCCTTAACGTACGATAGGTACGCGAGACGCTCAAAGGCAAAACCTAAAACGCCCAAAAGCGGTTTTCGTGAAACAAAGCAAAAAATTGATCGATTAACGATCTAAAACTGTTTTTTCGGTGAACCAATGATTAATTGGATATGTATTGACGATTCCGAGATGTTGGGATGTGATTTCATGGACCGATTAATGCATAAAGGGGATTCGCGTACATATTGTACGATAAGCTACTATTGTATTGGATATTTTCCACACACACACAAACACACACACACATATATATATATGTGTGTGTATATATATGTTTGTGTGTTTTCAAAAAGGAATTCAAAAAAAGCAGGAAACTGAGGAACCCCCTTAGAAACCCTTGGATTAACTTAATCAACCACCGTGATCAAATTTCAGGTTTTGAGTGATTTTAATGTTGAAAAGCACGGAGGGACATTTTTGTCAACTATACACTCCATTTTCTTTCATATCATTCTATAGAACGTACAATGAAGGCAAACCCTAGTTCCGGCAACCGCCTCGCACAACCACCGTTGACGGAGTTTTAATCAACGATGGCGTCACTTTCTTTGGCCACTAGTTATCGCCGGAACTTCGATCAACTTCCTATGCAAATCAGTCAACGAAAAAGAGTCGAATGATACAACATTTTTGTTGTTACATGTAGACACCAATGTGATTCAAGTTATGTTCGTCATCCATTAATTCGATCTACGCTAATTGATATTTTGTTGTTAGTAATCTACAATTTATGCTTTGATTTTAAAAAATCTATAAATTATTGTTGTCGTGCTTATTTTTAAAATTTTTGTTGTTAATTGTAACACCCCGTAACCGCAGCGGAAACGTAAACGGGATGCGACAGACACCTCTGATATCAACCACATTGTTTATAAAGAAAACCGAATGCATTAATATACTTCAAAATTACATTATCTCATCTTTCATTACCGTCTAGGTGATACACACATCATACAATACGGTTCATAATTCTATCTGTTATAATGTATCCTAACGTCCAACACGCAAACCTTACACACATCAAGCACTTAGCACGTAATCAATCACTTTATCTTAGTTGTACCTGAAAAGCATGTGAGAAAACGGGTCAACTACGAATAGTTGGTGAGTTTCACAATTTTAGTAAACCATGATAAATCCATATCGTGATATAATATTATCTGGGGACACTGTTAACCCATAAACACATTTAATAACCTCTGGGGACATTGTTGACCCAGAACACTTCCAATAACCTCTGGGGACACTGTTAACCCAGAACACTTCCACTAACCTCTGGGGACACTGTTAACCCATAACACTTCCAATAACCTCTGGGGACACTGTTAACCCAGAACACTTCCAATATCCTCTGGGGACACTGTTAACCCAGAACACTGTTGCGGGACCTTTCAATATTAACAACTCAGACAATCACCATTTTAATACATTACCGTACGATTCCCGTACAATAAACATTATATAAATACATTCATTTCCATGCGATCAGCATGTACTTAAACATTTTGATAGAAACATGCTTTCCGCCCCGGGAAAATATTTAAAACATTTCAGTAAAAAGGGGCCCGTGAAACTCACCTTAGCACATGCAAGCAGGTAACAACAATCATTGTCAATTAACACGTCCAATCTGTAATATGATCCCTACGATCGTTATTATACAATTATTGTTTATATAATCTTTAACCTTATCAATCGGTATATCTGGGGACACTGTTAACCCAGTACTGTACCTGTTCCGGGGGCAATGTTAACCCAGAAATACTTCTCCGGACTCAGATTGTGATGTCGTTTAGAGTTCCATGGTCACAATTTCTATTAGTCGTTTTCTCGTTTTGCGTGCCTAGCACGAATATCCGTTTTATGTTTCAAAAATGAGTTTGGTCACACACGACCCGAAAATAGTGGTTGTCTGATAATTTAATTTAAAATGTGAAATTATAGCTCGGTTTAGACGTCCCGATTGGCCGCGGGACTCGTTTCCGTCTTTGGCGTACCGGAAACCGTTAAAATTGGTTAAAAATACCCAAATCATCCGGCTTATTTTCGGATGATTCATTTTTACTTGTTTAACTCAATTATATGAAAATAGTCCATTTTTAAGGTTTTTATACACCAGTCAGCTCGCTTAAGCGAACTTCACCGGTTTACGCGTTTTAACTTTAAAAGTTTGATAATCAGCACGATTAATTATCTGCTTATTCTCGGATCTTGAAATTTTGCACAAATCACTTTTTAATAGTGGGGAATTTTATAAAAATATTTCCAGAATTAATTCTTATATTTAAAATTTATTTATCTATTTTTAAACACCATTTAAACACTAAATATGTCGTAAATACCAAACGACCTTAGAAAAATCCCAAATTTTTCCTGGATGTCCCCTGCCATCTACATAGTCCCCTGTAATTTTTCCAGAACCAAAATCTTCTTTTACATGCCCTTTTTCCAAAACCGAGCTAGAAATCCCTAGAACTCGTTTAACCGAAAAGCCTACTTAGACTACTCCAACGGACCTCAAATTTTGGGTGTGACTTATACATGACATGAAAAGCTTATCTGAATTTTTCCAGAATTTTTCATGATATTTAACTATTTTTCACCATTTTTGGCCAAAACCGAGCATTAAATTCACCAAATATTCATCCTTTATCCAAAAATTACCAAACATTCACAGAACTCATCTTTTCATGTGTCTAACACCTCCGTAAAATTTCATAACCTAACTCTAAAGCATCAACAATCTGTCCAAATTTCCCAAAACCGAACATAACCGAATATACCTTTCGTTTTCCGCCACTACAAGCTACAAACTCATCTTTCCGGCTTATCTACCACTAAATACAGAGCCTACAAACAACATACCACAATACCAAGCAAGTCACACTCACGATCAAGTCTTATCCAACAGTTCTTGTAACAACTCGACCCATCTTCGTTGCCTCATATTCAGTTCCTTCTAATCAAATATGTGCTGCAAACTTTTACGATCGGTGAAGATGGTGCGCTTCGTATCGTAGAGATAATGTCTCCACATTTTAAGTGCGAAGATAACCGCTCCCAGTTCTAAGTCGTGAGTAGTGAAATCTTACTCGTGTATTTTTAACTGTCGGGAAGTATAGGCTATGACCTTATTATACTGCGTCAACACGCATTCTAACTCTTTACGCGATGCGTCACAATACGCGGCAAAACCATCGTCTCCATAGGGGAGACTTAAAATCGGCGCTTGGCACAATTTTAACGGTTTCTATCTTATTTGGATCTTTGCGTAATCCTTGTTGCTTTACAACATGACCAAGGGATTATGCCTTCTTTATTCAAAATCACATTTCGAAAACTTCGCGTATAGCTCATCTTGCTTTAACACTTCCACAATTTTCCTTAACCGTCAATCGTGCTCTTCCTTACGTTGCAAATATATCAAAATATTATCAATGAATGCTATGACAAATTTGTCAAAATAAAGTTTACAGACTCGATTCCTGAGTTCTATGAATACTGCATGCGCATTTGTTAACCCGAAAGGCATAACTAAGAATTCAAAATGGCCGTAGTGAGTCCGAAACGCTGTTGTTGCAACGTCCTCCTCTCGGATTTTTCATTTGGCGATAACTATATCTAAGACCAATTTTCTAAAAACAAATCGCCCACTGCAGTTGGTTTAACGGATCATTTACTTCGAAGAAGTGAATACCTATTCTTGATCGTCACTTTATTCAATTCTCCCTAATCAACACATATCCTAACACTTCCGTCCTTCATTTCCCAATTAAAACTGGTGCACCCCATGGTGACTAACTGGGTTGTATAAAGTCTTATCCAACAGTTCTTGTAACTGATTGGATAATTCATGCATCTCGGACGGTGCAATTCGGTAGGGTGCTTTAGCAACAGGGCCAGCTTGAGACATTAATTCGATTCTGAATTCGACCTGTCGGTTTGGCGGTAATCCAGGAAGTTTTTCTGGGAAAACTTGTGGAATTCGCGTACCATCGGGATATCTTCCATATTTTTTCTTTTAAATACTTTGGCAATCGCGTTTGTTAAGTATACCACGTATTCTTGTCATAAATATTATAACACCTCAAGGTGAGATTAGAGTGGTAACATAATGCCGTACACTTTTCTCTGTATGTTATATATTTCTCTGTACCCAACACATATATATTTCTATATATATGTGTTTCTCCTTCTAATCATCTTCTTTTCATATTTGATTTCTGCTTCATGTTGAGTTAGCCAATCCATGCTAACTATTACGTCAAAACTTCTTTGCTTTACTGGTCGTAGGTCGATAAGGAAAGGTTAATTGTTCAGAATAATAGGACAATTCCGTACAATTTAGTTAACCATTAGGGATTTACCGTTAGCGATCCTACAGTATAGGGTTCTATAGTTTCACTAATCGGTATCTTTCCAAAAGGTAGGAGGTTAGCAGGAACTAACTTCTATCGACGACCGCAAAAATATCACTGAAGCATATTGATTTAAAACTACAACGTACTTAATACCACTGTTGGATCATGACGTGCTTTATTTGAATTACTCACAAAAGCACGGCTCCTTGCTTGATCAGAGGTTGTTTCTTGTCATGAGGTTCATTTTCACTGCCACATTCATAGCAAGTACAACTGTTTGGCATAATTTGATTTCTTCGGATGGATTGTTATTGAAGTTGTTGGGTTCGGAGTGGTTGTACATGAATGGGTTGGGGTTGTCGGTTCCCCTGGCTTCAATTGGTTCTACAATTAGGGCATTACGTCCATCTTTACCACACCTGTGGCCTACAATCACTCGACATTCTTCTTCCTGCCGATAACCATATTTTCCACATTTAGGGAAGGACCCTTCATGCGGTTCATGTTTCACACCAGAACTAGTCTCAGTATAATTCTGGGTTGTAGGACATACCTACTTATTCAAATGCCTATTTTGCACTATGCCTTTATCACTTCTCTTCTGTAACACTCGACGTCTCACCTAACGTCCTTCCAGTCCGCTTCTCATAGAGTAAAATATATCAATGCTGGCTTGTGACACAACCCTTCCAAAGGTTGTATATTTTACATGATTGACTATACTCCTTATCGATGGAGTTAGCTCCCAATATAGCGCTCACTTCGCTTAATTTCAGGAGTAATTAGCCAAGTTACCAGACATGACAATTCCTTCGAACGGTTAGCGTGTTCTAAGTGATCAGCACACAACATTTCTATCTTTCATAGCTCAGTTCCCAATCTCTGAGTTTAATTACTCGAATAAAAGTGCTCTAGCACAAGAATTTTAAATCCTGACCATATTATCTGAGCAATAATTTTTTTTTTTTTAACTATAATTTTGTACCATCGTGTTCCATCACGATACAACATAATCTACCAACATATCTGTAGCATATTTCACTACACAATGTTCTAGACTCTTACCAATATCCTTAACCATTTCGATCTTTTCTATCCACTCGCTAATCTATTCCTTCCTTTACCATCAGTGAACTATTAATAATCCCTTTAACACAACCGATAAACATATTCTTCACACCGGATCTAATTCATTACGACTACTATTCATGTTTAGTATATAACTAATACTCGTAGTCATAAAAGCATTCGGTGGGACATTATCACTCTTAGTAATACCACTAAGGATTGAAATATTCATAATCATGTGATTGCTTGATCTATAAGTCTGCGATCACATTTGCATCAACACTAGCAGTGATCTGTGACACAACATTCGGTATCATCATCTGCTATCTTTGAGCAATCAACTGAATCATATCAAGCTCCATCATTGGAGTTACTCTTTTTGTGTCATTCTGCCGTACTCATCCCGTACGCAGTAATCAATACTAATCTCACCATATAACTCGTTACCAGCTCAATCATAACAACAGGTACACATACACACCAAATATTATCATATATATTACACATACCGGCATCTAGTATATATGTTCCACAAATATAATAACATATAGGCTTAACCTGACGTCGGTTAACGTCTAAATATGGTTCATAACCCTTGCCACCACCTGACATATAGATCTTTCTCAACAAAAATCAATGTTTAATATTCATGATTTCAATATCCTTCTGCATGTCAGCATAACCGATACATGCTCACCGTGAGCACCAAATGATTACGTACCACGGAGTTATAATATCCGTGTCTATTTGTATATCTGGCATACACGGTATACCATCCACGAACGAACATCCAACTATGCTATCATGACTCCAACACCTCTTTGTGTATGGGTAATCATTCTATTCGAGCATACATGGGCGGAGGCATCTAACGGATATAAGGATAACATAGGGAGTTGCAAGGTTCAAGGTAATTGCGCAACATGGGTTGCCTTCAAATATTATTAATTACTATTATGGGAAACTCTATCACTTGCTCAGTCAATGTCCTCAGGCGTTCTAGGTTCGTTAAAATCGGTAATTCTCGATTTGGAGGTGGTATGACTCATATGTTTGAGAGTGAGAAATACATATATATATTTATATACATTATTATTATTATTATTTTTTTTTATCTGCTGATTTATTATCAAATTTATTATTATTATTATTTTATTTATTTATTTACCTTAATGGAATAAGAATGGGTTCAGGTACGGATCCGTCCGTACGTGAGGGTCGACGGTTCGGGTGAACATCTGGGGTTATTAGGATATACGGTACCGGTGTTGGTAGGGTAAGGGATTCATTAATTTTGGTTGGGAGTGACGGTTACTAGATATTCCTGGTTAATGTCAAACGGGAGATCTAACTTGGTACTATTATAACTATGGCCCGATAAGTCAGACTTATCATCAACCGATGCTCTAGAAATTTCGGCATCCTCGGTCCTTTTTATTATTTCCTTCCCCGGTTCCTTATCCGGGTCCCATTTCTCAATACATGTACCCACAAGATATGTACATATATATATATATACATATTAGCACGTATAAATAATATTATATACTTTACACATATGTTGCCATTTTTACCTATTAATGTACCCCGTGACTTCACCTGAATTCCCTCGTGCGGACAAGTCTGTTATTATGTTCCGGACCATAATAACTCACTTGTCCATCCAAGTTCATCCAGACCTCGTCACTATAAATTATTAGTTGATATTCAGATCCTATAATACTTGAGCTACTGGTTATATTTTATGTATCTTTTAAAGACATCCTAATTCTATTATAACCAATGGCTCTGATACCAAGTTCTGTAACACCCCGTAACCGCAGCGGAAACGTAAACGGGATGCGACAGACACCTCTGATATCAACCACATTGTTTATAAAGAAAACCGAATGCATTAATATACTTCAAAATTACATTATCTCATCTTTCATTACCGTCTAGGTGATACACACATCATACAATACGGTTCATAATTCTATCTGTTATAATGTATCCTAACGTCCAACACGCAAACCTTACACACATCAAGCACTTAGCACGTAATCAATCACTTTATCTTAGTTGTACCTGAAAAGCATGTGAGAAAACGGGTCAACTACGAATAGTTGGTGAGTTTCACAATTTTAGTAAACCATGATAAATCCATATCGTGATATAATATTATCTGGGGACACTGTTAACCCATAAACACATTTAATAACCTCTGGGGACATTGTTGACCCAGAACACTTCCAATAACCTCTGGGGACACTGTTAACCCAGAACACTTCCACTAACCTCTGGGGACACTGTTAACCCATAACACTTCCAATAACCTCTGGGGACACTGTTAACCCAGAACACTTCCAATATCCTCTGGGGACACTGTTAACCCAGAACACTGTTGCGGGACCTTTCAATATTAACAACTCAGACAATCACCATTTTAATACATTACCGTACGATTCCCGTACAATAAACATTATATAAATACATTCATTTCCATGCGATCAGCATGTACTTAAACATTTTGATAGAAACATGCTTTCCGCCCCGGGAAAATATTTAAAACATTTCAGTAAAAAGGGGCCCGTGAAACTCACCTTAGCACATGCAAGCAGGTAACAACAATCATTGTCAATTAACACGTCCAATCTGTAATATGATCCCTACGATCGTTATTATACAATTATTGTTTATATAATCTTTAACCTTATCAATCGGTATATCTGGGGACACTGTTAACCCAGTACTGTACCTGTTCCGGGGGCAATGTTAACCCAGAAATACTTCTCCGGACTCAGATTGTGATGTCGTTTAGAGTTCCATGGTCACAATTTCTATTAGTCGTTTTCTCGTTTTGCGTGCCTAGCACGAATATCCGTTTTATGTTTCAAAAATGAGTTTGGTCACACACGACCCGAAAATAGTGGTTGTCTGATAATTTAATTTAAAATGTGAAATTATAGCTCGGTTTAGACGTCCCGATTGGCCGCGGGACTCGTTTCCGTCTTTGGCGTACCGGAAACCGTTAAAATTGGTTAAAAATACCCAAATCATCCGGCTTATTTTCGGATGATTCATTTTTACTTGTTTAACTCAATTATATGAAAATAGTCCATTTTTAAGGTTTTTATACACCAGTCAGCTCGCTTAAGCGAACTTCACCGGTTTACGCGTTTTAACTTTAAAAGTTTGATAATCAGCACGATTAATTATCTGCTTATTCTCGGATCTTGAAATTTTGCACAAATCACTTTTTAATAGTGGGGAATTTTATAAAAATATTTCCAGAATTAATTCTTATATTTAAAATTTATTTATCTATTTTTAAACACCATTTAAACACTAAATATGTCGTAAATACCAAACGACCTTAGAAAAATCCCAAATTTTTCCTGGATGTCCCCTGCCATCTACATAGTCCCCTGTAATTTTTCCAGAACCAAAATCTTCTTTTACATGCCCTTTTTCCAAAACCGAGCTAGAAATCCCTAGAACTCGTTTAACCGAAAAGCCTACTTAGACTACTCCAACGGACCTCAAATTTTGGGTGTGACTTATACATGACATGAAAAGCTTATCTGAATTTTTCCAGAATTTTTCATGATATTTAACTATTTTTCACCATTTTTGGCCAAAACCGAGCATTAAATTCACCAAATATTCATCCTTTATCCAAAAATTACCAAACATTCACAGAACTCATCTTTTCATGTGTCTAACACCTCCGTAAAATTTCATAACCTAACTCTAAAGCATCAACAATCTGTCCAAATTTCCCAAAACCGAACATAACCGAATATACCTTTCGTTTTCCGCCACTACAAGCTACAAACTCATCTTTCCGGCTTATCTACCACTAAATACAGAGCCTACAAACAACATACCACAATACCAAGCAAGTCACACTCACGATCAAGCCATTTCTTTCATGGTTACGGTTATGATACTAAAAACAAAGATTTAACCGTAAAAATTCGTTTTTGATTCGTTTAACTCATTTCTTGGACCAAGATCCCTTGTATAACCCGTATACATCACTTGATCATGCAAGAATCGGTTTTCATCTTTGAAACCTCATTTTCTTGCAAACAAACTCAAGAAACGAGGATGGAAACGTATATAATTCGATCTTTACCTTGGTTTTTCTTGTTAAAAGTCTCGGTTTTTGATCAAGGAGTTGAGAGGATTTGATGAAGTTTGTGGATTGTTGATTGAAAAAAGAAAAAAAAGAAAATGAGGGCCTTGGGAGGCCGATCGGAATCCATAAGGGTGGGGTGGGACCCACAAAATTCATTCTAGGCCACTCATTTGGATTTCCGTAATCTGGATAATGTTTTGGATAATCTGGTTCAGTTCGTTTCTCGGTTAAATGTTTAATTCGGCTTAAAACGTGACTAAAACGGTCGTTTTTGGTCTAAAAATTGAAATTTATATAAAACCGATTTAAAAACTTAATCCATGACATTTATTAACTTAAAACGTCCTATTATTAGTTATTACGCATCTTTTTCGGCTTGATCGATCGTCTCTTGCTCGGTTTGGTATTAAAGGTTTCGTTTAACGTACCGACGTACTATTAAATCGAAATCCTTTTTCTGTGCTTTAATCCACTTATCCCGAAGCTTTAATACTTCGTAACATCACTAAATATCATATATCTTGTCTATAATTGAACCCTCGATTCATTCGGGTTTCAATAACTATCGATCGTTTGATCGCATATTCAATACGGTGAATTATATATTCACGTACAATCAATACAATGAACTATGTATTCTCGTATAATTACCATGGTAACTCTTGTACCCGACATTACATATGACGTAACTAACGTCTACCGGTTAGGGTATGCCTGGTTTCGTCGGAATCGTTACATTAATTGAGTTCGTGTGCTATAATTAGGACAAATGAAAGCTTATTGATATAGTAGATGAGATGCAATGATAAAAAAAAAACTTTTTTGAATCTTGTGTGATTGTTGATGTTTTACATGTAAAGTTGTTCATCGTAATATTAATTTTTGCAATGAGGGAAACGTAAGAGCAGTATACGAACTTATTATATGAGCTAAGCATAACTCATAATCAAATAGTTTTTTTGAGAAAATTGCCGATTGAGTTCTTGTGGTCTTTAGACGGAGTCACAATTAGTTCCTGCAAAAAAATATGAACTTCTTACATCCTCATAGTTTACAAACTAAACTTTATGCGTCCCTCCGTCTGACAGCCGTTAAGTTATCCGTCCAAATAGGCGTGAAATTACTCTCTTTCCCCTGATTGATTATAAGAGCTAAAATAAGCCCTTTCTTGTTAATAACCCATTTCTTGTTCTAATATGGAACCCTAACACTCACGATCGGTTCACAACCCTTTTCTTCTTGCCCCTTTTCTTCCATGCTCCACTCCAGCAGTCCTCTTCCCTAATTATTCTTCTCTCACCCTCAAACCCTTACCCTAACAATGGCTAGGTTTGTATTTGGCTAAAGGTTTTAGAGTCAGGTTTCATTGTTATCGCTATCAATTTCAGGTAATAATCAGTTCATCACTTATGTTTGTTTATTTATGGTTTGAGATTTGATTTCATTTTTTCTTACTTTGATATTTTGATTGTTTTTTATTGATTGATTGTGTATTTGTGGTGTTGATTGATCAGGAGTATATCACAAGGTGCCACGCTCATTTTTTTTTGTTGCCAAAATGTCACAATTCTCTTCATCTTCGTCAGCGAAATCGTGGTCACAAGGTACCGGTTCATCAAATTTGTTTTGCTCATGTTGTAACATCCTAAATTTTCATATTTAATAAAAGAAAATCGTGTTTAGTTATTGGGCGAAAATAATTAATTATTGTTAAATAAAGAAAGGGTCATGGACTTAGATTGATCAAGATGGGATTATGGATAAGATAGGCTTAGGGTCCATGGGCTTTAGGAGTATAAATACTCCCTTAAACAACCACAAAACCCTAAATCCTCATTTCTTTCCATCTTATTCTCTTCACACTCAAAACACACACATACTACCACATATTCGGCCGAGAGAGAAACGAGCGAGATCCAAGAACAAGCGAACGTTAGTGGTCTTAGATCTTTATTATTCGAGTCTTATACAAGATCTAGAGTTCCTAAGACAAGCTAACCAAGACCAAACCAACCCGTAAAGGTATGTCTTTTACATTAAAGTTCACGTTTTTATAAACGTTTAACCTTGAAACATAGAACGAGATTAGATCGGGTGTAAATGAAACGTAAAGTAGCAAACTTGATGTAGAAACGAATATAACGAACTTACGGCTACTTGCGACTCGTTTAAAATAAACCCTAGACTTAGTATTGAACGCTTCAATCTTAAAGGTCCAAACTTTAGGTGTTTTCGGGTCGTGTTTTATCCTAAATTGGCCACGGGAACGTTTACGGGAATTATTAACATCTTATCAAAGTATTACACGTTAAAACGGAATGATCATTAGGGGTTTTGGGATGAGCCGTAGCTGCTGCTGGGCAACTTCGCCCGCAGCAAGTTCGCCCAGCAAGCTCGCCAAGCAAGTTCGCCGCATAAGTTCGCTTAGGTCAACTTCGCTGTTGATTATGTTCGTTGATGGTTAAGTTCGTTTACTGACAAGTTCGTTAAACGTTTAACTTCGCCTCTCGATAGGTTCGATGAGCAAGTTCGCCAACTGTTAACTTCGCCTGATAGTTAAGTTCGCTACTGGTCAAGTTCGCTTAAGTTAAGTTCGCTTAACTCGGATAGCGAATCTGACTTAACTCGTTATGAAGAATGAGTTAACGAATTTGAAAATAAATTAAAATCCTAATGGAAAATGTGTTATGACAGCTCGACCCCAGCCAGGGGCTCTGCCCCTTGGACCCTGCTAGGGGCTGCCGCCCCTAGACCCCGCTGCCAGGGGCGCTGCCCCCGGACCCCGTTCGTTGTGGGTTAGGAATAAACTAGAAACGCGATATAGATAGTGATAGTTAATTAATACGTGTAATTGTTATACAGTTAGTCGTGCACATCTCATGAAAGGAATAACTATTAACGGTGAACGTAGCCGCATTCAGGTGAGTTTCTAGCCCTACTTCCTTGTTATGTTTTCGGGGATGTGTGCATACTCGATGTGATCAGTTAATACACTTATCCTAAGTGATAAGTGTATGCCCTATGTGAAATATGTGTACAGTATGAATGATTGCTTGTCGGTACGTGAACGATCTTCGGATATTGCATGTACCGTTAGGTTGTAAATAAAGATATGGATATTGTATGTAATGCAGGGATGATTATTTGTCGATACGTGAACGATCTTCGGATATTGCATGTATTGCCAAGAATAACGATGATTGTCTCCTTATATGGATATTAAATGATAACATTTATATAGAGTTCCCTCTACGGATAATATGTAGAGTGTTCCTTTGATGGAAAGCATAGAGTTCCTTTAATGGAAAGCCCCGTGTTCCTTTGATGGAAAGCATAGTGTTCCTTTAATGGAAAGCCCAATGTTCCTTTGATGGAAAGCTTAGTGTTCCTTTAATGGAAAGCATAGTGTTCCTTCTATGGAAGTATATAGGATGTTCCTTCCATGGAGAATATATATATAGAGTGTCCTTCTATGGAGAATATAAAAAGTAGAGTAATAGTAATAGTTCTTTTAATAGATATTATGTGACGTCCTCTTATGGATATTTATACAAGGATAAGATATGTATGTATGTAAGATATGTGTATGTATTGTATGTCGCCTGATTAACTAGAACTCACTCAGCGTAGCTGACTTTTAGTATGCACGCAGGTGAATATGATTAAAGAGCTAGCATGAGGTTGGCACATGGCATGGATCGAACGGCTGGCATTTAAAGATGAAAGAAATGATGGTTTAATATGATGATTTATGTTATGGTCTTAAAGAAAAGATTAAATGTTTTGTAATAAACGGTTACAGTTTTATATTCCGTGAAAGTTTTAATTAACTCTGATTTGTAAGAACTGTGTTTATGAGTAAATCCGACGTTAAAGTAAGGCACCGGGAACGGGGCCTTACACATGTGGTGCGGTACGTGCTATCGTATATCCCGAACATATGCTAACCCCAGCTGACACTTTTTGTGTTGTGTAAGTATTTCAACTAAAGAAAAACATTTAATTCAGTTTTTATTGAGGTTAGCTGTGAAAGAAATTAGCTTATTGACCTCAATTTGTGAATGTATTATTCAGTTGATTTTTAACTTAATTTTGAATGATATCAGTTGGTATTTTGGTTAATTCCGAAAGAATTTAGTTGAATAGGGTTAGGATGGTTGATTGTTGTTTTTCATTACCGAAGGGTTTTTGTAGATGGCTAACGTGGGCGGATACGACTACTTGTCCCGGGTGTGAAAGGATCCCTGCTTTTTGTGTTGTGTAAGTATTTCAACTAAAGAAAAACATTTAATTCAGTTGTTATTGAGGTTAATTGTGAAAGAAATTAGCTTATTGATGATAATTTGTGAATGTATTATTCAGTTGATTTTTAACTTAATTTTGAATGATATCAGTTGTTATTTTGGTTATTTCCGAAAGAAATTAGTTGAATAGGGTTTGGATGGTTGCTTGTTGTTGTTCATTACTGAAGGGTTTTTGTAGATGGCTAACATGGGCAGATACGACTACTTGTCCCGGGTGTGAAAGGATCCCTGCATTGGTGAAGAGTATGAACAAGAAAGACGAGTATGAAAGAACCAAAGCCAAGGAAGTCACCAAGTTGGATGTTTTTCCTTGTTTACGCTTGTACGTTTTGAGTTCTTGTGTTGTTTTTATTTGTACTTTGTAAACATTTAATGGTTGAATTTTAATGGTAGTCGTTTATGTTCACTCTATTTACATGTTGTCAATACCATCAAACATAACCAAGTTCAAAACAAAGTCAATACCATTACACATAACCAAGTTCAAAACAAAGTCAACACCATTACACATAACCAAGTCTAAAACAAAGTCAATACCACATAACCATCCCAAAACTATAAAAATTCAAGACCATCACCCAAGCGGGAACAGTTATTCAGTAAGTTTGTGAAAGATCAACAAGCAGGGGCGGACCCACATATAATGGATCGGGGTCCCGGGACACCAATGTTTTTCAAAACTTTAGTAGAAGCGGTATATTAAATTTTGGAAGGACCCCATAAAAATTAAAACTTAGAACCCATAACAATAGAATTGAGCTGGTCTGGTGGAAATTCCCTGCTTTTTCTGTTTAAACTTCCCGGGTTCGACCCTTACTTGGTGCGTTTTTGTTGTTTTTTTTTTCTTTTTCATTTTTAGTTTTAAATCATTTTCAGTTTTAAATCATTTTCAATTTGTTTTTTTTTCTTTTTCATTTTTAGTTTTAAATCATTTTCAGTTTTAAATCATTTTCAATATTAGTTTAGTAGGGTTTTAAAGCTTAAACTCATATGCAGCCATTCCAACCCTCAACATCCCAACACACAGTGCCTCCCAACACTCCCAATCACGTAGGCATGCCTCCTCTCTCTGAATCTTCGGTCAGCCATCGCGGCTCCGGCCACTCGGCCATCCTCTGTTCCTTTCGGCCTGCTTCCACAGCTTCACTCCTCTCAGCTCTCCTCTAAATTTGTCTCAAACAAAAGGTAATTTTAGGGCTAATATGATACTGATTGATATATTATTGGTAATTGTATGTTGTATACTTGTATTATCAAATGGTTGTTAGATTGTGACTTAGTTTAATTAAAAACTTGAATTTTATGGCTAATTATGCAAGGATTATTGAAAAGAAAGTTTTGAGCCATCATCTTCTTCAAGTAATACTCTTATGAAAATTGATTTAGAGCACCTTCCATGGGATCCCTCCAAGTAAAAACCAGTTATATCTTATCATGTTAACCAAGAAGATAAAATTCTGCATTTGTTATATCGAAAGAGAGCTACTTGCGTTCATTTTCAAAAGATGAAAAGTCACATGAAACAACTTTAAGAATTTGTAATGTTTTTTCTCGTTTCGAATGATATCGTATTTGTGTGTTTTATTATGATATTGTTTTACTATTATGTTCTTCGTTTCGACCGGACTCGAACGATCGGTCCGAAAATTTTGAGCATCAAAAAAATGGGACCCCATTGGCGAAAAATCCTAGGTCCGCCACTGTCAACAACTAATAAATGAAAAGGTTGTGAAGAAAAGTGATGAGTTAGCTGCTCCAGTTTCTCAACTATAGCACAACAGGGAGTTGATAGAGCCCTGATCGAGAGCTAAAGACTGTGGATACAGTTACAAGATTGTGTTGATAATCAGCAAATCCAGATTAACGAACAATCTTTGCTAAATGCCGAACGACATGATTAGGTCGTTCATATTGGATCATGGTGTAACACCATGAAAATTTCCATAATAAAATTAAGCCAAAAATGCCAAGTCTTGAAGTTCAGGGACTTAAAATAAAAATTTTATAAAGCCGGACTATCGCAATACGCTATGGGACAAGCATAAGAGCCATCGCTTAACGTGATGGATCTTCGCTGCAATCAATAAAATGGCCTATTCGTGATACGCGATGAACATATCCATAGGATCATCGCGATATGCAATGGACCCATTAAGCAACTGGGTACATGTGTCCAACCATGTGTCACCATGTAGTACGCTGTGAGAGGCCACGTGGCAACACGCGGCATTCATTCAGAATTGTGGCGTCGCGAAACGCGATGGCCTGCAACAAAATCCATCGTGTATCGCGATGGGATACATAATTCTCCTATAAAAGAGGAGCAGCGGGTTTATCCAAAATCATCCCAAAACACCTTCATTTTACACACACATAACCTAGGAGAGCGTGCCCGATCCTACCCGTCAAAGTTGTCACTCTTTTCTTGCTATTATTATCAATCCGAGTGTCTTCTAAGGTAGGATTATCTTTAAGTTATTTAAGGTATAGCTTAGACTCAGTCAGGGCGATGACCTTTAACCTTGAAAGTATTTTATAACATTCATAAAGAATTTTCATAAACGTTACTTCTTGATGAAGTAATGATAACAAAATTATATTTTGACGGACATGTAATAAACTATAAGGGGGGATATCACCAGTAGTGTGTTTCTTGCCTAAGGAAAAGTAACTCGTATAAATCCCAGTCAACCGCGGGACACGTTTACTTACCTGTAAAAACTCACCAACATGTTAGAACTTATTAAGCCAAAACATGCTATGTCAAACGTCACATGAAACAAAGTGTTTTCATTTAAAAATAGAGTTGGAAACTTTATCATGGTTAAGCTTAAGGGCAATAGCTTAATCAAGAAACATCATTCAAATATTTAGAAAAACCTATTTATGTATAAATTAATATCATTCACAATCGAGAAGGTTTTCAAACGCACACCGACGGTACAAGTGAATATGTTAAACCTTTCCAGACAGTCAAAACATATTTATACTCTATAAGATGATATGGTTGTTTATCTTAAAAAGTCAGTCAACGATTACATGAGATTACGTGATCTCTAAAACGTTATAATTCAAGATAGAAAATAAAAGCAACTCAGACCGATTACACATGTGTCTGGATCTACACATAACTGTTCAGCCTAAACAGTCAATGGCTACGTGGCCGCGGGCTAACAGTTATAATTAGTTCTCCATTTGGGGCTACGTGTAATAACTCGGAATTTCCAGAATTTAATATTTATTTTAAAACCCGACTTATTTCGGTGTTCGGGAAATTTTATAGCGTTTATCGAGTAAATTAGTTATTATAATATTATTCTTAGTTATTTATATATTACGTAATTATGACTTTAGTATTTTGACAAAAATTACCCAAACTAAAACTATTACATCTTTTTGTACCCATCTTCAAACTTCATGTCTGGATTGCAATTATTATTATTATTATTATTATTATTATTAATATTATCCTCCTAACCCATTTAACTCTAGATCCACCCAAACCTATACCCGTATAACGAACCCGTTTACCCATTTGATTAGCTTGGACCTTAAACTTTTCGAATGGTTGTTTTATAAAATTCTCCATTTTAAGAACTAAACAATAAAATTTTGTCTATTGAAAGACGTCACACTTAAAACTCATTTACCTAAAGGACTTCTATTCTTAGAATTATATTTTCAAACATTTTTGTAAACCCACACGATAAGACGAGTTATGCGGACCATCCGACGATCTAAATAATTATGGTCCGGAACATAATTATCGAAGTCCTCGCATGAATATCATGATGCGTAAGATTGTGTGTCATAATATAGAATTGAAAGTGGTTGGGACAACGGTACGAATGTAAAAATGATAAGGACATGGTGGATACGCCGATGGTACATCCTATATACAAGTACCCTTATCGGTTTGCATTTGGAGCGTTGTTTTAACTATTCAAAGTTCTGTGTTATGATAAATTTTTAAAATTATTTTAAAATTTTCACTTCCTCAAACTTTCATGAGTGTGTTATAATATTCTTTAATTTTGGAAGACTGTAACAACTTGGACTTTCCAAAATTTAATATTTATTTTAAAACCCGACTTATTTCGATGTTCGGGAAATTTTTCGCGTTTGTCGAGTTAAATAGTTATTATAATATTATTATTAGTTATTTATATATTATGTAAGTATAACTTTAGTAATTTGGCAAAATTACCCAAACTAAAACTATTACATCTTTTTGTAGCCATCTTTAATCTTCAAGGGCTAGATTGCAATTATTATTATTATTATTATTATTATTATTATTATTATTATTATTATTATTATTATTATTATTATTATCATCCTCCTAACCCATTTAACTCATCCACCCAAACCCATACCCATATAACGAACCCGTTTACCCATTTGGTTAGCTTTGGACCTTAATTGTCGTAACTAATATGATAATTGAATCAATGAATGTGTTATACCTTCCATTATCGGCCTACCGACACTCGAATTATGTTATATCAATCAAACAGGATCTGTATTTCTTAATTTATCTAGCCGACATCAATCATTAAACAATATACAAGCTAACGAACATTATATTGCAATTAAGCTCGTACCCAACATCACAAACCTGTCGTAAAAGTTTCCCCCATAACCAATTAGATTATATCTGCTAAATTAAATTATTCGTGATCAGGTTATCTAGCCGGCGCTGTTATTATCAACTAACCACTCTATAATCATCGTTAAACGTAACGGTACTTTAAATATTTTTAGAGTCACACGTGTTCACCAGCACATAGCTGACGTATTTTCCCACCCATTGCATGTAACTAAGTATTAGTAAGAAATAGCAAGGATTGGATCCATTATGAAGATAGAAGTGCGTTACAAGATGGCTCAGTATTGATAATTAAATCCTTGTAATATAAACAAGTGTTTGTAAACAAATACTTGGGTATTTAATTCCCAAGTAAATTTTCAATGTAAAATAATAAAATAATCAACCTAAATTCTTTCGCTAAAATCAACCCATAAACTCTTATGTATTTTACAAAACAGGTACCAACTTGTGGTCACACTTCTAGGCCCTAAATTTGGGTGTGACAGGTTGGTATCAGAGCCGTTGGTTTCAGCGAATTAGGTATTAAAATTCGTACCTAAACTTTAACCTTAAAGTTATTATTAAACTACTTTGTAGGGATAAGATTGGATTGGTAGTCTTCCTATCCCTAAATCTAATTAGTGCAGATGTCTTACATAAATTATCTTGGTCATAGACGCCGAGTAGCCATTCGATCTAAGCCAACGCCTATTCGCGAACCATATGGTATGGCGAGCAACACTAGTTATTATACCAATTGCTTTTGTCAAAACCAATCGGTTGTTCCAGTGCTACTCTATGGGAGTCAACCAGTATATCACCTGGGAAGCCAACAAATGCCAATTGAAAAATCTGATGACATTATCGAAAACATTCCACAATATCATCCGTCTGAAATCCCACCGTATCACCCTTCCGAAAAACATAAAGTTCTAAGTAGGTTCAAACAGGAAACTAGTTCCGATTCATCAAGTTGGATGGATTGTCACTTTGATCAAAGCAAGTGGTATTTGGATCACCACCACCATCTTATCAATACCAGGCTCCACAAACTATAGCAGGACCTTGTCGAAAACCATATATGAGGGTTAATATGCCCTATGAGAAGATATCATTTAAATCACCAATCAATGATTCCTCTGAACCGGAAGATGAACCTGAAGAAAAAGATGAAGAAAACAAAAATCCTCATTTTCCACCATATGTAGGACCGGTACCCAAAATTTCCGAACAATCTAAGGAAATTCGGGAAGAAGCTAACCTTATCGAGAAGTTCTATACTAATAATATTCCCGATGAGGAAATGCATCCTTATGTTGCAAACCCACATCTATATCCAAGGGAGAATGCATACCTCTTCCCAGCTGCATCCGTACCTACGGGATATCCTAACCCACCAAATGCGATGATGGATGAGTTGAGGAATTAGAAAGTTGACAAGAAGAAAGTAGGAAAGAAATTTGACAAAATGAAATGTCTTGTCAAAAAGTGGATTAAGGATTAGAGTTTAATTCAAGAATCTTTGATGTTGTATTTCCTTCTTGTTTTATAGATGATGTAATATAAGATAGTGTGTTTCCCTTTGTATTAAAACCTTGTCTTACTCATTTACAGCATGTCTTGACAAAGAAAAAGCCAATAGTATTCCCGAAACCAAGTTAATAACAAAGAAAAATCGGTAGAAGAAAACATTCAAGCGATGCCAAAAGAATATGTTATTGGAATTCGTGATTTATTTAAAGAAGCCATAAACCCACTCATGGACCTTATGAAAAATGATCCAAGTAGGACTGCTTCTCATTATAATAAAAGACTTATCCGAAGTAGAAGTGAAACAGTGCAATCATAGAGAGAAACAAAGAAAGACACTGAAAAGGAAGAGAGTAATAAGAAAGAATCGGAAAATAAAAAAGGAAGAAAGTGATCAAAGCTCAAATGCCGAAAACGACCTTCGTGATAAAACAAAGAAACTCAAAATACATGAGGGTTGTGATTGTAAAATTTTCAAGGTTTATAACCCGAAAGAATTTCATGAAGACAAGGAAGCTATTGTTACCCTCCATTGGTTGGAGGAGATGGAATCTATAGTAGTTATTAGTAAGTGCACCGAAAGAGAGAAAGTTCAGTATACCTCCCAGATGTTTAAGGGGAGGCGTTAGAATGGTGAATACCCTTATTGAGGTTAAGGGTAAAGAAAATGTATACAATCTAAAGAGGAAAACATTCAAGGAAATGATTTTGAAGAAGTTCTATTCAATTCATGAAGTAGATCAGATTCAGACAAAACTATAGAACCACAGAGTTGCAGGAAAAAATCTCAAGGAATACAACACCAAATTCCTTGAATATTGTAGGATTGCTCCACACCTAGTCACTTTTGAATTCAATAAAGTGACTTGTTACATCTACGAACTACCAATAGAGATTCATGATTTTGTCCGTTCACACATGCCATCTACAACAGCAACAGTTGGTGCAAGCGGTTGTGGTGTCAAGACTGATGCTAAGAAAGGAAATGCTCACGTCTTTTTGCTCGACACTCATATGGCTGCTGATATACCGGACGTGATTACCGGTATGTTTCCTATTAATAATGTTTATGCTAGAACTTTCTTTGACTCAGGTGCTAACCAGAGTTTTATTTTTATGGATTATAAATTTTGTAGTCTACTAAATGAACCTCTAGTTAAGTTAAATAATCATTATGAAGTAGAAACCGTTGCTGGGAATTTAATTATAATAACTGAAGCTTTAAGTAATCCAAACATATCTTTAGCCAATCACGTCATACCTGTACGATTGTTACCCATGACATTGGTAGGTTTTGATGTAGTTTTGGGTATGGATTGGTTATCAATTAATCAAGCCCGTATTTTATGTAATGATAAGGCTATAGATATCCAAACACCCAATATCAAACCATTCGTATAACTGGAGACAAAGAAGCGGGAAAAGCTGTAATAATTTTAAAAATAAAAGCAAGTCATTGCCTAGGTAAGGGATGCCTCGCATTCATAGCCTATGTAACCAAAGAACCCAAACCCAAGAAAAAGGAAGAAGTGCCAGTTGTACCCAAATTCAAAGATGTGTTTCCCGATGAACTACCGGGAATCCCACCAGATAGAGAAGTAGAGTTTAGAATCGATCTAATCCCAGGAACTACGCCAATAGCCAAATCTCCTTATAGATTAGCACCCACAAATATGAAGGAGTTGAAGAAGCAGTTGGATGAGCTGTTAGAAAAAAAGATTTATACAACCAAGTTCGTCACCAGGGGGAGCTCCAATTCTATTCATCAAGAAGAAAGATGAATCGATGAGAATGTGCATAGACTGTCGTGAAGTAAACAAAGTCACGATCAAGAACAAGTACCCATTACCAAGGATCGATGATCTGTTTGATCAGCTTCAAAGGGCAAGTTATTTTTCCAAAAGTGATCTCAGATCAGGATACCATCAGTTGAAAGTTCAAGAAGAAGATATACCAAAGACAATGTTCAGGACTAGATACGGACATTATGAGTTCACTTTTATACCTTTTGGACTCACTAATGCTCCGGCAGCTTTCATGGACATAATGAACCGAATCTGCAAACCATACAATGATAATTTTGTTATCGTATTCATTGATGACATTCTTATTTACTCCAAGTCTAAGTAAGATCACCAAGTTCATCTCAAGATCATACTTGAAACCTTAAGGAAAGAGAAATTGTATGCCAAATTCTCCAAATGTGAATTTTGGTTATCGGAAGTTCAATTTCTTGGTCATATTGTAAACGAAAAAGGTATTCAAGTAGATCCAACTAATATTGAAGCCATTACAAAATGAGAGAAACCCAAGGCACTGACTCTAGTCAGAATCTTTCTAGGGTTAGCTAGTTACTATCAAAGGTTTATTCAAGCTTTCTCTAGAATAGTCGTTCCATAACCTGACTCACTAGGAAATAAATTAAGTTTGAATGGGGACTGAAACAAGAAGAAGCATTCGTTTGAAACTCTTAAGCAAAAGCTAACAAATGCACCTATCTTGGCCTTGCCAGAAGGATTAGATAACTTCACCATATACTGTGATGCTTCGCACATGGGTATGGGATGTGTCTTAATGCAAGGAAAGAAAGTTATTGCTTATACTTCTATACAATTGAAAGTTTATGAAAATAATTACACTACCCATCACCTTGAATTAGGCGCTATGACTTTTGCATTGAAACTATGGCGACATTATTTGTATGGTGTTAAATTCATTGTATACACTGATCATAAAAGTCTAAAGAATATTTTTTATCAAAAAGAATTGAATATGGGACAAAGACGTTGGATGGAAATGCTTAACGATTATGATTGTGAGATCATATATGATGAAGGAAAAGCCAACGTAGTGGCTGATGCTTTAAGTAGAAAAGAACATGATAAACCAAAAAGAGTCCGAGCTCTTAGATTAGAACTTAAAGTTGACCTGAATAACCAGATTAAAGAAGCTCAGAAGTTGGCATCGGAAGAAGGAAACATTAAAGCCGAAAAGGAAAACGGTACCATTGATCAATTAGAAAAAGGAAATGATGAGATACTTAGACTCGGTACAAGGATTTGGGTACCAATGGCCAAAAATTTAAGAATTAAGATTCTGGAAGAAGCACACAAGTCCAAGTACATGATGCATCCGGGTAGTGACAAGATGTATCACAATCTAAAAAGTGATTAATGGTGGATTAGTATGAAAAAGGATATTGCACTGTATGTTGCCAAATGCCTGGCGTGTTTTAAAGTAAAAGCTGAACATCAAAAGCCGTTAGGACTGTTACAACAACCAAAAATACCAATATGGAAATGAGATATGATAATCATGGATTTCATTACGAAGTTACGCAAAACTTCTCATCAACATGATGCAATCTGGGCTATTGTAGATAGACTTACCAAGTCTGCTTATTTCATTTTGATACAAGAATCATTTAGCATGGATAAATTAGCACAACTATATGTCGAAAACATAGTATCTATACATGGTGTGCCTTTATCCACAATTTTCGACAAGGATAGACGTTTCACTTCAAAATTTTGGACAATTTTTCAAAAAACAATGGGAACGCGATTGAATCTAAGTACCGCGTATCATCCCCAAACTGATGGACAAAGTGAACGTACAATTCAAACCCTTTAGGATATGCATCGTGCCCGTGTAATTGATTTAAGAGGTAGTTGGGATACTCATCTATACCTAATGGAGTTCTCGTATAATAATAATTATCATACGAGTATCCAAATGGCACCATTTGAAGCGCTATATGGACGAAAATGTAGAACACCTGCATGTTGGTCTGAAACAGGTGATAATCAAGTGTCAAACCCGAAATCATTTAAAGAACCACATATCAAGTAACAAAAATTCGAGAACGATTGAAAGCAGCAAGGGGTAGAACCTATTAAGCCAAAACATGCAATATCAAACATCACATTAGACAAAGTGTTTTCAATTAAAAATAAAGTTGGAAACTTTTAAAGGTTAAGCTTAAGGGAAATAGCTTAAATAAGAAACATCATTCAAATATTTATAAAAACCTATTTATGTATAGGTTAATATCATTCACAATCGAGAAGGTTTTCAAACGCACACCGATGGTATAGGTGAATTCGTTAAACCTTTACAAACGGTCAAAACATATTTATACTCTATAAGATGAACGGGTTGTTTATCTTAAAGAGTCAGTCAACGTTTACATGAGATTATGTGATATCTAAAACGTTATAATACAAGATAGAAAATA
Source organism: Bidens hawaiensis (assembly GCF_021521415.1). Taxonomy (NCBI): domain Eukaryota; kingdom Viridiplantae; phylum Streptophyta; class Magnoliopsida; order Asterales; family Asteraceae; genus Bidens; species Bidens hawaiensis. The sequence continues at coordinate 8,745,707 of NW_027491014.1, forward strand.
ACAGCAACTCAGATCGATTACACATGTGTCTGTATCCAAACATAATTGTTCAACCTAAACAGTCAAACGCTACGTGGCCGCGGGCTAACAGTCATAATTATTTCTCTATTAGGGGTTACGTGGCTCGAGGACCACTTTTGTGTATGTAGGATAGTGATACAAATATCAGGAATGAAATAATTTCTTCTGAGATTGTACATAAAACTATGTTTGTATTGTAACTGTACTTTAAATATTTTTAGAGTCATATGTGTTCACCAGCACATAGCTGACGTACTTTTCCCACCCATTGAAGGTAACTAAGTATTAGTAATAAATAGCAACGATTGGAGTCAGCATGAAGATATAAGTGCGTTACGAGATGGCTCAGTTTTGATAATAAAATCCTTGTAATATAAACAAGTGTTTGTAAACAAATACTTGGGTATTGAATTCCCAAGTAAATTTTTAATGTAAATTAATATTTTAATCTGCCTAAAGTCTTCCGCTAAAATCAACCCGTAAATTCTGATTTATTTACAAAACATGTACCGACTTGTGGTCACACTTCTAGGCCCTAAATTGGGGTGTGACACAAGGGTTTCTCACCTTGAGACTGGTCTTCCTTCCTCATCAAACTTTGCTCAAATATAGGGAGGGAGCATAAATCAAGGGTGGATAGAGTCATGATCGAATGTGTGGGTCTTGATTCCCATGTTTGAATGTTAGAAGGTGATTCCACTTCATCAAGAAATGTGGGCACCTTAATTGGGGAAAATGCTGAGCTTAGTTCCATGATTCGATGGTTGGAAGGAGAGATTGAAGAGCAAAGAAGTCTTAACAAGAATCAAGACCTATTCAATGAGTGTCATGTGAATCGATTCCTTGCAGCCACGGAGGTCATGTGAATGAAAGATGATGATGTTGAGGATCTGAAGAATCGGTTGATGGAGACGTTTAGAAGTTGGGTACATGATGGTGAGAAAGAGATTTAAAAGGGCAAGAAGAAACGGTCTCCACTGGAAAATATTGTTGATAATGCTCAAAGTGTTGGAGACCGAAGTAGTCTTGATGGTATTATCTTTGGAACTACAAGAAAGGGAGCTAGTGGTAGCGGTGTTGGTGACGTTGGTGATGAACAGGCAACAATTTTTGGTATAGTTGTGAGAATTGCGACCGTTAGTACAGCTGCGGCAAGTATCAGCTCTGCTAATGTTGTCACCACTGCATATGTTGTGGCTACTACAGTCGCACAAGTTGATGCTCCAGCTATTGGAGCAAATGGTTCAAGGCGAAGATGATGATGATTCTAATAATGATGTCTCAGTTAGTCATGATGCGAATGAGGCTGATGAGAGTGATGATGGCAATGATGAGGATGACGTCTTCATGACAGTTATGATGAGCCACATGATAGTGGCAATAATGATGATGTTGATGAATGCGGTGATAGTGGTGTTGGTGGTCGATATCAAACGAGTCAGCGACAGGAGGACTCACCAAGGATGTTTTTACCAATGATCTCGCCAGGAAGTTCGAGACACAGATGCTGCTTTGAAAGCTAAGATCTCCTCTGTTTTTAAGGTGGATAACATTGCAGGTACCGAGTCTCTAGTTCAAGAAGCAGTGGAGAATAAAGTTGATGATGATGATATCAACTACTTATCGAACCCGAACACTCCAGTTCATAGTGAGCATGGGGATCAAGCTCAGGAGCCAGCAACGGTGATGGCTCTTCCTACAACCCGTGGTAAATCTTCTCAACAGTTAAGGAGAAGAATGAAGAAACGACACTGTATTACAAGGGTTGCAAGTCTCAGAGACCGTCTCTACCCGTATCATGATGACTCCCCGATCCATTACTACAAGTGGAACCCATCCAGCAAGACTTAGGAAATCCAACATGCCAATGAGGACTTGACTTACATGTACTACACGGATATGAACACATTGCCTGATTTTCTGATCTCGACATGAATTACCTAAGACGATATGTAAGTCTAGGTGCAGGTGAGAAGGAGTTAAGAGGCTGGTTCATGAGATTCCTGAGTATGGAATGGAAGAACGACTACCCTAATTTCAAGCTTAACAAGGGTAAGTCGTACCGTCGTCAAACCGAGATTGATCCGATATTGGGAAAGAAGAAGAAGGTCCTAGAGAAACAAGACCCACAAAGATGGGAGGATGATTTATCATGGGCAACCATTCAAGCCCAACATCTTCCATGATTTTATTTTTTGGGAGTTCGACAACACCAGAGAGGTTTTCATCCACTGTGAAAGGATGCATTTCCTCCGCTTCTTTGATGAGCACAAGTTGGCTGCCCTTAGAAAAGAAGACTTGTTGAAGGTCGAAGACGTTCATCGAGAAAACTCCGATATTATAGTTGAGAAGTTCAACATGTTTGTTCACTTTTTTGTTGAAAATCAACTATATGAAAATGACGGAGGCTTCAACTACGAGACAGACTTAAGAAAAGTGCTAACGGATTAAATACTAAAGATTAGAGGGAGATTCTAGGGCCCTGTTTTGTAATTAGTCTTTTGTATTTGCTTAAGCCATTCGCGGTGTATCTTAGTTAGCTTGTCAGTTTCCTTTATGTATATGTTTGAGCCCGATGTCATGTATATTGAGATCATTGGGCCGAAAATAATAGAATGAAGCATGGGATGCTTCTCCTATAAATAGGGAAGCATACCCATGCACTCCATACCCTTTTGAAAAAACAATCTTATCTTTATCTCACCAACTCCTCTCTAATTCCTCTTTCACTTTCTATTTTGGTTAATAACCACACCCAAACAAGATCTGAGATCTTGGTTCTCTGCTAGTAATTTTTGCTTGTTAGTAGTGAGATTGATCCAATAACTTAGTTGTTTGATCTGTTTATAGAACCTAAATTCCATTCATGAAACTTTCATATTTGGGTTAACTATTCTTGTGTGTGGAACAATAACACGAAAAAGAAATGATTGTTAATATAACATCTGATATGGTATTTTGGAATGCTCACTTTTTATTTCATACTTTCATGCGTTTATGTAAATGCTTCTAACTACACATTTTACGCACATGTGTGCTTTTTTAGATAAGTTAAAATTTTAAATCCGTTAATTAATTATGGGAACTTAATTTAGTTACACATATATTAAAGTTTTGATACACATCAAATTGGTCTCTCTCGTTCAAGGAGTTCAATGGGTATGCAGTGGTTTCTATATTCTTGGTCAAGCATATACTTCTTGCTCTACCTGCGGCTAGAACCTTTTATAAGGTGCTTTAATTATAATAAATCCTTAAATTTCAGATGTACTATTATACCCTGAAAATAAAATAGCTTTGTAACCTAATTATGTTATTTACTTTACAGATGCAGCTAAGTAAAACTTCACATCCGATATGAGTCTAGTTCCCACAAATTCAGAATTATATCACATAATAGAGAGAAAGTATGATGGATACCAGATGTGGTTATTTCAATCGTTTAAACGAATAGGTTGATTTTAGTTATGTTTTTACTTAAAACGGGTCAAGTTAGAAACTTAGCAATGTTGATCAGTGTTTCATGTAAGTAATATAAAACATTATAAATATTAAACCTATGAACCTGTTACAGTATGGAGAATAGTAATCGCAGCAGAGTATGAGATAGTCGACATGTTTGTCATCTTGGTCGAGTTCCCCTTCAGGATGTATAGTTAAGGATGGTGTTAGGGTTCTTGAGAGGAACCCGGTTTTAGGAGAGAAGAGGCACACAAATTATTATGTGTGTGTGATTAGATTATGATGTTAATTTATTCTCTCTATATATACACCCAAGGGGAAACTCTTTATTAGTTAGTAAGGGTAATATGGCCCATCAACAATTTACCAAACTAATATATAATAAGGTATTATTAATATTTTAATCTATTATAATATAAATGATTATAATGGCCATATATAAATATATATAATTATATATATTTAATCTTACATTCTCCCACTTGGCCGAGTAATCATTTATTATGAGTATTAGATAAGCCTGATCTGAAGTTAACACTCATTTTAGCTTTAAACTTAAATTGGAGCACAGAAATACAGTCATTGAATTGAATATCAGCTCAAGACCCCCATTAATCATACTGCAGTCCTTATTTAAAATCTAAGTAGTTATTATCAAAATTTTCATGTAAGCCCTTCAAACGTTTGATTTGTATAATAATTTGTCTATGTGTCATTATGCATGCAGAACATATTAAGAGACATACAAAATCAAAACTGATGATAAAAATTAATAGTTAATCATTCATAGTACGATATGCAGTTGTACGTGGTCATTAATAAACCCCTCATGATTATAAGCGCTTTCATAATTCTTATGGGTAATAGACATTTAGTTATAGGATCATTAAGCATATCATGAATGTATTCGATATGAAAATTTAGATTCCTCAATTCGTTCATAAACGAATAATTAATTTCATATAAAAATTTAATGCAGCACCTCTCAAACTGTTACTGTTTGAGAAAACATGGTAGCTGACTTTATAACAATTAGTCTTCAATATATAATTTATCTGAAGTTTAATAAAACTTATGAGTCCACTAATAAATATTCAACAACATTTATTGACAACAACGTTGTAATTAATCAACATTTTATGTCGTTATGACTTAGGTTGTTGTTATCAGTTCATTATGACTCCTCCATGAGATAGATTTGTCTACTGACATAAGAATATATCCTGAAAATTACATTTTCTTATCTTTGAATATGACAAAGTTTAGAGTAATCTACCGGTTTGAATTCTCACTTCTTCTTTTAAATTAAGTCTTTCATTTCTTTTAAAGATATCTTAGTACTCTTTTAGATGCTTCACATTAATCAAGACATATCTAGTGTGTTGCAATTTTGAGTAATATATAAACGAGTATAGACTTGAACTTATATAAGGCTTCTACTTAATGTAGCATAAGGAAAAAATCTGTGTTCCTATTATCCTCTAAAGTAGAGCAACACTGTTTGTTACATGTGTAAGGAATATCTCTGAGATCTATAATATCAAAGTATGTGTGAAAATGCTTTGACTCATGTAGCAATACTTGTCACAAGAATGTCATCTATATAAGGACAAGTTTGTTTTTAGTTGCTCCCACTCATCTTGAGGTAGGTACATTAATCCACTTGTTTTTGATGAAAATAATTGTATAAATATTTCATCATATTTTGATGTTTGCATTAACCCATATATGGATTTTATTGACTTATAAACTAAATGTTCTTTGACCTTCAGTTTATAACTTTTAGGTTGTTTTATGAACATATAAATATGTAAGCCGATTGTTAGGGAAAGTTGTTTTGATGTTCATTTAATGTAGCTCTTAACTATTGTAAGCTACTAGAACAATAATGATCCTTAAAGAAATCTTTTGTAATATTGGTAAGAAGATTCTTTGATAATTGGTTTATCCTTATATATAACTTTAAACAATCAATCGTGCTCTTATTGTCTTAACTTTTTGTATTGGGATTTAGTTTAGTTATGAACAATCTAAGGTGATTCAACCAAATATCAAAACGTTATCCTGACTTATGGAGTCAATTATGATTTATGCTAATGGTTTAATTATAGGGGTAGGATCATTAAATTTTCCAACATCCATTTCAACTTTAGTTAGGAAGGTTACATAATCATCAGTGTTAGTAGGTTTTAAAATATTTAAAAAAATGGTTAATTAGTCAACTTCAAAAAATTATGGAAATGTTTTTTTTTTTGAAACATCGATATCGGAAGGTTTATTTTAGAATTTAATTTTGACATTTAGACATAATAAAAATGAAATATAAAAAAATAGAAACTTTGTTGAGATTGAAGATTATGGAAAGCTTTAAAAGTTTGTGTTTAATTTGTAAAATTCCGTATTAATCGAGTTTAATTATGTTATGACTATTAACCATAAATAAAGCAATTATAGTGACTATTTAAAATTTGAAATTAAAATATAAATTCGAAATGATTTATTTAAATTTCGTATTTAAGTAACAACTTATTATATTTTTAGTAACTTAAAAGTAACTTATAATGATGACTCTAATTTGAATTTCGAATAGAAGATTGAAATTATTAATTTGGGGGTTTATTTTTAGACATTAATTTTAACATTTAGGCGTAATTAAAAATGATCAAATATAAACAAATGGAAAGTTGGTTGACATTGAAAAATATGGAAAACTTTAAAAGTTAGTTAGTAATTAGTCAAATTTCGTATTTAATCGGAAATAAATATGTTATGAATGTTAATTATTTATTAATTAAGAATATTAAGCAACAAAGATAATACTAATATTTTGGTCAAGCTACGTATTTGAAATCATTAATGCTGGAATTCGGTAATAATGCTGGAACATATTTTAGGCATCAAAAAAGCTATAATTTTATACGTATTTAATCTTATTAATTATGTCATCAGTATTAAGCAGAATTTAAATAACAAAGACTTGTATTTTAAGTAAGATTTTAAAGAAAGGTCAAATGACTATCTTCATTTAAAATTTAAATATCAACTGAAATCATTAATTTTATTTAAAAAGGTAATTTGGTAAAACAACTGGAAAAAGTTTTATGTAAAAAGTTTATTAAAAAAAAGAATAACAAACACTTTTAAAATTGATAGAAATTTTCAATAACATCCACACATGTTAACAATCAAAACATGTTTACAATTAATAGAAATAGGATAGTACCCGTGTTACACACGGGTGTAACATATTTAAAATGTAATATATATGTAACATCATATAAATTTATTGAAATGCAAATGTCGTATTTATAAATTATTATAATCTTACATGTATTATAAATTTGAATAATTTAAGAATCAAAATGGTTTTATTTTAACCAATAATTTGACATAATTAACATTGATAATATAATCTTGAATTCGAATTCAAATTCAAAAAGAATTGTGCAACAATTAATTGGTACTTTAATGCGAGATTTTACAATTAATGCGAGATTGGAAAACTTGGAAAGAATTTTGAGATTGGAAAACTTTTAATGCGAGATTTTTAACTTCAAAATGGAATAATTAAAATAACAATTCAAATTTAACAAACTTTAACATTGTATTATGGCGATACTGCAAAAAAATAACAAACAAATACAAGAAAATATCAATACTTTACAAATTAAAAACCAAGAGAAAATTTAGATTCCTCAATTCGTTCATAAACGAATAATTAATTTCATATCAAAATTTAATGCAGCACCTCTCAAACTGTTACTGTTTGAGAAAACATGGTAGCTGACTTTATTACAATTAGTCTTCAATGTATAATTTATCTGGAGTTTAATAAAACTTATGAGTCCACTAATAAATATTCAACAACATTTATTGACAACAACGTTGTAATTAATCAACATTTTATGTCGTTATGACTTAGGTTGTTGTTATCAGGTCATTATGACTCCTCCATGAGATAGATTTGTCTACTGACATAAGAATATATCCTGAAAATTACATTTTCTTATCTTTGAATATGACAAAGTTTAGAGTAATCTACCGGTTTGAATTCTCACTTCTTCTTTTAAATTAAGTCTTTCGTTTCTTTTAAAGATATCTTAGTACTCTTTTAGATGCTTCACATTAATCAAGACATATCTAGTGTGTTGCAATTTTGAGTAATATATAAACGAGTATAGACTTGAACTTATATAAGGCTTCTACTTAATGAAGCATAAGGAAAAAATCTGTGTTCCTATTATCCTCTAAAGTAGAGCAATACTGTTTGTTACATGTGTAAGGAATATCTCTGAGATCTATAATATCAAAGTATGTGTGAAAATGCTTTGACTCATGTAGCATATACTTGTCAGAAGAATGTCATCTATATAAGGACAAGTTTGTTTTTAGTTGCTCTCACTCATCTTGAGGTAGGTACATTAATCCACTTGTTTTTGATGAAAATAATTGTATAAATATTTCATCATATTTTGATGTTTGCATTAACCCATATATGGATTTTATTGACTTATAAACTAAATGTTCTTTGACCTTCAGTTTATAACTTTTAGGTTGTTTTATGAACATATAAATATGTAAGCCGATTGTTAGGGAAAGTTGTTTTGATATTCATTTAATGTAGCTCTTAACTATTGTAAGCTACTAGAACAATAATGATCCTTAAAGAAATCTTTTGTAATATTGGTAAGAAGATTCTTTGATAATTGGTTTATCTTTATATATAACTTTAAACAATCAATCGTGCTCTTATTGTCTTAACTTTTCGTATTGGGATTTAGTTTAGTTATGAACAATCTAAGGTGATTCAACCAAATATCAAAACGTTATCCTGACTTATGGAGTCAATTATGATTTATGCTAATGGTTTAATTATAGGGGTATGATCATTAAATTTTCCAACATCCATTTCAACTTTAGTTAGGGAGGTTACATAATCATCAGTGTTAGTAGGTTTTAAAACCTAGATGGCCTCCTGAGTTGATTATTGGGTAATTTTAAAAGTCTCGGTTTTATGGATTATATCTTGGTTAGGTTGCTATCAGTTTTAGGATTCTAAGTATATAAGAGTTGGTACAGTATGGTGTACAAGAGGTGTAATTAGAGTTTAAATATGGAGTGAAATTTAATGACTCTCTACCCCCTCCTCTTGTACTTCTTACAAGTCATTATGAAGACTTTTACAGCTCTTACTGACCTTAGAAGCCTTTAGGAAAATTTGCATGCTTAGGGTTAATATTTAAAGACCAATAGATTCTAATTGAAAAACGAGTTAATGATGTAAGTCATCGTAGTTTTTCTTGTGAGGATTATTTCAGTAAGAAATCAGAGTATGCCCACATTTAAGAAACACCAAAACTTTTGTAAGAGTAGTAGTAAATTCTACAGAGATAAGTTTTGATTAAAAAGTGTTGTGATGGAGCAGTGTCTTGTACAAGAGGTGTAATTAAGATAATATCAAATTTTCACTCCTCCACCTCTTGCAAATCTTGTAAGTTATGATTGAGACACTTAAAGCTCTCACTGATATTTAATATCTCTAGGAAAATTATAAGAGAAGTTTCAATGATGTACGTGACATGGGAATTTCTCATATATTAGATTTTATTTCATTAACGTCCAGATGTCATAATAAACTTAGGGACATATTTAGAAGAAATCGTATTAAATATATATGAATGGATCTCTTTAAGACCGTGGATCATAGAATAAATACAAGTAATAGCATTTTAAATCATAAAGAATTATGTCTGAATATTCCGTTTGAATAAGTTCCACGAATGTAAGTGAAATATAACTTCTGGTGGACCCATACTTACTTCTTAAGCCAAACAATGTTTAGGGCATTTAACACACAATTTAAAATCACTAAGAATGAGATTATATGAAAAATCACCCTCATTAACCATGTCATGATTTCTCATGAAATTTGGTTTTAATGGATGAATTTTACATGTCTCATTTGTCTTTTGTTACATTTTTATTTGCATGATAACAAAAGTTGTGAAAATAGATAGTATCATCTAGTTGTATTTTATAAATGTTTCAATCCAAATATTGATAACAAATCATATGAGAGCAATGTTGTAAAAGTAGGATTACAAGGCCGAGTACTCTCCGAGTACTCGCTACAAGGTATGTCACCGAGGCGAGTTTCTGTAAATCTGCCTAGTTACTAAGAATCAGTCAATGTGGTCAACCTCAGCCAGAATCACATCTTATCGGTGAACTTGGACCGATTTTGACTAAAAAAAAAATAAAACATAATTGTTATTTCAATAATATTAAAGAACAAATATCATTTTTTTAATTAATGATTAGTAATTTTTAGAATATTTTGTATTTAAAAATGTATTTCTTTTATTTATATTGATATTCACCTATTTTGTTATAAATATTAGTAAACTTATGATATTTGACATATATATAATAACCAAATATTAGTTTTCTTTATATTTACATGTCCGAGTACTCTCCGATTACTCCTCGGGTACTCCCTCCAAGGGGGTCGGCCGCCTAAGGACCGTCTAGCGACTTTTGCAACATTGTATGAGAGTTTAAGGTAATAGTGACTTTATGTTGCCTATGCAAACCTTATAACTGTCATAATGTAGCTTAAGTATTGATACTAAATTCTGATTAATCTCCAGAATATTTAAGGTATCATAAAGCGTAATTTGAAGACAGTTTATCATAGTTCTAATAACCTTAACATTTAAATTTGTCACTAACCCTCATGTTAGTTATATGTTGATTTTTTGGGTAAACATATAGAACTATACTCAACCAATCATGTGTTAATGAGAATATTAGGTTAGCAGACTTAAATATCATTAATATATAACTATAAGTTTTAGCCAGTTGTTCTTTTGAATTATGGATAATCTTGTAATGCCTATGCCTAATCTAATGGCATATTTTTGCAATGAGACTTCTCCTTAGAGAACTTAAAGCTGGAATTAATACTTGTATTTTGTCTATGAACATTAGAATAAACCTCTTTTAGGTTTTACTGGTAGTGAGTTGAATAACATCTTATTTTCCAGTACCGGATGCTTATTTTCTTGTACATATGTTGCTGATCAACACACTCATTTTCCTTTGGCACTTCTGAGTATTATAGTTGAATTTTAAGTCACCAAATTGTACTATCAAAAATTTGAGTATGCAATATACTAGAATATTGTACTTAATATTATGTGTGAGCCCTTAATTTTATGGGTCATGATTGTACATTATGATATATTCAATAATACCATCTAACCTTATAGTTAGAATTTTAAGGAGTGCATGAATCTTGGGAGTTATTTTGATTAGTCTTAGGAAAAACTAAATCTATAATAACTCTAGTGATAGCATTTATTTATATAAGTTCTTGATTATCATTATCGTAATAGACATTTTGATTGACTCATTCAATTTGTTAGGCTCTAGTTTTCAATGGAATAATTGTTATTAGAAAGAGCAGTAGGATACTCATATCATGTCTTAATGTATAATTAAATTTGAGAAGAGCTAAATGTTATTAAAACTCTTTATGAGACAAAATCAATTGTGTTTTGAGATTAGAGTGGATGATTTATATGAGATAGTTATTTATAGAAAAAAATTATAGTGAGTAATGTTATGGGATATTAAGATAATACATATTAAAATTTATGATCATTAGATTAATGAAGAATCATTAATGTGAGGATCATTATATTTTATTGAAGATGTGATATGTCTATTATTAACATCAAACTAATAGACTATAATTAAAAGTTCTACTTAAACAAAAAATAAATCACCTTTGGGCATAATTAAATTTTATTTAAGTATGTGCGCAAAATAATTGTAACACATCACCTTTGGGCAGAAGTGGGACAATTATTTTAATTATGCACATGCTAGTTTTGTTGAATAAAAATGTAACACATCACCTTTGGGCATAAGTGAAACACTTATATTATGTTAGGCAAAAACTAACAAAGGCTTTCAGTTAGACTTGAATGATATGGTAAATGTAACTCATCACCTTTGGGCAGAAGTGATACATCAAAAGTTCATTCAAGTTAAGTCTTTATGTTTTGTAAAATTTTATAATATTAAAATATCTACAAAACATTTTAATGAGTTAATAGTAAAAACTTTCTGGGTAAAATGAAAGATTTCGAGAAATAACGTTTTCGGGTAAATTATAGTTTTCGGATGACATGGGTTCTTGGTTAATATGTTTTCGAGTATTATGGGTTTTTGAGTAAAGTAATGAGTTTTTGGAAAATTAGCGTGTTTGCGAGAAGAAGATTGGAAAACCATTCCAAAAAAAACCTCGTTTAAGGCGATATAATTTAAAATCCAAGAACTCTAAAATCCAAAAATTAATATTATCCTAATTAAACTGAAAACAAAAAAATAAAAAAAAATAAAACCCATACAAATAATTCAGTAAACTAGTTGATTCCTAAACAGATTTCGAAAACTAAAAGGATAATAATAAGATTTGGTTCAAATCTTTTAAGGATTAACAATTATATCTATTTCCTATTTTAATGAGTTTCAAATCTTTTAAGAAAATACAAAAACTTTTAATTAATTCAAGATTTGAAAAATTATATCCCTAAATTAAGTTTAACGGATTTTAATCCAGATTTGAACCAAAATATGTTAAAATTTTCAAAAAACTATGATGAACACGGAGAACATCGTTGAAAATTTTAATTATTAAGCATATACAAAAACTGGAATCGAAATCTTTAAACATGATTTTAATAGATTTCGAAAATATTAGGGTTTATTTAATATGAATTTCAGCGATTTTAAACAGTTTCATATATTGTTTTCGTAATAGAACATGAAAAAGAAACCGAAAAAATTAGGGTTTATCAAGTTTTAGTCCATGTCTTCTGATTCAATTACAGATTTAGGGAAAATATGAAGAACTGATTAATCAACATCGCTCTTATACCACATATTGATCAGTTTTTCATGTAAGTAATATAAAACATGATAAATATTAAACTTATGAACCTGTTGCAGTATGAAGAATAGTAATCGCAACAGAGTATGAGATAGTCGACATGTTTGTCATCTTGGTCGAGTTTCCCTTTAGGATGTATAGTTAAGGATGATGTTAGGGTTCTTGAGAGGAACCCGGTTTTAGGAGAGAGGAGGCACACACATTATTATGTATGTGTGATTAGGTTATGATGTTAATTTATTATCTCTATATATACACCCAAGGGGAACCCTTTATTAGTTAGTAAGGATAATATGGTCCATCAACAATTACCAAACCAATATATAATAAGGTATAATTAATATTTTGATCTATTATAATATAAATGATTATAATAGCCATATATAATTATATATTTAATCTTACAAGCAAAATATATATATATATATATATATATATATATATATATATATATATATATATATATATATATATATAACAGGCCGAATGTTTTTCAACCTCCTTTGTGGCCTATTTTGAGTTATTTAGTTGTTTTTTTCTTTTAATTTAATTGGGCATAATGAAAGCATGAATATCTATTTCTGCACAAAATTATGCTACTATTAGAGCTTACTGAGATCATCACACCAAGTGTTTTAATATTTTTTTTTTCAAAAAGTGTATCTTTAGCATTTATGTCATAGCATTATGTGAGCAAATGGATGAACCTTGGAAGCCCATTGGTGCAGCTGTTGCATCCATAGTTGATGCTCGTGCATTTAGAGCACAAGCCATATTTTCTATAAGGTGGTCTCTTTGTTTCTCGGTTTTGCCCATAACCTGTGCACCGCATGATTTGAACTCTTAATGATATGTGTTACCATACTTGCATTTAACTGGTGATCTATAGGAGTTTGACCTGCCATAAGCCATTATGAAAGAATAACATAGAGCCAAGAATCGACACACGACATTTTTTTCACCTCGACTAGCTGCACCTCGCACATAATAGCAGGGCCTCATTCTGACTCACTCATTTTATGTTCGCATGTCAATCGTATCTCCACTTCCAGCCACCTATCTGACCTAATCTGTATCACTTAAGGCTCCTTATTTCTGTTCGTAAGCCATCGATTAGATTTATAACTAATTATTGATTTATTTACTGTAGCATGGCTTAAATGTATTTTACATGTAAAATAACTTAAAATCAAGCTTTTATATTCATCTTCATCTTGTTAATTTCACATAATTTATTTCAAAGTAAAAACATTAGAGTAATCCTCTACATTGAATTCTATGATGCTATATGATTAGACTTGCCTCAAACTTTCATTTTGCTGAAATCTTTTAAACCAGAAACCTTCAAGTACTATACATGTTTATAGTTTCTTTCTAACTGTTAACGCCATATTGATTTGAATTTGATAGTGACTAGGGGAATGTTTAGGAGAAGGTTTTTGATGCGTTTAGTTTACAATATTTGTGATGTATACTTATCTTAATTTCAACAGCTTCAGAGACTTTATAACTAAACCATAATCAAAAAATTTAAATTCCTAGCCCATATGTGTCCATGTGAAGTAGAAGATAAATAATTTATGCTCTAGTCGGTTTAAAACTAGACTACAATATCTTCTTTTCATTTTTTTAGTATTAAATCTCACTAAATAAAAAATTACTAGAAATGTAAAACATTATGTCATAACTATTAAATAAAGTTTAACCACTTTAACATGTCAAACCAATTAATATTATGCATACAAAAAATTGTTTTAATTATTCTTTACATGTGAAATAACATTGTTCATTAAGATTTTACATATCAAACAATAAATGTAAATTAACATTCAACTATTTTATGATGTAAAACTTTCAAGCAAAATTCTATCTTTGAAGATTTTATTAAGTTATATAGAAAATGTGTTTATTCAATATAAAAACTTAAAAGTAATCATCAGTACATATAAAAATGTAGTTGAGCAGGTAAAATAAAAAACAAAACTTTTGGGTAACGAATTACATATAAACAAAACTTTGTTAATGTTTTACATGTAAAACAATACTTTTGATAATGTTTTACATGTAAAATAATGCCTTTAATTAATGTTTTACAAGTAAAACAAAACATTTGATTAACGCTTTACATGTTAAACAATACTTTTCTAAAATAATAACTATGACTAACACTTTATATGTAAACCCGTCATATTGATTTAACATTTTACATGTAAAACAAATATTTTTATAATGTTTTGACATGTAAAACAAAACTTTTAAGAACGTTTTACGTGTAAAATAAAGCGTTGTGTTTTAAACGTAAAATATAACTTTTGACTAACGTATTAAATCAAAAGAAAAGAGTTTTGATACATCTACACGTAAAAATAAATTTTAATTGACGTTTAAGTATAATATAATAACTTTCATTAAGATTTACAAATCAAATTATAAATGTAAATTAACATTCAACTAGCTTAATATGTAAAGCTTCCAAGCAAAATTTTATGTTTAAAGATTTTATTAAATGATAAAGAAAATGTGTTTTTAAATATATAATTAAAATTAATAAACAATACATATAAAAATGCATTTTTTTTTAACGACCAACTAAGTAACGCCGGGTACTCCGTACGCGGCCCCCATTGGCTAAAGATAGCCCGAGCCGGCCACTAGTCCGGACGGACGAAGCCCCTAGTGGTCCACCTATTGAGGGATTCACCGGATAAAACCCGACCCCCACGCCCGTCAAATGGCACGACAGCGATTTGAAACATATAAAAATGCATTTTTATATGTAGAATATATGAATAAAACTTTTGATTAATACTTTACATTTAAAACAAAACTTTATATTTATATCTTACAAATAAAACATTATTTAAAAGTATTATTTTACATGTAAAACAATATTTTATTATGTAAAACAATAACTTTATTAACGTTTTATTCGTCAAAATTACTTTTAATTAACGTTATACATGTAAAACAAAACTTTTGATACCGTTCTAAATGCGAAAAAATCACTTTTATTTAACGTTTTACACGTTCAATAAATTTTTCATTCAAATAGTGCAGAAATAAAAATTAAAAAATTTTCTTTCGACACCTACGACATCTAATCATAAGATTCTTATACTTACAATATTAGTTAATTAAATAATAACAAATATTTTGACAAAACCTGGACACCTTTGTGATGTATGAAACACATTCATTAAAAATATTCCGCAAAATATAGTTTAGTAATAAGAACCATCATGTGTCAGTGTTCGTCCCCAAGCGCTTGATCTTAAACTTGTAGTTCAATGTTTAAGGAATTACCTATTGCGCCACAGCATAGAATAGGTGTTTAATTATCCTCAAGGCTATGGTGCACTGCCCTTCAGAGCTTGTCAACTTTAAATCTTTCCATTTTCTTTGCCTTTCATTCGATTTCCAAACTTATTGTATCTGATTGAAATCAAACTTTACGGCACTTTGTACCAACCCTAGCCATTATTATTATTATGCAACTCGTAGATATACCAAATTATATATGTTCAAATGCTTCACAAAGAAATTAGTGATATAAGTACTATACTCCATATCATAAATCACTTGACTCGATTAACGATAATCAAATAGAAATACCAATTCCAGATTTTGTTTCCAACGATATTTAAAACCTTATAAATGAAATAAAGCTTGCTAATTTCCTATACATTCCAATTGATTGTGTGGATGGGTTATTGGTATATATCAGTTTACTCAACTTCATTTTCAATTCCAAATACTAACCCTTTTTTTAAAAAAGTTTTATCCATTATTCATACCAATCTAGCTTCCAAATCATAACTTTTTCAAGTTTGTAAGTATTTTAAACCTCATGTAAAAGGTATTATTTTACATGTAAAGGCGTATTAACAAAAAAAAAAAAAAAACTTTCAACTCTTTTTATACTTAAAATATCATAAATGCCCTTAGACCAATTCCACGGATTTCGACCCATATTTGTAGCAGATTAATTACAACATACCCGAAATGCCGTTTCAATCCATATCAACTTTATCAAATCAATAACAAGGGTTCTTTTAAGACCCGTATCAGATTTGGTAAGATCCGTTTCTGTTGTAAATCCAACAGATCTGCGTACTTAGTCTGCAATGTATCCAACAAAAAAAAATGCCCGAGCAAAACAAAGTTCTCAAGGTTTTTGGCTTTCCGCCTCAATAAACTAGTAAGCTGATTCCACTTGTGGTTCCTGAAAGTTATATAATACCTTAAATTAACCATTTGTGGTTACATTTAAAAAAAAGAAAAGAAAATAAAACGCACATTGAGAATCGAGAAAGATCATATTCTGACCCGACATTCTTCAAGACTAAATATGAGTTGTAGCGAATTCAAAATAAAAAAAGCCGCAAACTAAGAATAATTGATGAGCCATGTCTAGGCATGATATCAATATATCATTATAGTCCTTACATTTGACCTGCAACTTGAAGGGTATATAATCAGCATACTGTATTAGCGTTTAACAATATAAGTGAAATTGCAAACAGTAGTCTCCAATCTAAAACACCATTCACATTTATAATCTAAGAATCAAATCAAATTAAATATATATATTCATTATAAACAATTAAACTAAGATAAAAGTGCTCACATTGTCTATCGTCTCAAACAGAAAGTAATTGACATATTTATGCAGAATAAAAGTTAACATTGAGGGATGAGTGGTGGGTGAAGTGGCTAAGGGGAGGTAAGAGGTGGAAGAACTGAATAATTTACTAGAAGAGAGTGGCGGAGGAACTGATCAGTGGCAAGCTAAATTTCAAAGTGGAAGACAAATATTAAATCTAGGCTCCTATCACTTTGCTTTTATCAACCCACATACATTTGATGATTCGATATACTCTTTCTAGTCTTTCTAAAATTTGACAACCACAAACCACGCTTTACAACAACATTCCATCCCCAACCTTCCTGAATATAATAATTGTGTTTAGCCACAACCAAGAGTCTTCAATTAAAATTACTCCAAATATAATCTTTATCCCTAAATTGAATCGAAATCCCATGGAACAACCACATGCTCTATCTAATCTCTTCGACCACCTCCAGACTTTTTGCTCAACTTTGACAAAAAATAAAGTCAACATGGCAGAAAATACAACTATTTTTTTAAAATGAAATTTTCACCCGGCATTTTTTCCAAATAGTTTAACAGACTCATGTCTATGCCAAGCAATGGATTAAAGTTAACCAACCAAAACATCAGGTTTAAATTAACATCATATAACTTATACCTGTTTCCATAATGCTTGTTCCACAACTTATTTTTCTGCACCATCTTTTTTGTTCCCGATCATTAGAAACTGCTCAACCAATACCTGTCAATCAGGCTGAATTCCAGTAGAATTAGATGCATATTATATCCGTCAAAGATTAATATATATATATATATATATATAACGTTGTTGTGTATGAAATTGTACATACCACATCTTCTAAAACCAATGTGAACTAATCTGGCCAGAAGGTGAAATCGGCATGCAAATTCTCATTTTACCCTTCAATCTGCAAACACCAATTTGAAACAATTACTAAAATATATTACTACTAAATATTTTATATTGACATTGTTAATAGTAGAATCACTAACATGCTAAACAAATGGTATCCACATTAAGAATATTATAAAAAAGATGAATATTACAAAATAGTAATTAGTGAGTATGGGAAGCTAACTGTAAAGAGCTTTCATTTACTAAATAATAGGAGTCTATAAATAAAATAATAATTTAGTTAAAAATAACAAAGCCATACCAAAAGAATAATTCATTGCCAAAATTTTTATCAAAGATCAGAAAAGTTAGGACTTAGGACTGTTAAGCAAAACTGCAATAAAATGGCTACTAATGATCCCTTGACAGTTTTGACTTTTGTATATCTTTGAAGTCCATCGTTGTTTTCCAAGTCTTCACATGCTCTAAACAAATCCATCAATTTGGCACAAGAAATTAAGTTCACATCATTTATTTAACCATTAAAATTGATAAAATAAATATAAAAAACAATTACAATGTACTATAACTAAAATTATAAATGCAATATGTTATATTATTCATGAGTGATAACTAATAATATCATGAAGTATGAGCGTTGCTACACAAATCATCGGTAACATTACGGTCAACCACAACCTGCAATACAAAAAAAACAATTGACACCAACTTCACTAACCAAAATTTACAACACTGGTTATATGATTGGTAAACTTAAGAATATCAAGATCTCATTAATGCTAGAGAGATGTAAGATCCTGAATGCAGTCATTATCTGCTTGCTTTGATGACCATTTTTATTAAATCCTCAATGTATTTATATTATTAAAAGTGGAACTTTACAATAGTAACAATATGTTTTGAAGTCCTCATTTTTCACCATTGATTTGGATCTTTGATTCGGTTAATATTCACGTGAGCAATGTAAGAGAGATGTATTATAATATATCATGCAAACCTATCAGGGACTTGAAGAGAATCAACATTAGGTAAATATTTAAGCAGTTGTTGAGTTGTTCATCATTTGTCATATGATTTATAAACTCTCCAAAGTTAATATATCTTGCAAAATTTGAAGTTAAAGTTCTTATGAGTAAAAATTATCATATAAGCAATATCAAACACCTTCAAAACCGCTCGTAATTGTATTAAACACACAATAAGCAAACATGCCGTTTTAATAAGCAATTACAAACACCCATGTGTATCTAAGGGCAATAGAAAATTACTTATTTACCCATCTTTAACCTAACTCGAGACACTTATATTTCCATTTCACAAACCATGTTTACCCTTTTCACAAAATGTAACTTTTGGCCATTCTATATTTTATTTCATACATATAAATAAAAACTCAATTTACATTCAGATCAAGGCTGCACAATGGAGAATCACAATCACAAGTATTTGCAATTTGTCGTCATCATCCCTATAATTGACAAATAAAATATTTACATTTCGATTATTTAGAAAAAAAAGGTTTTCTTATTATATAACTGATAAAAGTATTCACTAATTTTCACCGATCTAACCCTAAAGTGCATACCCACTCATTTTATTTCCCTATTCCAGAAATCCGATTGCGATTAAGGTTGTCTCGAAACGAAAACTAATGACAAGGATTACCTTTTAAATTCGATCCAAAAAAACGTTGCATGAGATTGGCGCCGGCTTTTTTAGTCGAAAAGAAGCATAAGATAGCGGAGGTTATGTCGCCATCCGGTGACAGTGATGTTTGTGACGTCCAAGCCGCTACTGTTTTGTGAGTGTCAGCGACCACTGATTTGCAAGATTGAACAGATGTTCGATCGCGGGCTAAGACCCCAACTATATCTCTATCTATCAATGTTTCCTGCATATAAAATGATATCCTTAGTTGCAAATACTAAAGAGACGCTCTTGTAATTATGGATGAATGAATTATACCACCGTCTTAACATGTCCAGGTTAAGACAGTAAAATCAAACAAAACATGTTCTTCATATACTGGTTTAATAGATGAACAATTCGTCATAAAAAACCTAATTAGCAAAATAGTTAGAACCAGGAACCGAGATAAATGAATCATCAATAATAATAGCTTTCAAACTGAATATCAACGTAAGTGAATTTAGAATACCAATTCAGAAATAGAAAACGATTGTAGAATTAGGGTTTTGTGCGTGATGTACCCTAATCGACAATCAGAACATAATCAAGACATATTCTATATTATTAACAGATTCAAAAGATTGAGAACTGAAAAACTGGATGAATAAGAATCGAACCAATTAATAGAGTACATACCTATTGAAACGATTGCAAGAAAGCCTTAGATGATGGAAGATTGAAACTGATGACAACAACAACGTATCGAATGACCTTGAAAAGCAGGGGAGATTCGGGTTTCATGGTTTAGAAGTTTAGAGCATCAGGGAAGAATGACAACAGGCAATGTGATATAATCCATTTTACCTTATCCAAACCCGTCATAAGTACCCGCGAATTTTATAAGGCAAATTATGGGGAGCCTTCGTTCAGAAATTAAGCAATCTGGTGGCTTCAAAAGGGTGGGAAACGATGTGAGAGCGACACGTAGAAGATTTTTTGGTAGACAATTACATAGATAGTTAGATTAGTATTAAGATTGATATTATTAAGAATTAAAAATGTATCTAATTATACTATTAAACTAGGGTATAGCCCGTGTTACACACGAGTGGAAAAACAAGTCAACAAACATAATAAATTTAGACAAAAAATTCAAACACACAAAACTTCTATGACTTTCGGACCAAAACGTTAACCATTTACAATGTCTAGATATTAAAAGTTTAGGGTTAAAATAAGTTAGTATACACCAAACCACAAAAAAACATTAACAAAAGACCTAAACATGTTCTTTCATATTAAACTACCATCAACTTTTTCAAATAGTCTAACAAAAGAAACTTATGTTGCTTCAGCACCTGAAGAATTATAAAAACAATATAATCCAAATTAAATATACAATTAAAATAATAACATGTTTAATAATGAAAGCTCGTGTTACACACGGATGAAAGTTATAAAAGAAAAAAAAATATAACATGTAATACGTAAATTGAGTTATATTATATAATGATATTTATTTATGACTTTTATAATAAGTTTTTAAAATATTTATACACTATTAATTATAAGCTATAATTTGCAAACCAAATCTTACTGATTGATTTATTTTAAAGCAAAACATTCATATAGATATTATTATACATTTATAAAAATAATTTTTAGAAAAAAGGTTGTCACATATTAAAAAATGTCTTTGTATAATGTTGGAAGAATTGGAGACAAAGACTCAAACAGTAATGTAAAATTTGAATATTTTTCAATGGCTAGTAACTTGTGGATCATACGCGTGAAAATTGTATATAAATATATATAGAGACAATGATAATAATAATAATAATAATAATAATAATGAATTGATAGTGTAATATTAATTAGAACAAATAATTTTACATTCACTATAATGTATTACATTGTTGTTTTTATTAAAACAAAATAATATACAACAACAAATAACGTAAAATGCTAACTTAAAACATCTTTCTAACTTAATCCATTAAGCCAAAAAGATATATCAATAACTACATTATGATATATGAAGTTATAAAGTCTTGTTTATTACACAATAATCGAAATATAAAGAAATGTGTTGTAATTTTTTATACTTACAAAGAAGAAAAATAAAATAACTACAAAATCAAATTCAATGTATTGTTAATAAGAGAAATAAATGTACAAATACAATTCACAAACTATAAACAAATCATAAATCTCTATGTACATCCTTGGAATGAAAGAATGAATTTTATGATAAAAATTATACAGAAATAGTCATTATATTATCATACTGTTAATAATATAAGTTATTTGAAAAAATTATTACACGGTTTTTATTTATAGATGATTTGGATAAACTTTGTAAGGATGTGATCGAATTAATTATGATGTCAGTTTTTGTCTAAATCTGATTATTAAATTTGAATATTAGAGTGTGTAAGTTTCGGTTTAATTTAAATATTCATATTTTGTCAAATTTGGTTATGAAATAAATAAGAATATTAAATTTGAATATTAAAGTGTATAAGTTTCGGTTTAATTCAAATATTCATATTTTGTCAAATTTGGTTACAAAATGATTTATAGATGAAAAATAAATATGTCTTTTTAGTTAAAAAAATAGTATAACTTAAAAATAACTTGTGACGACACGAATTCATACCGAACAAATTTGATACTCTTTTAAAATTTACACAACACGTTTCGAAATAATTACAAAATATTTAAAAAAATGGTTAATTAGTCAACTTCAAAAAATTATGGAAATGTTTTTTATTTTTGAAACATCGATATCGGAAGGTTTATTTTAGAATTTAATTTTGACATTTAGACATAATAAAAATGGTCAAATATAAAAAAATAGAAACTTTGTTGAGATTGAAGATTATGGAAAGCTTTAAAAGTTTGTGTTTAATTTGTAAAATTCCGTATTAATCGAGTTTAATTATGTTATGACTATTAACCATAAATAAAGCAATTATAGTGACTATTTAAAATTTGAAATTAAAATATAAATTCGAAATGATTTATTTAAATTTCGCATTTAAGTAACAACTTATTATATTTTTAGTAACTTAAAAGTAACTTATAATGATGATTCTAATTTGAATTTCGAATAGAAGATTGAAATTATTAATTTGGGGGTTTATTTTTAGACATTAATTTTAACATTTAGGCGTAATTAAAAATGATCAAATATAAACAAATGGAAAGTTGGTTGACATTGAAAAATATGGAAAACTTTAAAAGTTAGTTAGTAATTAGTCAAATTTCGTATTTAATCGGAAATAAATATGTTATGAATGTTAATTATTTATTAATTAAGAATATTAAGCAACAAAGATAATACTAATATTTTGGTCAAGCTACGTATTTGAAATCATTAATGCTGGAATTCGGTAATAATGCTGGAACATATTTTAGGCATCAAAAAAGCTATAATTTTATACGTATTTAATCTTATTAATTATGTCATCAATATTAAGCAGAATTTAAATAACAAAGACTTGTATTTTAAGTAAGATTTTTAAAGAAAGGTCAAATGACTATCTTCATTTAAAATTTAAATATCAACTGAAATCATTAATTTTATTTAAAAAGGTAATTTGGTAAAACAACTGGAAAAAGTTTTATGTAAAAAGTTTATTAAAAAAAAGAATAACAAACACTTTTAAAATTGATAGAAATTTTCAATAACATCAACACATGTTAACAATCAAAACATGTTTACAATTAATAGAAATAGGATAGTACCCGTGTTACACACAGGTGTAACATATTTAAAATGTAATATATATGTGACATCATATAAATTTATTGAAATGCAAATGTCGTATTTATAAATTATTATAATCTTACATGAATTGTAAATTTGAATAATTTAAGAATCAAAATGGTTTTATTTTAACCAATAATTTGACATAATTAACATTGATAATATAATCTTGAATTCGAATTCAAATTCAAAAAGAATCGTGCAACAATTAATTGGTACTTTAATGAGAGATTTTACAATTAATGCGAGATTGGAAAACTTGGAAAGAATTTTGAGATTGGAAAACTTTTAATGCGAGACTTTTAACTTCAAAATGGAATAATTAAAATAACAATTCAAATTTAACAAACTTTAACATTGTATTATGGCGATACTGCAAAAAAATAACAAACAAATACAAGAAAATATCAATACTTTACAAATTAAAAACCAAGAGAAATTAGAAAACGGGTTAACTAAAATACAATCATAATGACTAAAACAAACACAATCAATCTACTCTCAATCAAATACTGTTTCCATGCAATTAGCCAATCTACCAAGTTAGGCAGCCATAAACTGAAATTATTAAGAATAAATTAATGTTAGATATACTGAACTATTAAAAAAACAAATCAGTAAGAATTATCAATGGATGTAATCGGAGTAATTATCATAATAATTCCGATAAGGAAATAAATCAACAATATTTTCGTATATCTCAAAACCTTCAACATGTCAATTGAATCATGGAGTTTGATGTTGAACCTATATAGATTATAGTAAAATTAGAATACAATTAGAAAGAATACAAAAAACAAATTGGGAAAGAAATTGAAATGACAATGAAAATAACCTGAAAGTTATAAAACAACCATTGTTATAGGTATACGACATTACCGGAAAAACTTACCAGAAAAATGTAAATACGTCCACATATTAGCCTCATCGCCGTTTTGATTTACAACCTAAACTGATTTTAATAAAATTAGTTGACAATGAAAATAAAGATAAAAAGGTTAGAGGAAACAATAACCGGAAGAAAATATAATGTTGCCGGAAATACATATATCAACAATCAGAAGTTTATAATAAAATATAAACTTACCGGAAAACGATTAATACATATCTAGATCTAGAGTAGCCGAAATATATGAGAGGGTGAAAAGAGATCTGGCTAATGGAGAAAGAGAGAAAAATATGTTTAGGGTGAAAAACTATGAATTAATAAGGTTTAAATATAGGGTGTTTGGTCAACATGACACGTGGCAGCCTAATAGAGAATATGTGAATGGAAAGTTGCTGACTGGATTGCACATGTGGATAGCCTAGAAGAAGGCCATTTATACAATTGTATTGCTTTAATAGTATTTAAAGATCAACAGAATTTATGTCCACTTGGTCTCTTCCTATTGGTGATATTCTATTGTTTCCATATATAACAACCACTTCTAAGAATTTCTTTACAATTATATAATTCAAAAATAAATTACATTGATGAACAACCCATTTAGCTTATGCAATACCCGTATTTAATCAATCTCCATCAAATATCGTGACTGAATAAACCCTAATTGACCATCTCATCTTTCCTTCTATCACGACGCTATAATCCTCCCTTTTTTATCTCCACATTTATCATCAAGTAACTTATGTTATACCAAATCAAACTCTATATCTTGATGATTTTGCGCCGATTTCGTGGTGCTTCTTTTTCTAAATAATTTCCATCAATTAAAGCTGATATTGAGGTTAGTCGATTATATCTAATTTATTTCAATTATAAATGATTTTTTGTTTGATAAAGAAACAAATAATATTATCTATAAGGTTAATGATTGAGCAAAAACTAATTGGAATTATAACTATAGTATAAACGAAATGTTTGGCACCACAACTTAGTTTAAGTAATAAATGCTAAAATGCGCCTAGCCAATTATGATAGTCCATCTGTTGTTCTCCACTCACACCAGCGCAACAGCTGTAATCTTGCCTGCCATCATCTGTTACAGCCACGAACCCATTTCTAATCTATACTAAACTTTAATTACTTCCTGCAGCATCGCTATTCCCCTTCATAATCCCTTCGGTCACCATGTTGAAGACTGCCTGCTGTCTTATTGGTGGTCACCGATGTCGGGTTCCTTTTTTGAACCCTTGGTAGCGATTGGGTGGTGGTGATGGTCGTCGATTTCAATTCACCCCGATTGTTGCCGGGTTCCTTTTCCGAACCCTCGGTGGCGGTTGTGTGGTGTGATCTGAAGCAGTGGTGATCGCCTGTAACTATTGGCGGTGGTGATTGTGCCTGTAACAGTGGTTATATCGGGTTTCAGGAATTACGATAATCCATAATGTTTTTGTGGTGGTCACGAGTTATGACTCTCGATGACGATTGTGAGTTTCACTTACATATCGGGTTAACAGTTTTATCGGTGGCCTTTGAGCAACATGACTTGGTTGAATATTTGTGTAATGATGTTTTTTTTTTATATTCGGGTTTATGTAAAGCTGATTTCAGGTTGCATATGTTGGACAACATCAGTTTCATCACTGCTTTTCTTAGGTTGTATTGCGCATTTATTCTATTGCAGGTGAACTTATGGTATTTTACAGTGATTCTGTACAACCCATCCGTGTATATACTAACTAAACTATTGAAAGCAAATGGAAGGATAAAACTAAGGACGTTGACAGGAGTTGGGTTATAGCTCTATTCTTTTTATTTGTTGTTCGCAGAGGATTGTTGATTATGGAATTTTGCAGGTTTGGTCCCTCGATTCCAAGTATCATCAGATTTACTACGACTTTTGTTTTATGGTTGTGTATATTCTAGGTGATATTGTTGTAGGGGTTAGATATGATTTGGTTGTGTATACTAAACTATTGAAAGTTGGATTTCAATTCCAACTATCAAATAACATAATTTAATAATTTGGTGTAGGGATGAGCTCGGTATCGTACCGGTACCGAAAATATCGATCCCGAAAAACGCAACTTATTTGTACCGGTATTGAAATATTTGGTTCGGTACCATACCGGTACCGGGATAGTACCGGTACGTACCGATCCCGAAACTCAAAACTTTGGTACCGATTCAGTACTGATGCTAACGGTACCGATTTCGGTAACGGTACGGAATTTGCTCATCCATAATTTGGTGTGCATATTTTTGGTGGATTAAATTATGTAACAGTTTTTGATTTGCTTGCTGCATGCTCAAATAAAATTATTTTCCATAATTCAAAAAGATACAAGATTACGTCTTTAGATGTCAATAGCTAAGTTTTCAACTGCAGAATATCGATTTGTTGCAGTATTTTATACTTTTGCATTGTTGTAGTGTATGCATAGTTTTGGTTCGAAAGGATGAAACAATTGTGTGTGGTGTTCTTTATTTTAGTATTTATTTTTGTTTTGCTTTATGTTTAGTCGTTAACTGTTGTTACTTCTTGGTGGTTAATGTTTGGTTATTGGTTATAAGACATTAAGATTTAAATGTACAGGGATATCTTTTAGTTGAAGATTTTGGATACTTGCTTATGTATTGTTTTTTCTGCAGCAGTTTGATTTTTTCTTTTTTTGTGATGTAGGTCGATTGGTGTGATCGTCTTTTGTGATGTTTGACGACCGCTGGTTTAAGGTGTGGTTTTCAACTTAAGTAATTGTTAGCTTTTCGTTGTTAGTATCTTTTAACGTGAGTGGTGGTTACTGCCCTAATGTTTGTAATTTATGCGACTCTGACGTTTCAGAAAAAAAACATAAACGGCTCGGCGCAATGTGCCGGGCAAAATCCTAGTTATAAATGATTTTTGAATTAGGGTGATCAGAATTGATGATTTAAATTCTGGTATTTTAAAACACACGAACCTATTCTACAATTAAAGTGATAAGATTTTACTTTAATTATAAAGGAAAATTTTTTATTATGATTTATTTTCCACCGGTTTGATTCAAATTAAAGATTATCGTTTGATGGTAGTAATGTAATAGTTTCGTTGATTAGTTATATAGATATCATTTGTTTTTGTACAAAAAGTTTCATACATATTTTGATGAGTTATCCCAATTATTTGTTTCTAATTATCAAATTTTAGTTCAAATGATGTTATTTTTTTTGCAACCTATTTTTTTGTTTTTTTAATGCAGACCTTCATTTAGTAGCCAAAACCAGATATGAAGCATGGATAACAAACATATGACATAACTAAGTGTGTTTTTGATTTTCTTTTTATTATATTAATTGAATTTATATGTTATAACTTGATCAAGTGATTTTTATTTAAATTTATATCTTATAACTTGATCAACTGATAAATATTTATAACTTTTTTTTTATATTTATAATTGAAATCAAATCAATATCAGATCAACAACATAATTACGAAAATCTTTGAATATTATTTGTTCAAATTAGTAATTATATACATTAATATAGCTTAACTAAATCAAATCAAAATGAAATCAATTGTATCAACAAAATATGTAGATTAAATAATAATTCATTTTACATAGGTAAGTTATGGTAGCAAATTTAATGAAAAGGGTCTGTTATAGGAATGCCAAACCGTTGCATAACTTATGTTTCTCAAATTCAAAACAACAATTATTGGTAATTGTTTTGACTAATTTTTTGAATATCAAAGTGATTATCATTATTACGGAAACTATACATATACAACTAATTAGATACCAAAACCGTTTTTTAAATTATTTAACTAACAAATTAAGTATAATAATATAAGCATTCAGTTTCGGCTAATTTTGAGGGATGTTAGTTTATCAATTGATCTTATTTCCATTAGTTTTCTCAATGTGTTCAATATTTCAAGACTTTGAAAATTCTTAATTATATGTTCCAAAAATATTTATTTTTTTACATTCATTTTTTATTTAACTATCCAAATATTATAATTTCTTTATATACTTTGTTATTGGTAATTATTATCAAAACAAATTGAATATAATATTTATTAATTGCCAGCATTACGTAGTAATGACAAATTAGAAATTGATTCGCTATTTTCGAAATTATTTTCATTTCAAAATCAAATTTTAACTTAATAGTTAATATTACGTTAATGACTAGATAATAACTTTTCAGTTTTGGAGTTTACTTTTTTCCAAATTAAAATTATATTCAAAAGCTCTTTCTGAATATAATTAAATCATCTAATAGTTTTCTCAATTTACTTTGTGATAGTCATCTGTCAAAATTAATTAATTACTTTCTAAAATAAAATTTGTGAGATTAACTTTTCTAATTTCATCAAATATCTCAAAATTCAAAATCATTTCAATGATCAGATTAAAATCATATTCAATTATCAAAATTACATATCATTCAATTTACCATAATTTTGCAAAATCATCGATTTATGAATTAATTGTAATTAAAACCTTTAATTATTTCCTATATAAACGGGAAAATGTATTGACTTTTTTTTTTATATTTAAGAGATTAAGAGATTCATTTTCACAACATTTGGTACTAAGCTTAATAACATTTTTTCATATTGATTTATTTATTATGCTTACTTAAATTTATATCCATCGACTTTTGTAGGAATTATCAAAAGTTTTTTTGATGCACTTTTATGGTGATGACGCCTCATGTGGCGGTATAATGATTAGGAGAAATAATATAGTATACAACGATAAACTTCAATTTGGTGAGATGATATCAAAATGGTATATAAACTATCATCTCATGCTCAATCTCCAATCGGGGGTGTTAGGTAAAAACCTCAATTTTATTTGGTGTTTGTTGTATAAGGTTATATTTATTTTTTTTACTTTATCGAAAATTTTATTAATTATTTTTTTATTATAACTACATATGTAACATCCTGAATATTATAATGATAAATAAAGAAAGTTACGTTTAGTGATTTCGCGTTATTAATTAAGTAATATCGAGTAAAGAACGGATCATGGACTTATATTAATTAAGGTGGGTTAAATGGGAATGGGCATTAGGTCCATGGGCTTTAAGGGATATAAATATCCCCTAAACCAACCTAAAACCCTAAATACTCATTCTTACCATCTTATTCTCTAACACACTCCAAAAACACATACACCACACCACCATATACGGCCGGCGGCCGAGAGAGAGAAACGAGCAAGATCCGAGAGAGATTAAACGTTAGTTGTGATTAGATTTTTGTTATTCGAGTCCTACACGAGATCTAGAGTTCCTAAACAAGCTAACCAATATCGAACGAGCACAAAAGGTATGTTCTTGACCTTTAAAGTTTACGTTTTATTGAACGTTT
Source organism: Bidens hawaiensis (assembly GCF_021521415.1). Lineage (NCBI taxonomy): Eukaryota > Viridiplantae > Streptophyta > Magnoliopsida > Asterales > Asteraceae > Bidens > Bidens hawaiensis. The sequence goes on from NW_027491014.1 coordinate 8,775,293, forward strand.
TTACCATAAAGGTCCGAACTTTACGTCATTCCGGGCTAAGTTTTACCCGAACAAGGCCATGGGAATGATCGCGGGACTTGTTAACGTCATATCCAAGAATTTCTCGATGAAACGAGGGTGATTCTGGTGATTACGAATGAACAGAGGCGAATGCTGAATAACTTCGCCTTCAAGCAAGTTCGCTTGCAAGCAAGTTCGCCAGCCAAGTTCGCCCCTGACAACTTCGCTGAGTACATAAGTTCGCTGAGTAAGTTCGTCAAGCCATAACTTCGCCCGGTGATAAGTTCGTTCAATGCTAACTTCGCCTGAGTTAAGTTCGCTGAATGCTTAACTTCGCTGAATGATAAGTTTGCTTAAAAGATAAGTTCGCTTAACACTAAGTTCGCTTACAGTAAGTTCGCCTAATGTTAAGTTCGCTTATTGTTAAGTTCGCTTAATGATAAGTTCGCTAGAGTTAGCAAATTAGAAAATAAATTAAAAAAAAACCTAATGAAAAATGTGTTAAGACAGTTAATGGAAATTAAATTTTTCCAAGTTCACCTGGCAGCTCGACCCCATCCAGGGGCTCTGCCCCTTGGACCCTGCTAGGGGCTGCCGCCCCTAGAACCCCGCTTTCAGGGGCGCTGCCCCCGGACCCCCGTTCGTTGTGGGTTATATAAAGATAGAAATACAACATGAATAGTAGTAGTTAATTGATACATGTAAATATTATACAGTTAGCCGTGCACAGCTCAAGAAGGGAATAACGATTAATGGAGAGCGTAACAGGATTCAGGTGAGTTTCTAGCCCCATTTATGTGTTATGTTTTCGGGGTTGTGTGCATACTCAATATGTTTGTTAATACGCTTATCCTAAGAGATAAGTGTATGCCTTATGTGAATAATGTGAAATGTCTGAATGATTGCTTGATGGTACGTGAACGATCTTCGGATATTGCACATACTGTCAGGTTGTAACGCTATGTATAAGGTAAGTATGATATGTATGCTTATGTGTATGAACGTGATAAAATTAATAAAAGAATGACAGGATGGTTGTATGGTTGTATGGTTACGAAAAGGGTACCGAGCCCTAATAATACTCGAGGTATGATGTATGTTGTATGGTAACGAAGAGGGAATCGAACCCTACTAATATTCGAGGAAAGAGGGTACCGAGCCCAAATAATACTCGAGGAAGGAGGGTACCGAGCCCTAATAATACTCGAGGAATGTAGGGCGAAATGCTCTTTATAACGTAAGATATGAAAGCAAGTTAGTACAAAAGAAAGTATGAAAGTATGAAAGTATGATTGAAAGAATATAAGTTTATGTGTATTGTATAATGTATGATTAACTAGAACTCACTCAGCGTAGCTGACTTTTAGTATGCACGCAAGTGAGTAGGATGAGGCAGCTCGCTTGAGGGGACACGTGGCGTTGAATAAGAGACTGGCATCGGAAGGCTCAGGGCGTATTATATTTTAATTACTTAGTTTTTGAAAGACAAGTTGGTTGTTTAAGACAAGTTTTGAATTGTTATGAAATGTTCTATTAAAGTATTTATATTCCGCGAATGTTTTTAATACTCTGATATTTAGAACTGCGTTTATGAGTAAATCCAACACGAAAGTAGGGCTACCGATAACGGGGCTTTACAACATATCTGGAGCTTGATAGTGGAATACGACTATGTAGGTTCCCAGCTGGATCTAAACAGAAGTATCTCGTGCACATAGGGTGCGGAATCCCCAACATATACGATACAAGTGTATAAACGAGATAACGTAATGAACACAAACACGTAAAGCAAATGCTTAACTGTTATTAGCTTAGAGAGCTCTTAACCGATAAACCACCGTCCACAAACAAAATGACTCAAAAACTAACTATTGAACGGCAGAAGTTAGGTTTATATAAACCACGACAACTTCGCTTAATAGGATAGGCGAAGTTGTCCCTAACTTCACTGACTGCTAAGTTCACTAAACCAAAAGAACAAACCAACAAGTTCACCAATACGTAACAAACCAAAGTAACGATTACAGACACGATAAACTCAAGACTAATGAACTACTGACATAATGCACCAACAGACTCTCCCTTGGAAGTAGCTTCATTTCTCTTACAGCTTCGTCTCGTCTTGTAATCCAAAAATCCGTACCCACGATATTCAGGCATGTACACCGTGTCTCACACAAACTGAGACCACCCGTTGATATTTCTTTGCCTCATCTTTCCAAGCCGGAATATAGAAGATCTTCTTTTCATTGAGTACCTGCAAATCAGCTTGAGACAAGTTAACTAGGTGCATAGGATCATACACCCTTAAGATCTCCTGTTCATCTTGATCTTCCATCATAGCTTCAGCAGTCTGGCAATCTACATACCACCACTTCAGGTCTTTCATCACATCTTGAGGCATTGTCTTCATCGGAACCTCTTTTAGACATCGAATCGGTTTGTACTTCATCACCATCCAAGGCTTACCATCTGCTCGCAGCCCTCTTTCAGTATCTTCAATCAATTTCCCCTTCTGAGGCTTTAACAACTCAAACTTTTTCTCTTTAACCACCTCACTCCACACAATCTTACCGACCCAACTAGCAAACATATCCTCACTCCTATTAATCAACCTCAGACGAGCCAAATCTTTAACCTCACATTCAGGCAATGTGTTAAACAATCTCAGCTTCTTAGCAAAGTACTGAATTCCATCATATCTTTTAACCACAAAAACCTTGAGTTGATCATCATACAACCAACATATAATACCTTTCTTTGATTCAACATACCCCTTAATATTGTAACTCCTTTTGAACATTGGAGCCACCTTCAGTTTCTTTGTCTTGTTAAACCAGTGAGCACACTCTTCCTTCCACCATGGCTATTCTTCCCACTCAGAATCCCCAACTCCACTATTATCTTGACTTACCTGTTCCTGACCACCACTAGGAATATCATGTTCAATACTATCATTTGCTATCTCTCATTCCTCTAAACCACTATCAAACTCAATCTGTTCACTAATCTTTTCAATCTCACTAAATGACAACACATCCTCAACCATATCATCCTCATCATCTACCACAACAGTATCACCACCTGCACTGCCAGATGGAGCTGTAGACTCCCCCTGAGATGTGGAAGCCCCAAGAGTTTGTTCAGTTCTTGACAACTCACCACCTGCATCTTTCGATGCATTGGGATAATCATGTATGTCCTCTCTCCCCTTCGTTCTCATTTCATCACCTTTGCAATTACTCTACCCATAAGATGCTAAGACCTGCTTTAAAGCATCAAAAAGTTTACCATGTTCAATAAGGAGAGACGATTGAATTTGATTTTCAGCCACTAGACGTTGAATAGCGTGCGTCTGAATGAGATTAATTCTTGATTGCTCAGCTACTACACGTTCTAGGGCCGATATACGCTCTGAATCGGACAACGAATTATCAAAGGTAAACGACATGTGAGAAATGTCCTAAGCATATGGCGGAGGGATACCCAAGGTTACTGGAATCTCTGATGAAGATGAAATAGTAAATGGAGGAGGAATTGTAACCAAGGACCCAACAGTTACCACCACAGTAGATTCAACAAACATGGCCACCACTTCAGTTGGAGTAACAGTACGTTGTGGTAAGGTAAAAATCTCTGGCACCGACATTTCAACTGTAGATGGTACAATAGACGGTGCTGACAAAGCCACCGTGGGTTCACTAGACGTCACTGTTAAGGGTGCAGACGAGGATGGTATGAATTTTGACATACCAGATAACTGTGAAGGAGAAAATCGAACAACGCTCGAGCTTTTACCAGCCCTAGCCTTTTTGGATTTACGGACTAAAGCATACAACTCTTTCTCATAATCCGAGTCACTGTCATCATCATAATGTTTCTTTCGTTTCCCCAGTACCCTTTCTTGAGTGGCAAGAACCCGCTGAGCCTCATCAGCCTCATCTGTGGAGGAATTAGATAAAGTTTCTTCAGAGTCCTTGACTGATGGTATTGACCGTCCCACAGAAGTAGCAACTAAAGGAACCTGAACCCCAGGCACATCAACCAACGAAGCTAGAACTTCAGAAGCACCGACCGATGACATACCAAATATCCCTTGTGTTCCAAAAGCAACATCAAGATCTACTTCCTCGGTGACGGACATAATAGGAGCATCTACAGGAACATCATGAACTGGAGCAACTTGGGCTTGGGCATCTTGAATCACAGGAGGTGGTTGTATGATCTCAACATGTGGTTGAACCGGATCAGCAAATCCATTATTTGTTGGAGCAACGTATGCTGGATTCACAAAGAACCCAAATAAAGCTGTGTGCCTCGGGCGATGGTCAACATTACTTTGTGCGCTAGATGTCCGTCACTGAGAAAAAATCCTCTTGTTCACACTTTCCACAAAAGAAATAGGACGAAGTTGTTGAAGATTCGGAGCTACGTGATTAAGAATCATCTGTAGAAACCTAGGATACATTAAGAAACGTTCCTGAGCCAAGGCCCTCCGTTGACGATCAATCTCATAGAACACCATTTGACTGAAGCTAAATGGTTTATTATATGTCAACGCGGTTATAACAGACTGCATTGTCGCACCCATACCATTGGAGCCAACTTTGATACCAGACATGCAAACGATCAATACATGCATCAAGAAACTCCATTGGTCTAGCAAAAACCCCTTTCGGCGTTGAAAGTTTTCCAACGGACCAGAGTAACCTATGCGAAGAAAAGCCCCGTTTCTAACCCATGGAAAATCCGTAGGATCCTGAGTAGTTCCAATTCCGAACTGTAAAGCTTCACGTATCTGATTAGCTGAAAACTGTACCACTTGTCGATTGATGGTAGCACGCATAAACGGAGGTTCCACGCGACAATCATACTCAACCGTTCTCCAAAAGTCTTAAATATTCGGCAGGAATATCGGCAGAGTTGTGGTGATAGCATGAAAGATCCGCGAGCATATGAGAAATGTGATAATCTTTGCATAATCCTCAGTTCCACGAGTATCCGGGTCTAAGGTGACATACATGTTGTGACCCGGAAAGAATTGCCTCTTGTCTCCGTCTTCTCCATCATCACTTGTGCCACCGGCGCCCGCAACCTCAGCCATATCTGCACAACAAACGAGTTAAGTTAGAAGAATGCATAAGCATCTGGTAACTTCGCCTAGCATGTAACTCACGAAGTTAAGTTCAAAGACTGTGAGGGCAGCGAAGTTAATGTCCAAGCGAAGTTAACAATAACTTACATGTCTGGTAACTTCGCTACATGAACAGTTCAGATTTCTAAATCCTTATCTGTTGCAAACAAAAACGATCAGAGGACCAACTCAGTTTATGCAAGATCTGATTAAAACCATTGAACACCCAAATACACAACTAGATTAACAACGAGATAGTATTAAAGACTTTTAGAGATATTCAATAAAATTAATAAAAACGGACTCTATAGGAAGGGTTAACAAACATTGATAACAAATTATGAATCGTTATGAGTTAGTAGACCTTATACACAGAGCAAAAGCAGATTTGGTGTAGGTTGATTCAGAAGATAAGTTCACCGAGGGTTTAAGAAGGTTTGTTTGACCATTGAGAGGTTTATATACTTTCAGAAAACCCTGGGAGACCAAGTTAGTGTAACTTCGCCGGCACACACAACTTCGCCATTAGAGAAGTTAATGTATGTTTATTATGTTAAAAACAAAGATCAAGAGCGACTAACACGTGAATTAAAAGAAAAAGTTCGCCAGAAAAATAAAATAAAGAAAATTGAGGTAGGCGGGATCAAATTTCAGTCTTTTAGAGCACCCAGCGCGTTTATGAAAACATCCGAACAAGAATCATATTGATTAAGGAGCTGTCACAAGGATTCATGTTCAACGTTATTATGACATAGAGAAACAGGTTGAAAGCAGGTACATGAAACTTAGCATGGTTTTCATTGCTTCCGTGATACGAGTTAGGTTCAATTAGGCACATAATTTAGATGGACATCACTTATGGACCTGTGATGCCTCATATCTATTCTCAAGGCGTATTTGGCTTTCCCCAGGTCACCTCGATTTGACTTCGACCCGTAGTGCTTGATCAATAGATGTACATGAGATTCGGCTATACAAGCCTTTCATTAAGTGCGTACAAGACTCATTTAAGTGCCTCATCCTTGCAGTATTAGGCTTTTGAATTTCAAAGGCAACAACGTCATTCATTAATTAATTAATTTTTTTTATAATAACACCTGCAAGTCCCGAATCTGGATCACTGCAGTAAGATAACACAATACTTGTGGTGATCAAGACACTAACGGGCTCGTGTATGACTGGGTAATCACTTTTTTGCCTTTCATTCGGAGAGATGTATGTGGAGACATGAACATTTCTTCAAAATGACTCCCCACAGTAAATCTAGCAGATTTAGTTTGTATCACTTCAACTTTTACGCACCATTAAAGCTACCATGCCAAACAATGACTGTTCTAAAGCCTTTTAAGCTTAATAACTTCACCCGTTAGGTACACAAAATCAATTTATCTATCATTTTTCAAAGGTTGAATCAATTTCAATTCAAAAACCAACTTTGAAGCTTCTTGAGAAGCTATAGACTGAATGATTATATCACTTCCCAGAGAAAATAGAAAAACATTTTAAATTCAATCGCCCCGGTTACTTCTTAGTTCCTAGGTAAATGGCTGTCTTGTAAGTCCAGTTGGTTAACAGGACCAAACACATATAAATATGTGTCCCTCAAACTTAGAGCTACCGACATAGTTTTCAGCGAAGGAACAAAAACAAATCACAATCACCCTAGATGCTTTCAGTTTGCATGTGAATGGCTATCCTGTTAAATCTACAAGTAGATTAGAGGACCAAACATATAGAAGTATATGTCCTTTAAACTTGAGCAGCTGACATAATTCTCAGTGAGAGTGAAGTTTTTTTTAAGAACGAGAAAACAAGAAAATAGGACACGGTTACTAGGGATTGATCATCCCATTTAGCTCAATAAGGTTTTGAAAACGAGACCGGTCAAACGCTTTTGTAAAAAGATCGGCAAAATTATCCAGAGAATCAACCTTCTCAAGCACAATTAATTTCTTCTCAGCACAATCCCGTATAAAATGCTGACGAATGTCAATGTGTTTAGTTTTACTGTGTTTTACGGGATTGTTAGTTGCTGAGATAGCAGCAGTATTATTGATGCAAATGGGAGTGTGAGTGAAATTCAGAACATAATCTCGCATCTATTGTTGTATCCACAAAACCTGGGAGCAGCAGTTGGATGTGCTATATATTCTGCTTCACACGTGGATATTGCTACTGAGGTTTGCTTTTAGCATTGCCACGACACCAGTCGCCCTCCAAGAAACTGACATCCACCGGTAGTTGACTTCCTGTTCTGGTTACAACCTCCATAGTTAGAGTCAGTGTATGCTACAAGATCCAAATCTCCTCCCTTTGGATACCAGAGACCCAGATTAGGTTTTCCCTTGAGATACCGAAGTATTCTCTTTACGCCCTTCATGTGAGACTCCTTTGGATTTTCCTGAAAACGTGCACAAATACAAACTGCAAACATAATGTCAGGTCTAGAAGCGTTAAATACATTAAAGAACCTATTATTGCACGGTATTGAGTGGGATCCACATCTTCATCACTGTCAGAGTCAGGACCCAATTTGTGGTTGACACATATTGGAGTATCATATGGAGTACTTTCTTCCATCTTAAATCGTTTGAGCACATCGTGAACATATTTAGTTTGATGAATAAACATTCCATCCTTCTTCTGATCTACCTGTAAACCCAAAAAGAAAGTTAATTCACCCATGGCGCTCATCTCAATTCTTTTCTTCATGACCGCTTCAAATTCCTGACGCATAGAAATCTTTGAGGCCCCGAAGATGATATCGTCCACATAGACCTGAACGAGAAGAAATTCCTTCCCGTTCCACTTCACAAACAATGTACTGTCAATCTTTCCTCTCACAAATCCATTTTCCAGCAGGTAATCAGATAAAGTTACGTACCAAGCTCGTGAAGCTTGATGTAGACCATATAATGTTTTACTGAGCTTGTACACATGATCTGGAAAGTCTGGATCAGGAAAGCCTGGAGGTTGCTCGACGTATACCACTTCATCGACCTTGCCATTTAGAAATGCACTCTTAACATCTAGCTGCAACACTTTTATCTCTTTGTGAGCCGCGAAGGCCAAGAAAAGTCGAATTGCCTCCAGTCTTGCCACAGGAGCGAACACCTCATTGTAGTCAATCCCTTCTTATTGATTAAATCCCTTGACTACCAATCTCGCCTTGTTCCTGATGATTACCCCTTTCTCATCTCTCTTGCATTTGAATACCCACTTCGTACCAATTGCATGCACATCTCGTGTCTTTTCAACCAACTACCATACCTCCATTTTGTTAAACTGAGCTAATTCTTCTTGCATGGCTTCGACCCATGAGCTATCCTTCAATGCCATCTGATAGTTCTTTGGTTCTATTTGACTGATAAAGCAGGCATACAAGAATTCATTCATAATACCAGTGTCTTTAATGCTCGCATACACACATGTATTTTCTTCCAAGCTACTTCTGGTTCGCACTCCATCGGAAGGATTACCAATCACATTCTCCAAGGGATGATTCTTGTGGATTCTGGTGGTTTGGACAGGAGCAACTTCCAAGTCTTCACTTAGATTAGGATTGAGTTCATCTGAATTATGTTGAGTGTGAAATGGATTTATGAAGTCATCACCACTTGATACAGTAGGTGTTTCAACAGCACCTGACACGTTAGATTGTTTATCATTAAACTTTGGACGATGCATGATGGCCTCATCTTCATCAATTAGCATCTGAGTGGCCATCCTTTCTTCTATATCTGCAAATTCAATAGATGGTAAATTAAAAGACTTAAACAATTTATCATAATTAAAAGCCTCCTCTGGTCCCATGCTAGGCTCAACCTTATTGTTTCAGACCACATCAACCTTATTGTTCGATAAATTAAAGACTCTTCTGTTGGGAGATCCAACCACGTAGCCAACAAGAATACCTTCGTCAGCTTTCTCACCAAATTTTGAATTAGTGTTTAAGATCGAACATGGGGACCCAAAAGGTTCAATACCTTTCAGATTAGGCTTTCGACCACGCATTAATTCATAAATGGTTTTGTTTAATCTTTTAATAGTCAAAACACGATTAAGGATATAGCATGCTATGGCGACAGCCTCAGCCCAGAACACCACGGGAAATTTAGCATATGCCAGAATAGTCCTGGCGCCCTCGATTAGAGGTCTATTCTTCCTTTCAGCCACTCCATTCTGTTGTGGAGTATACAGTGCGCTAACCTGATGCTCTATCCCTTTCTGCAGACAAAACATCTCCATTTGATAGTTCTTGAACTCTGTGCCGTTATCGCTTCTGATGAACTTTACTTTTCCACCGAGTATGTTTTCCACTTTGGTAATCAGATTAATCACCAACTGCACTGTTTCATCTTTAGCTTTCAGAAAATTCACCCACGATTATCGCGAGAAGTCATCACTCAAAACCAAGCAATAGGACGTTCCACCCAAGCTTTTGACGTTTATAGGACAAAATAGATCCATGTGAAGCAAATCCAGAGGTGTGACAATTGAGTTAATCAGCTTGGAGTGATGTGGTATCTTGTGTTGCTTTCCTTTTTTGCATGACAGACATTGATCTTCAAAGTTGAAATTCTTCAATGGAACCCCAAGTACCAAACCATTCTTGACTATGTAATTCATTTTACGTAGATGGATATGTCCCATTCTCCGGTGCCACAATTCTGACTCAGACTCTGTTGCTTTAGACAAAAGGCATGATTCTTCTGTCGCCATCTTAGTGGACCTCATGTTCATCACATATGTATTATTCTCTTGGAGCTTTCATGACAACCCAGCTTTCAGGGATCTTGAAACCAGGATAGCACGAGTGCTTCGTCCTTTGTAAAATGCACGGTGTATTCTTCGTCACAAATTTGCGAGACACTTAGAAGATTGTGCTTCAACTCTTCCACAAAATTAACCTTCTCCAACTTGATCCTTCCATTAGTAACAGTACCGATTCCAGAAATTTTTCCTCCACTTTCTCCTGCAAAACTAACTCTTCCTCCCTATACAACTTTCAATCACGTAACAATTTCTTGTTACCTGTCATGTACCGGGAACAGCCACTGTCGACAACCCACATGTTGTTCACAGTCCTATCCGACTGCTCCTACATAGTTAAAGAGACGAGTTAAAAGCGGGGGACCCAAGACCTTCTGGTCTTGGGTTGGTCAAACCTATTAACCGGCATCCAACTCGTTGGTTGCCTAAAGTTCCTTTAAGGAAAGTTGCCATTTGATTTGACAGGACGATTTCTAAAGAAACAATTATGAGATCAGCCAAACATTTTTGGGTTTCTAGCATTAAAAGTATCGAATGATTCAAAATTACGCATTCTATGATTTACCGAGAAAAAACGAGGTTGATTTCTTTGAAATCTTGGATTTGCCCAATGCTTACTGTTAGTAGATTTGACATTTTTATCAATACTAGTTTTTGATTTCATTTTATTCTTAGTTTTGGTTGGCCTCACAACCTTAGATTTCTTTCTTTTCATGGGACAAGTACTGACAACATGTCCTTTGTTGTGACATTTAAAACAACCTTTGTACGAATTCTTTGTGTTCATCTGAAAATTCTTTTCAGAAGTAATCGCAGAAGATGAGGTTGGTACACTGATGTTTTGTTTCACATAGGGGGGGGGGGGGACAAATGGATTTAAAGAGGATTTTTTTTTTTACTGAAAGTATCATTCTCCCCCCCTTTTTAATAACACAACTTCATCATCCACTTTACTAGAGTCGGCAGACTTGCTAGAATTTGAAACTTGACTTGTGACTGGAGAATTTGCCTAAACCGATTCGTTAATATCCTTATCAACTTTCTCATGATAGGTAACATTAACGTCGGTATTGCTTGTTTGAACCTTAACGGGTACATTGCTGAATTTTATGTTACCTGTTACAGTCCGATTAGTTTCAACACATGCAGATGGCTGAGTACAAGGATTATAAGTATAATTATTATTAAAAGGTGGTGCAACTTCTGTGAATCCAATCCCCTCTTTATTGATAGGGGAACGTTGAACACTTAAGACATGATTAAGCATCATGGAGGAGTTCCTAAATTGTTCAAGTTTTCTGTTTAGTTCCACCACTTTTACTTGATAATCAGCTATCTGTTTATTCTTTTAAGTTATAAGTTTGGTCTTTTCTTCCGCTACTTCATAACTTAGATCAATTACTTGTATTTTTTCAGCTAGTGTGGCCTAAGGCATCTTATGTCTTTTTCACCAGCTTTTATTTTTATGCTATAACTATTTTCTTTTTGTTTAGAATAGTGGTGTTCTTCTTTTAATCTTTTTAATTCTTTTTCCAAACTTACATACTGATCAGTTAAAGCATTCAATTGTTCAGACAGTTTCTCACATTGTTCACACTGAGATTCAGAACATACCTCTGAGAGCTGATTAATCACTTCAACCATGCATGCCTGATCCTCCACTTATTCCTTTTCACATCCTCCAGTCACAATATTCACCAACTTAGCTTGTTCAATTACTTCCTCCACTTGGATATTCCAATTATATCCTCCATCCTGTTGAGATACCATGGCTCTTGTCTCAGCATCATTTTCATGAGTAGGTTTATTCCGACTCCTTTCAACTCTTTCATTTGTGAATTCTCTTGCAAAATGCCCATTCTGTTGACAATTGTAACAACGAACTTTTGACTTATCAAACCCCGGTCTCTCTCCCACGAACTTTCTTCCTGTCTTCTTCATAAAACTTTTCACCCTTCTTACTATCATAGCCATTTGCTACTGCAGATCCATCTTTTCCATATCATCAGCATCTATCTGATCATAATCCTCATATAGGGTTGCAGGGTCAACTATCCTTCCTTTGATGTAGTTCTCATACGAAGCAATGAAAGACGCATAAAGTGTAAATTGTTGTTCTGCACATTTTACACTTATAGGCATTTTTGAGTAATTTACATTTGAAGAACTTGCTAAAGAGTTACCAACTGTAGAGTGAGGTTTTGAGGAGGTACTTCCACTAGCAACAAAGCATATATCTCCATCCATATTCATCACCACATGACCATCTTGAGTAGAGTTTGTTTCTACACCTAAGTAATAAGCACCTGATTCTGTTTTCGAGCTTGAGTGTGGAGAGCCTTTTGCACCATACATTCCCGGATCCTGAACCTGATCAGTAGGCGTCTCTTTTCTTACCATTTTAAGCTCATAATTACGTAACTTTTTGACCACCTTTTCCAAGTCAAAGCTTTCAAACTCTTTATCTTCTCGCATTAAAACTGTATACATCTCCTATTCCACAATCTCACTCTCAGTATACTCTATGGAGTAATTATTCAACTCGGTCATCAAGTGATAGTATCTTGTGATGATGTTATCAAGTGATTCATTTTTAAAGTACTTGAACACCGAGAATTGAGTATTCAACAATTTTGTCTTTGAGTTTTGAATTCTGACGTTTCCTTCATAACTGTTTTATAATGATTCCCACAATTCTCTAGCGGACTTGTACTTTCTAAACGTGTGTAGAATCTCTTGAGGCAATGCCATAGTTATAGCGGTTATTGCTTTACTTTCTGCTTCATACATCTTCTTCTCATCATCCTCCATCTTATTATATTTCTTTAGTTGCTCACGACCTTCAATCTCAGTTGTTGGAGGAATATAGCCATCCTGAATACATACCCACATATTTGCATCTTGGTATTTCACGTACTACTCAAACCTGTCTTTTCAAGCAAAACAATCAGTGCTTTTAAGTAATTTTGGAGCTTTAGTTGCCGACCCAGCTTCTACCTCCATCTTTACCAGTTCAGTGATGTTTATTGAAGTCATCTTGAATCGGAACGAGGGCAAAAATTGAAACAAAGTTAATTAAGTTTACAGATAGTGGCGAATTTTTTAGATAACTTCGCTTTAGGGCGAAGTTAGAGTGAATTTTGGTTAACTTTGCTAACTATTAACTTTTCCAAATAACTTCGCTGGAGCACAACTTCGCCAATACACAACTTCGCTCCTTATATGTTCGCCAAAACCTTAACGACGTGTGACGACAACTTCGCTTATTTCAGAATATGATTTTGAGGCTGTGACTTTGAGTTTGGAAGGTTTAATGACACGAGGACGCGCGAAGAGGGTTGTATTGTAGAGGAAAGGACAAAACGAACGGTGTTATACATGAAACTATTTCGCGAAAAGTCAAGCGGAACGATTTAACACTCGTGTGATAATCCCGAACCAAAAACTTCTGATACCAATTGTAGGTTCCCAGCCGGATCTACACAGGTGTATCTCGTACACAGAGGGTGTGGAATCCCCTATGTATATGATACGAGTGTATAAACGAGATAGCGTAATGAACACAAACACGTAAAGCAAAGGTTTAATTGTTATTAGCTTCGAGAGCTCTTAACCAATAAACCACCGTCCACAAACAAAAAGACTCAAAAACTAACTATTGAACGACAGAAGTTAGGTTTATATAAACCATGACAACTTCGCCTAACAAGCTGGGCGAAGTTGTCCCTAACTTCGCTGACTGCTAAGTTCGCTAAACCAAAAGAAGAAAGCAACAAGTTCACCAATACGTAACAACCAAAGTAACGATTACAGACACGATAAACTCAAGACTAATGAACTACTGACATAATGCACCAACATAATACAATGTAATTTCTTACTTTATATTCATTAGTTGCGTAGTTTATTTAATTTTGACCTTTTAAATGATTAATTACTAATTAGTTATTTAATATTTTATCCATGATGGTTCAGATACAACACTACCTATTTGTTGGAATTCCAAAACAACATTAAGGTGCTTACAAATTGCATATATAATTATATTGAGGGCCAAATATCTTATTTACCTTATCATTACTATACAATTTAATATTTCATTATTAAATTTTGAATCCTTTCTTACGTTATAATAATATGTAAATCCTCCTAAGATAATATTGTTGTGGTTGATCTCATTTCGCAAAAATAAGATGGAAAAGATGTTAATGGCCAAGTGCATGACTTTGCATGAGGAGAGAACAAAGTTGAAGAGAAGAAGAAAGAAGTCTTGTAGGGTACGCTTAATGTAAATAAATGTGAATGGGCATTTTCTAAACTAAACACAGTAACCCAATTTAACTTAGTTAAAAGCCCAAATAACTTAACTTTATAATTTTATTGCTATTTTGCTCTTAAGATATACTTTCTCCGTCCCATTATAAGTGTTCTAGTTTGACTTTTTAAGTATTTCTTTTGCAACATTGACCGTAAATATTTTTGTTCGTGTCATATAATACTTGATGAAAATTATATCAATATAAAATACATTTAAACCCAATCCATTCATATATTTTACATCAAGTATTATATAGCACAACAAAAATATTGTCGGCCAAAGTTAAATAAGAAAGACTTGAAAAATCAAACTAGGACACTTATAATGGGATGGAAGGAGTGAATCGCTTCCTTGCCTCTCATACAAAAAAATATGTACGCCTCCTGTCGTCCTGCCTAAGGCTATGAGGTGTGGATCTCGTTCTGCCGCTTAGTTGATGACATGGCCAGCGGCAAACACCGCCCCGATGTTATTGGTGCCGCCCAACGGTAAAATTGTTGAGGGAAATTCGCCGATGAAATTGCCGCTCCCATCATCTCTCTCCATTAAAGCTTGTCTTCTTTTAAATATATTTTATAACATAAACTGGAAAATATAAATCTTGAATCAAAGGAACGATGAAAAAGTAAAGATGAAGAACAGAGAGAAAAGAAGTTAGGTGAATAAGGAGAATGGATGGTGAGGTTTTGGTAATATTATATATTTTTACATTTTTTAAACTTTTAACACTTATTGATATTATTAAAAGAAAGATAATATATAAAATTGGTTCACTACCCACGATGTATACTTCGTTTTTTAATTTTATGTTTATCTATATTAGTTAAATCAATCTTTTTTATTAAATAGTTGGTAATGTTTTATTAATTTAAGTTATAAATGTAGTGTTATTTATATTTAATTCTTAGTTATAGTTATATATATATATATATATATATTATTTTATTTTAAAAATAAGGGAAGTGGTGAATTGGTAAATTGGTGACCATTTTCATAGTATTGTAGAAGAGAGTGAAGTAGAGTTGGGTATGATATGGCAATGAGGTGACACTTTTTTTTTAAGAAGTAAAATGACATGTACACTTCATAGTCTAAGTGCCTAGTGCTTCCTGTACGTTTCTTCGAC
The DNA here is from genome assembly GCF_021521415.1 of Bidens hawaiensis. Taxonomy (NCBI): domain Eukaryota; kingdom Viridiplantae; phylum Streptophyta; class Magnoliopsida; order Asterales; family Asteraceae; genus Bidens; species Bidens hawaiensis. Next base: position 8,790,644 of record NW_027491014.1, read on the forward strand.
CTAACCTTTTAGACCATGTGTAGTCGTAAAGCTCCACATCCAGGGGTTATGCGTCACGTGGCGCCCAGTCAGAGTTATGGTTTTGTACAAAAACAGGCTGTAGTCATAACTCTTCACATCCAGGGGTTATGCGCCACGTGGCGTCCAGTCACGTTTACACTTTTTTGCACCCGCATCCAATTATTCCGACCACCACGAAACCCACCGGATTCAACTATTCCGGCCACCATGAAACCCACCACCACCATGGTGTCACTAGATTCTCCGATTTGACGCCGTCGGAGTTCCGGCCACCATGAAACCCACCACCACCATTTTTCCGGCGAACCCGTTACCACCCACCACCACCACCATTTTTCTCCTTCTTCTCCGATCTGTAACTCACCCACCACCACCATTTTTTCTCCTTCTCCGATATGTAACTCCCCCACCATTTTTTCCGGTGATCCCGTTACCACCCACCACCACCACCATTTTTTCCGGCGATCCCGTTAACAACAAGACCCACCCACCCAACGGTATTTTTTTGGATCTGTGTGCCATTCTCGCGTTGTATCTAAAACGCACCAAAAAAAATTTCAACATAACGCGGGGGGGGGGGGGTGGGGCGGTGTACCCCCGCGTTTTCACCCAAAACACAGCCACAACGTGACCATTACACATGGTCTTAAACTTTCTAAGTTTTTCTTTTGTTAATTTATTGGTTTCTGTGACCTACCCTTTTAAACTATCTAAGTTTTTCTTTTGTTAATTTATTGATGATTATTCATTTATTTGTTTGCTAAATTCAATAATAAGTTTATTTTTATTTTTGATATTACAGTGTTAGATTATTTCTTTAGTTAATATATATTGTTGTTTAAAAATCCCTAACAAAATGTCTTCTTTATCAAATACGTCAAATACTAATGAAAATATCAATAAAAAAAGTTGAGAAGAAGTTGAATCATAAAATATAAGATTTTTGTTTACCTAGCCTCTGATTTTTTTTATACAAAGCATTTGAGAAAAATGGTTTTGCAAAATGTTAAAATGAAACAATTTTACAATGTTTTCAAGATACTGGCCTCGAAGGCTACGGTTATCGACAAGTGAAAACAAATTGATTTATAGTAATGAATTACGAATATAAAACATTTCTATTACAACCCTCAATTAAAGGGTCTTAGTTCCGCCACTGCTACATACTAATTTTTATTTGTTAAGACTTTTATTTAATTACTAGCTGTATCCACAAGTTATAAAATTATATCAATCATATATAGAGAAATTGGCCGAGTCTTCTTATACGGAATACTTATATCAACATCAACGAAAATAAGTCTATAACCTTTATTTTACTTCATTTAATGGTGCGTCATGTTATTCAATATGCGTCAAAATTCAAATTTGACGGTTATGCATCATACCTCACATTTTAATAATTGTTTTTTTTCATGTTACGGACAAACAATTTGAGAGGGATTTGCCAATTCCAGATTAGTAGACAATAATGTGAGCAGGCCGGTGGATTCATGACATATCAAAATTTGGTCTTTTTCTCATACATCAATTTAGTAATCAAATCATTCAAGTAGTGTACATCTTTGTCTAAGCAAACAAACAATTAGTTAGATTGCTTTTATCCAACATCGTAATAAGTTTAAGCCAATATATAAAACGCAAAATGTTATCAGCCGTTGGTTATTTTCATGATATGTGTATATTATAAATAGCAACATTTATTATATAAAAATAGCTATAATACTTATTATATAAAACTATAATATTTGTTATAGAAAAAATAATAAGCGAGTTAGGTTGGCGAGCCAATAAAGCTCAGTACATGAAACCCAACTCGACCTAATTCATTCTATGAGCCGCAAAATATAGACTCATACTTGTTACTCGTTTAAACTTAGCTTAGTTCTAGATTTAAGTATCTACCTGGCTAAATATTCCATTCCCACTTAATATTAGCTCTGTTAGACAAATGTAGAGTTTGGACTTTCCAGGATTATTTGGAGGCAATTATGGACTTATGGTAGTCGGTATGGCAACCTTTTGCAATCTATGGAAAATAAGAAATGCTTCTGCGTTTATTAATATGAGACAATCCTACTATAAGATGATGGAATTGATTAAGGAGGATGCTATTTACTGGATAAACCATAAGTCTAGGTCTAACTGTAGATGTCGATTGTAATTTGTAAGTATGTCACTTTGTTTATACCTTAAGTATGGTCTTGTGGTTTGGTTGGGCATGTTACTGCAGCTTGTTTTGGGTGGGCTACTCTAACAACTCGGACTTTTAAACTACTATCTAACCCGACTCGCTTCAATGTTCGGGTTATTTCATTTACAAACATCGCGTTTATCGAGAAGATAAATTATTATTATATTATTATTTACTTAATTATATATGATATATTTATAACTTTCAAAATATGACAATTATAACCCCAAACTAAACTATTACCTATATATGATTCCACCTCTAATCTTTGAGGATCTATTTGTAAATTATACATGTAATATCCATTTAACTCTTTTACCCAGCAAACCCGACCCGTAACCCATGTTCACATCCTTAACCCGATAACCCGTTTGATTAGCTTGGACCTTATTTCTCGTCACAAACTTGGTAATTGAATCATGATTCGTGTTATACCTTCCCTAATCGAGCTGCCGACACTTTTAATTGGGAATTAACAATCTTTTTTTATACGTATTTCCTTTTTATACGAACCGTCTCTAATGGTTTTGGGTATTATAATTTAGAGTCAATCATAAATCAATTAACCTCGTCTGGACGACCCTACTGGCATCGCTTAAAAACCCCTTAAATTAATTGTATTAACGTGGTCTTTTAGTTGGTGTTTTGATCCTTGTTTGGCCGACGTTTAGCGGCTCTGTTAGCCCTCATATTAACATCGTTTCAGGTAATTAATTACACGTACTGGTTCGTTTTGATCTGCTTTACAATAGCCCTAATATCAATTGAATCAAACATAAACGGATTGATCGATTGATCAATCTAGGGTTTCTTATTAATTTGGGGATGAATCTGGGTTGATATGTTTATTGGTTTTAAAATTTGTTCATTTACACAAACACCAGATCAGCCCAGGTGGCTGATGTTGTTGTTATCTTGGTTACAAGAACCGGTAGGGGTCACGGGTAGAGATGGTCAAAAAAACCGGTCCGGGAACCGGTTTGCCGGTTTAAACCGGAAACCGGTTTTTATGAAAACCGATTTTTTAAAAACCGGTTTGACCGGTTTACAAACCGCCGGTTCGTATTTCGGTTACAAGTTTTAGAGCCAAAACCGGTTAACAAACCGGTTAATGGAAAAACCGGTTTTTTTTAAAACTGGTTATTATGAAAAAAACCGGTTATTAACCGGTTATTTAAAAAAAAAAACCGGTTAACCGGTTATTAACCGGTTCTAACCGGTTTCTAAACCGGTCCTAACCGGTTAGACCGGTTAGGGTTTTGACATACAAAAACCGGTTATTAACCGGACCGGTTTTTTTCGGGCCAAAAAAAACCGGTCCGGTTAATAACCGAACCGGTTTTTTTAAAAAAACCGATTTGTGCACCTCTAGTCACGGGTTCAAACCCCCAGCCCGTCTTTTTAGTTAATTCTTTTATGATTTGCTATTTTAATCACTTTTAACCAATAATAATATCAAAACGATAAATAAAATGTATTTTTTTATAAAAGCAATCATATTAACTCGATGTTTATCCCGAACCTTGATTTAAAACTATATATATAATATATATAATCGTTATTTGAATTGTTAAACGTTTTATTGTATTAAAGGTTATAAAAAAGGTTTTCTTTTTAAATACAAAATACATAATTATATTTTATAAATACATCTTATTATTTTTGCATGATAATTATGAGGTAAATGCATTATTATAAACAAATATTTACACTATTTATTTCGAAACAAATCTTTATATTGCTTTGTATGACCTTAATATGAAAATAATGCTCATAATAATAAAATTCAATAAATAAAGTATTAATAGTTTATAACTTAATAGAATAATGATTAATCATCAACTTTGAGTCCTATCATGCCTCGTCAATTTCGTATATTTATTTCCCAATTTACGTTCTTCATTAGGCCACATCGTCAACGCGAGATCACCGTTTTCATTGTTATTATTATCTTACTAATTCCGTTTGCTTGATACTAAGGTGAGTATTTCACTCCCCTATTGAAGAAACACTAAGTGACCCCGGGCAGATTACGGATAATCTGGGGGTTAAATAGATGTTTCCCACGAGGGTTAGGTCCGGCAAAGATGGTTCTTCAGATGACCTGCAAAACAGACACCATGAGCTCGTCACTGAGAAGGGGGGGTACCTCCTTGTGACCACCCTCCGGCGTGAGAATCAGACTAGATTGCTCTTGAATATAAGTGTATATTAAGAGAATTAGCTAGAGAGAAGATAAGATAATGAGATAAGATCAGATGATCATACCATTCCAAGGTGTTGGAGTCTTTATAGCCGAAGGTAGGTTTCCAAGAAGGTACAGCCGGCTGAATAGTATTCCTGTTCTGCCAACTGTGGGCTACGCACATGCCATGCTGGTGGTTGGTGGGTAGGCAGCGGCTGATAGTGACCAGGCCGGCTGTGTACCATTCCTTTTCCACCAACTGCAGGCTATGCACGTGCTACGACAGGTTGGTGAGTAGGCAGCGGCTGATAGTGACATTAAGTAATAGAGCATGTTGCTCGTTGTACTGTTGTCAGTGAGCTGTCGCAGCTTTGGTCAGATCTTTTGTCCATACCTCGTCAGGTACAGTACAAAAGATCCTCCAGTATCGTGCGGACTGGCTCATTTGGGCGGGAGTATTCCCGGCTTTGGGCGGGAGTGTTCCCGGCTTGCTCATTCCCTCTTCAGGTGACATTACTGAATTATTTGAGAGTTAAGTGCCTTGTGCGTGTAGCCTTGCTGCGCGGGTAGCCTTCCCTGATGGCTAGTATCCGTAGCTGCGGGAACAGGCGGAGTACGTCACCATCGGGAGGCTTTTCCTGCGGGAACAGCTTGCGTACTGCGCGTAAGGACGTCACGTCTCTGAGCATGGTTGGTCCTGCGGATCCAGTTGGTCTTTGCGCAGACGTCCCTCTAAGGTAAGTCTTGCGAGTTCAACTGCGCAGACGTCTCTCTTCGAGGTGAGTCTTGCGGGTCCAACCGCGCAGATGTCCCTGTTCAAGGTGAGTCTTGCGGATCCAACTGGGCTCTGCTGGGACCTACCTCTTCAAGTCCCCCCAGTCCAATGTTCTTCTCATGAATTGTTAATAAGTGAGGTGAACTTTTGGACTTAAGCAAAGGGGTTTTGAAAAGGGTTTAGTTTTAAGGTTTTCCATGGGGATTCTTCCCGCGGAAGTCCTAATGTCACGCAGAAATTCCTGACTTTTTTGCTTGATCTTTGGGTATGATGCGGGTAGGTCTGTAACCTCCTCGCAAGTCAGGAGCGTTGAGTTCCACTTGTGTAGATTCTCCATGAGGTTTTGGTAGTTTTGAACATAGTGATCAATTATGTTAAAACAACCAATTCCATCTTGGAGCTTCAAACAATCTAGTTCTCGACGTTCCCGCTATGCGGGGATGTTATTCCCGTTTCCGCAAGCATGGCCCAGAAGATCCTTCTTGGTTTCAATTCCCTGCGGAGTGCTAGGTATGTGAAGGGTTTCGCCTTGACACTGTACCCGCACTCGTTTTATAGTTACTTTACTTCCAAGGTATTCCTGGCTTCAATTCCCTGCGGGTGCTAAGTATGTGAAGGGTTTTGCCTTGACACTGTACCCGCACCCGTCTTATAGTTACTTGGTTGCCGAGGTATTCTTGGCTTCAATTCCCTGCAGGTGCTAAGTATGTGAAGGGTTTTGCCTTAACACTGTACTCGCACATGTCTTATAGTTACTTGGTTGCCAAGGTAAGGGGTATAGTCCCGCTTACTTTTGAATCTTTTTGAATCTTTTTGAAATTTGAAGAGTTGGTGAAAGGATAAGAACAGTCCAAACTGTTGAAGGGACGGTTGCGTAGTCCGACGGTTTCTTCTGACAGTTTCAGGACGTGCAGGAAGTTATGGCGACGTGACAGTATATGGTCGTTCTAGACGCTTTTTCAGGCGCGTGGGCGCGAATTTTCGGGCGCGTGGCCGCGAAGTTTACGACGCGCGTCCTGTCAACAGCTGTTGCCAGCTTGCTTTTTCCATGTGTCATAGTTTCATTGCACCAGCGTTTTCCTCTCTCTTCCGCATTAAATTCATCGCATTCATTGCGATGAGTATATAAAGGGAGGAGAGGATGCATCTCAACTCACAGTTTCACCTCTCTCTTCTTCTAAACGATTTCCGACGAATACTCTAACTTTTCTGTCGAGCATTCTCCTGAAATCGTTCTTCTTTACATCGAGAACATGTCTTCCATTCATGATCTTGAGGCTACCGCCGAGGAGTCTGACGTGTATGCCGAGAATCCGTCGTCTACTTCTGATAAGGACGATAAGAGTACTGCTGGTGAGTGCCAGTGTGCTCTTACCGTCGACCTGTACCAGTATATTGTTAGGAAGTTCATGCTCGAGCCTTTCGAGCCTGAGTTTCCTAAGCCTCATCAGACGGTGTACGATGCCCCCAAGGGTAAGATAGGGGTGTATGCCGCATTCTTCGTCTATGGGAATCTCAGGTTCCCATTGACGAAGTTTGTGTACCGTGTTTTGGAGAGACACGGTGTACATCTGACGGAGGTACACCCAATGGCGATCGCCAAGATTCGCCATTTTGAATGGGTGTCTCATTCTGGGCGTGGAGCCCCATGTCGACCGCCTGATGACCTTCTATTCCTGGAGGTGTATCCAGGGGTGGTATACCTTGGTCACCCGGATCAAGGGTTTGAAGATTTGTGCTACCGAGCGCAGTCTTCGGTCTTGGAAGCGGGAGTTCTTTTACATCTCTGCCCGTGTCGTCCCTATTGCGATGTCATTCAAGAACGGGAGAGCACTCCCCAGCCTTCACGCCTCCAACTACCAGGAGGCGGAATGGTTTGCCAAGATTTCCCGGATCCAATCCCCGGTTTACCGGTTTGCGGAGTCCGGGATGGTGATGCTCGGGATGAGCCGGGTGTGGAAAGATGCTGGGGCGGAGGCGCCACAGATCCCCATCGTCCTCGAATACGGTTTGAACTCTATCCCTTACAGTATGCTTCATCTTCTTTGCTGATTTAAAGTTTTCTTCTAACTGTTTTTCTTTTGTTTTAAGAGGGAAACGACCTACAATCGCTCCTGCATCCGCGAGAAGCTGGTGGTCCCGCTCGGATGGGTACTCGTGCTCTTGATGAGAACGAGTTTCCCATCTTGGAGCAAACGGCGGATCGGTTTGTGGAGGTCTACCCGCCGGGCCACCCGATTCTGAGCGCCACGCGGCCAGGTAAGGAGTTATTTAACCCTCGCCCTGTCAATGCTCAAACCTCTGCTGGAATTCCTCTAATTTTGTCTTCTGATGAGGAATCCGCAGATGGTCCTTTCTTTACGCGGAAGAAGAAGGCTGCTGGCGGGAAGGGTAAGGCGAAGGTTGCCTCTACTGCCGATCAGGGGAATCGGTCAGAGTCGGAGACCGAGAGTGAAGAGGTGGCGGGGAACCCTGGTGGTGATGAGACCATTGTTCCGGAGGTTGAGACAGCTGTCACCTCCGGGCAGCCTAGTACAACGACGGTGACCGGCGTGAAGAGGCCGGCTCCATCGGGTTCGTCCCCGCCTATTCGCACCTTCAAGCTCAAGAGGACTCGTAAGTGTAAACTTTAACTTTAACTTCATATCTTTCCGCCATTATATTTAAATATGTTTTCATGCAGGCGTGGATGCAACCGCATTCCAGGGTGGAGCGGGGAGGAGCACCTCTGGACCTATGACGGTAGGTTTGGTCAACCTACCCGAGGCGATGACCCAGGCGGCTGCGCCTGTTTCAAGTGTTGGTTCAGTTGCTCATCCCGTTGAGGCAACTGTTCCAACTGTAACATCATCCCCGCCGGCTGTCAGTGCGATCTTCACGGAATCCTTCACTGAGCCGCCGGTGATATTTTCTGCGGGTTCTTCCGCAGCGGCGGCCACGGTTGTGAGTTCACCTCCAGTGAGTTCACCTCCGATGGTCCCTACCGCAGCGGCTTCGACCGTGCCTCCGGCGCCGGCGACTACGTCGTCCCCGGCCGGTTCAGTAGGTATGTTCGGGGCTTCTAGCCAATCTCTGCCTCCTTCCCATCTGCCTGACCTCTTGGATGTATATCCGTTAGGTTCGGGTGATGGGTTTGGCGGCTACCGGCCTACTGTCGACCCTACAGGTACGTAGGGTTATTTTGGCCTTTTTATATATATTTTTGTTTTTTATCATCTTTTCCTAACTGCGTTTTGTTTTTGCAGTGTCGGATTCCAATGAAGTGTATGTTCCACGTTGGAACATTCGCCGAGGAACAACCCTTCGGACGGCTGTGGACTACGTCGAGTGGGCGCGCCACGCCGCTCCAAGTGGGGCGCTGGGGGAAGCTATGTCGAGCTACCAGGAAGGTAGGCTGACTAACGAGCTTCGAATTCTCCTTGGCCGGATGCAGCCGCGCGTCGAGCTGTTTTGTCGTGAAAATGACAAGTTAAAGGCGGCTCGTATTCAAGAAGTAGCTCAGGCGCGGGCTATCCGGGAGGAGAACAGGAGACTCTCCGCTGTTGCTGCGGAGAAGGAGAAGGCCTTCAAGGCCCTCGAGGTTGAAGTTCAGGCCCGTCTCGAGGCCCGTTCCAAGGCTGCCCAAGCTGTTAACGAACAGCTTCGGTTGGCTAAGGAAACTGCACGGAACGCAACTGAGAGGGCCACCAAGGCTGAAGCTGTTGCTGAGCCTCTACGCACTGAGAATGAGGAGCTCAAAGCCAAATTAGAGAGGCTCCAGCAGGCTCATGATGCCTTGGCCATGGAAGATGCCAAGAAGCTCCAAGAGATCTTGGACCAAAGGGGGGTGCTTGACCACACTGAGCGTAAGCTAAAGGGCGTCGAAGAGGCTGCAGCCAAAGATGTGTTGCTTGCCAACCTTTCAAAGAACGAAGCCAAACGCGCCCGTAATGAAGCTCAAGCTGCCCTCCAGGTGGCTCTGGTTACCAAGGAATGGCTTCTACGAGAAGCGTTGTCGCAGGTATGCATAGCTTCATAATATCTTTACGCTTTTCTTGATACTTAGAAAAGGTTTTGACACTTGTATTTTTGTTTTGTAGGTTGTGCATCGGGTCTTCACGGACACATCTTACGACGATGCCATGAGCGCAGCCCTCAACGCTTCTCATGAGGATGGGGAAAAGGCTGGCTTCTTGCTTGGTCTGGGGTTTGTTGAGAAGGGCTTCCCGCCTTCCAACTTCCCTCTATATGATGTGGATACTGAAGCTGCGTATGACCAAGCAGTGAACCAGTATGCTGCCTTCCCGCATCCGGTGGTGGAGAAGGTGAATGAAGTTGCTGCTGCTGATGATGGGCTAACCATTCTCAAGACCTTCCTTGAACCGCCACAGCCAACTGATGGTGCGGGTACAAGTGGGTTTGGCGGGAGTTGTAACGCCCTGAAATTCGATTAGTAAACTAAGATCGTGAAATCATCGGAAACTATAGACTTTGGGTTCTGGACGATAAGTTCGGAACCCATATCATTGGAAAAATCTGTTTTTATCATTTAAAATGTTTATTTCATAAAACGACATTTAAGCCTGAAAAATATTAATTTTTATGCTTTCGAAAAATAAAATGTTTTTATTTAAAAAGATTTCAAATAATTATTCGAAAAATGATTTTATAAAAGTTTTGCTGAAAAAGTTTTAGTTTGTTTAAAAACTTATGAACTCGACTAGTCTTGACCCGTAGGTAGCCTAAACCCGAACCCGAGTCACCCGAGTATTTAAGCGGGAAATCAAGTGTTCTTGCACCACCTCTTTCATTTTCACCAACACTTTCACAAAACCCACCCAAACACTCTCATTCTAGAGAGAGAAACTAGAGAGAGAAGTCTTCAAACTTCAAATCCGAGTCCACAAATCTGTTTGTTGTTGTTTTTGGTAAGATCTTCTTGAAAATCATACGTTTTTATCATCAAATCCGGCCCCGAATCGAGCAAAAACCCCAACTTTTGTGTAAAGTGTGTTCTTGGTCAAAAACCGTCATTTTTGGTGTCAAAATGCAAGTTTTTGTTGTTATAAATACTAGGAATCATTAGGTCTTTGAATTCCGAGCATTTCCATGTATAAAACATCAATTTTGGTCGAAAAATCACAAAAATCGCGATTTCCCGTAGGTTTCTCCGTCACCCGGCTTGAAGGAGTCGAATCAGATCCTATTCGGTCGAATCAGATCCTATTCGGTCGAATCAGATCCTATTCGGTCGAATCAGATCCTATTCGGTCGAATCAGATCCTATTCGGCCGAATCGGATCCTATTCGGCCGAATCGGATCCTATTCGGTCGAATCGGATCCTATTCGGTCGAATCAGATCCTATTCGGTCGAATCAGATCCTATTCGGTCGAATCAGATCCTATTCGGTCGAATCAGATCCTATTCAGTTGAATCAGATCCAGCCTCCTGTTTTTTTTTTTTTTTCAGCTTTAAAACCCAGTTTTTGCTCGAGGTCGCGTAGGCTTGTACTCTTAGACTTATAACACGTTGTTAACCTATTATGCCCTATTCTAGACTTAGAGGATCAACAAATTGGATAGCACTCGTCGCCTCTAGCAGCCTTACTAAACCAACAAGGTGAGTTCATAGCCCCTATTTAAGCTTTTCAAAACTATGGGGGTGGAAACATGGTAACTTTACACGGTTGGACAAAATCATTTATGCAAACACTCTTTAAACTATAAACCTTTGGAGTTCTACACACGTGCGGAAATCCACAAGCTTTTTGGTAATCTATAAACTTTGGAAATCTATGAACATGGGGAAACCCATCAACTTATGGAGATCTAAGAACATTGGAAATCAATGAGTATGGGAAATTCTATGAACATTGACATCATGGGAATGGGAATCATATTCATGTCATCATAGTCATCATGTCAGTATGGAAATCTAGAGATCAAAGCATCATGAGTTGAATTGGACGTGAGAGTCTATTCTACTCTCGGTAGAACTCACGACCATGAGTGGCAATTCTATTCTCGGTGGCACTCGTAACTCATGGGATTCTATACTAGTCTCGGTGGAATCCATAACTCTTGAGGACCTATACTAGTCTCGGTAGGGACCAAGAGAACCCAGGATTCTTTGGGGAGTCTATCCTACTCTCGGTAGAACCTAGCTGAGTCCTGGATGGCAAGAGCGAGGTAGTCTTGGTTTAAGTCTTGCGTGGGTTCAAATCAAGTCTTGTGTGATCATTGGGCTTCGTCATCATTCATCATCATTCATCATCATTCATTCACCATCATCTTGGATACTAGTAACACTTGGTATCTTGGCGTTGGATTATCTAGTAAACTTAGTATGCTCTAATTCACATGTCCTTGTTTATGCTTAACTGTTATGTGCTACATGTACCGTTGGGAGACCACAAATCTTTGAGTAATCTTATCACATACGACTCTAGTGGGAGAGTAATAACCTCGCTGAGAGTCCAGGAGAACATTTCATGTTTTACTTACTACAAAAACCTCTTTGGGAAAACCAAGAGATCTTTTCTTACAAGCCTTTTTTTTATAAAACCGGGTATTATACCCAAACATAGTAGTATAAATTGTAGGAGTGGTGGGTTAGCCGCAGGTACACCCTATATATAAACCCCTACAACCTATACTAGTATGTTTGTGTATAAACTCTTTTTCTTTAAACCTATGAATTCACTCATCTACTTTATGTAGTTGACAGTTTGTTACATGTTTTCAGGAAATAAAGCAGCAGGAAATCCCTAGCAAGTTTAGAGGCCTTAGAGAGATGAAGGCTAGGCTAGAAGTTGTTTGGAACTTGATATTTTGTTTTAAAACAATTTGTTTCATGTTACCTGGTTGATGTAATATTTGACATTTTGGTTATGTTTATGCATTTAGACTTTTATACTATTGTGCTCAACAATCACGACTTCGTCGCCGCGCCTCGATTTTTCCGCCATCGCGATCGGGGTGTGACAGATTGGTATCAGAGCCAATGGTTATAGGGAATTAGGAAACCGACCTAGACTATAACCTAGGATCCTTGACTCTAGATAGCTCATGCATCACAATCACATGCCTACACTTATATACGTGCTACGTGCTTATGTGCTGCATATTAATTGTAAACCTCTGAGTCATTCAGTCATACCAAAATCTTCGGTCATCAAGCATTCATATCTCTTGAGTCATGTCATTCTGTATTCTTGGTATAATCTATGTCCTCTATTCTTAAATCTTTGGCGTATCATTGATTCTATCTAACGCTCGTTTTTCGTCATGCGTAGAATGCCTCCCAGACGTGCACCCGCTCCCATGGACTCCGCTGAGTTAGCCAACCTTATAGCCCAGCAGATCGCGGCTGTGTTACCAGGCATGGTAACAACCATCAGCCAGGGGCTGAGGCAAGAAGGAACCTCTGGGGCCAACCAAACTCCAGCTCAGAACGCAAATGAACCAGCGAATAAGCCATACAAGGACTTCATGACTACAAAACCCACCAGCTTCAGCGGTACAGAAGGCGCCGTTGGTCTCCTCCAGTGGATCGAAAAGATGGAGGCAGCCTTTGTTATAAGCTCGTGCCCTGAGGCACTGAAGGTCACGCACGCGGCAAGCATGTTGTTTAAACGCGCGCTGACCTGGTGGAACAACGAGATAAGAACCCGTGGGCGTGAAGCTGCCCTGGCCATGACCTGGACGGAATTTGTAGCATTGGTTACCCGCGAGTTCGTACCTCGCAGTGAGGTGCAGAAACTTGAAGCTGAGTTTTGGGTGCACAAAATGAAGGGCGCTGATCACCAAGGGTACACGGAGCGTTTTCACGAGCTCTCCCTTCTCGTACCACACCTGGTCACCCCTCCCTCCCGGGCTATTGAGCTTTACATCAATGGCCTACCTGACACTGTTCGTGGAATCGTTATCGGGGCTGACCCATCAACCCTGCAAGCGGCGATTGAACTAGCTGCCCGACTGACCCAGGATCAGGTTAAGACTGGGGTCCTAGCCAAGGACACGGGCAAGGCCGCTGAGGGCTCATCCAAAAAGAGCAACCGCATCAAAAAGCGTAAGGCTAGCAGTTACGCGATGGTTACTCCCGCAACCCCAATCAGCTCTGTCGCTCCTGCTCCCACCCCTTCTGGAAGGCCAAAGAGGGAGTACACTGGGGTTCACCCCAAGTGCGGCACTTGCCAATTTCATCATCCTGCCGGAACCCCGTGCTGGAAATGCACGAGCTGTGGACGTTTGGGGCACCTAGCGGAACGCTGCAGATTTCAAGGTAATCAACTGGAGATACAGAGCAGCAGTTCCCAACCCAGCAACACTCGAGGCTGTTTCGAGTGTGGAGCCACGGACCACTTCAAGAGCAGGTGTCCTCGTCTTGCAAATCTTCCACCGTCCCGAGGCCGAGCCTTTACTATTGGCGCTGCTGAAGCTCGCCAAAATCCTGACGTCATTACTGGTACGTTCATTCTCAACAATCTCTGGGTTTCTATTCTATTTGATACGGGTGCAGATAGAAGTTTTATTTCTAGCGCATTGGTCCCATTGCTTAATCTAGGAACTTCCGTCTTAGACCCCGCTTTCTCTGTTGAATTGGCAAACGGAGAGTCTACCCAAGTGAATGAAATCGTTCGCAATTGCACGCTTACGTTTGATCAGACGCCTCTTAGCATTGACCTCATCCCTATGCAACTAGGAAGTTTCGATGTAGTTGTGGGGATGGATTGGTTGTCCAACAACCACGCGGAAGTAGTGTGTGCCGAGAAACTCATCCGCGTTCATTGTTCTTCTGGCGAGTCTATAACTATTCAAGGAGAGAGATCAGGCAGATGTCTGAAATTAATCTCCTGCTTAAAAGCCCGGCGATGCCTTCGAAAGAAGTGTCCCGCCTTCCTAGCTCATGTCTCCATCAAGGAATCAAAGGGGAAGAAGCTCTCAGATGTCCCCGTCGTGCGTGAATTTCCAGACGTTTTTCCTGAAGACTTGCCCGGACTTCCTCCTAGCCGACAAGTCGAATTCCACATCGATTTAGTTCCCGGTGCAACCCCCGTGGCAAAATCTCCGTATCGTTTGGCTCCGTCAGAAATGCAGAAATTATCGAGCCAGCTGCAGGAACTACTGGACAAGGGTTTTATTCGCCCTAGTTCATCTCCATGGGGAGCTCCAGTCCTCTTCGTCAAAAAGAAGGACGGATCTTTCCGGATGTGCATAGACTATCGTGAGCTTAACAAACTCACCGTCAAGAATCGGTATCCACTACCGAGGATTGACGATCTTTTCGACCAGCTGCAAGGAGCCACCTACTTTTCCAAGATCGACCTACGCTCAGGTTATCACCAAGTGCGCGTCATGGAGGACGACATCGCGAAAACCGCTTTCAGAACTCGATATGGACACTACGAGTTCCTAGTCATGCCATTTGGTTTGACGAATGCTCCCGCGGTGTTCATGGATCTCATGAATCGCGTTTGTCGCCCATACCTGGACCAGTTTGTTATCGTCTTCATTGACGATATTCTCGTTTATTCCCGCTCTAAAGCCGACCATGAGCTTCATCTCAGGCTTATCTTGGATCTGCTGAGAAAAGAGCAACTCTACGCCAAATTCTCCAAATGCGAATTCTGGCTAAGGGAAGTTCAATTCTTAGGTCACATCATTAACAAGGAAGGCATTCATGTCGACCCTGCCAAGATTGAAGCCATCAAGAATTGGGAAGCGCCTACGACGCCGACCGAAATTCGTTCATTTCTTGGTTTGGCTGGGTACTACCGTCGGTTCATCTCGAACTTTTCAAAGATCGCGTTGCCCCTCACAATGTTAACTCAAAAAGGGGAACCGTTCATTTGGAGCCAAGAGCAGGAAGAGGCTTTCCAAACATTGAAACATAAACTCTGTCATGCTCCAATCCTGTCGCTTCCTGAGGGTAACGATGATTTTGTTGTTTATTGCGACGCCTCGAGCCAAGGTCTAGGCTGCGTCTTAATGCAACGCGGAAGGGTCATCGCTTACGCCTCGCGTCAACTCAAGAGTCATGAGAGGAATTATGTCACTCATGACTTGGAATTGGGTGCTGTGGTCTTTGCCTTAAAAATATGGAGACACTACCTATACGGTACGAAATGTGTCATCTTCACCGACCACAAGAGCCTACAACACATCCTCAATCAAAGGGAGCTAAACATGCGACAACGTCGATGGGTTGAACTCCTAAGTGACTATGACTGCGAAATCCGCTACCACCCTGGAAAGGCTAACGTAGTGGCTGACGCGTTAAGTCGCAAGGAAAGGACCCAGTTGCATGCGATCCGTATTCAGTCCAATCTTCCCTCCATGGTTCTTGAAGCTCAAAAGCAAGCGATTGCTGGTGGTGATCTCAAAAATATGCTATCTTGCGGTGCCGAACGGAAGTTTGAAACCAAGTCTGATGGTATACTTTACTACTTAAATCGCATGTGGATTCCAAACTCTGAACCACTTCGAGAACTCATCCTGAACGAAGCGCACAAATCCAGATACTCTATTCACCCAGGCAGTGATAAAATGTATCAGAATCTCAAGTCTCACTTCTGGTGGCCGGGTATGAAGAAAGACATAGCTTTATACGTCGGTAGATGTCTAACATGCTCGCGGATCAAGACTGAACATCAGAGACCATCTGGCCTGCTACAACAACCGATCATACCGCAGTGGAAGTGGGACGAAGTCGCTATGGACTTCATTACCAAACTCCCGCGGACACCCAGCGGTTATGACACGATTTGGGTTATCGTGGATTACTTGACCAAATCCGCTCACTTTCTCCCTGTCCGTGAGGACTACACCACGGAGAAGCTGGCGCGGATTTACATTCGTGAGATCGTAACCCGTCACGGTGTGCCTAAGGGCATCACGTCTGACCGTGACCCCACTTTTGCGTCAAGGTTCTGGAAGTCATTTCAGAAAGCCTTTGGGACAAGTGTGAAACTTAGCTCTGCCTATCATCCTGAATCGGATGGACAGAGCGAAAGGACCATACAAACCCTGGAGGATATGCTCAGAGCCTGTATCCTTGAATTCGGTAGTAGCTGGGAGACTCACCTTCCTCTTGCAGAGTTCTCATACAATAACAGCTATCATGCCACCATCAAATGCGCACCATTCGAGGCACTCTATGGCAGGAAATGTCGTTCTCCACTGTGTTGGTCCGAGACCGGAGATTCTCAAATCATCGGCCCGGAACTGATACAGGAAACCACTGACAGTATCGCCATCATCCAGCAAAGACTTAAGGACGCCCGCTGTCGACACAAGTATTATGCTGACAAACGCCGCAAACCTCTGGAGTTCCAAATAGGCGATCACGTAATGCTCAAAGTTTCCCCCTGGAAGGGCGTTGTTCGCTTCGGGAAGAAGGGAAAGTTTGCTCCAAGGTACGTGGGACCTTTCAAGATCATCGAAAAGGTCGGACCCGTAGCCTATCGCCTGGAATTGCCTCCAGAACTCAGCCGTGTTCACAACGTTTTTCATGTGTCGCAACTCAAAAAGTGCCTCGTTGACGAGACCGCTCAAATCCTGATCGACACGGTTCACATCGACGACAAACTACACTTTGTTGAGGAACCTGTCGAGGTCCTAGATCGAGAAGTCAAAAAGACTAAGCGAAGCCGGATACCTATAGTCAAGGTGCGATGGAACAACCATCGTGGACCCGAGTTCACGTGGGAACGAGAAGATAAGATGAAGGAGGAATACCCTCATCTGTTCGCATAGTCATCATCTTTGTAATTCTAGAAATCTTGGAGACTATGTAATCGTAATCATGTAATCAGGGACCAATATTATTCAATAAAGTATCATGTTGTTCCTATTTGCTTATAAATATTCTCTTATTTGCATAACACCAAGTTTGGCTACTCATGACTCGTGCTGGAAAACACAAGTCGTGCATACTTAATCATGTAGACATTGGAGTGAACTATGTATCATTGAGCCAACATTTGTCATTATTCTAGCATTCATAAAGCATGGTTGTGTGTGTGTGTGTGGTGTCGTGTCAATTCTCTAACCGCACGCAATAGAGTTTATACATTGATACAAGGTGAGCTCGTAATTATAGTCCGGAATATAATTGCATCAAGGTCACAGGTGTATACGTGTATAAACAATTTGCTATTGTGTAACTATGAGTCGTGAACTCAAGGTTTGTGTAGGGAATTAACCAATGAATGTTGAAGGAGTGGTGGGTTAGCCGCTGGTACACCCTGTATATAAACCCCTTCAGCACAAGTTGGTTATGTCTGAAGCGAGACTTGGAATTAGGGACTCATAGTTAGCGTGGCAGCTGTGAGACGTTAAATTCAAGAGTTATTGAGGCAATTATTCACAGAAGATTGAAGGAGTGGTGGGTTAGCCGCTGGTACACCCTATATATAAACCCCTTCAATCCGAAATGAATATGTCTGATGTAAAGCTTGAAGGTGATGCCTTGTAGTGGAAAATAGTGTGTCGTCCTGTGTGTCATTGATCTAATAGGAGTCGAAAGAAACACTCAAGTGGGGTTGAAGGGGTGGTGGGTTAGCTGCTGGTACACCCTATATATAAACCCCTTCAGCTTGATTTGGGTGGTATCCAAGATGAATATTAGAGGTAGTGGCGCATAGTGGTCATCATGGGATCGTGTAATCTAAATCAAAACTTAATCAAGTATACAAAAATCTAAATTTCGGGACGAAATTCCTCTAAATTGGGGAGGATGTAACGCCCTGAAATTCGATTAGTAAACTAAGATCGTGAAATCATCGGAAACTATAGACTTTGGGTTCTGGACGATAAGTTCGGAACCCATATCATTGGAAAAATCTGTTTTTATCATTTAAAATGTTTATTTCATAAAACGACATTTACGCCTGAAAAATATTAATTTTTATGCTTTCGAAAAATAAAATGTTTTTATTTAAAAAGATTTCAAATAATTATTCGAAAAATGATTTTATAAAAGTTTTGCTGAAAAAGTTTTAGTTTGTTTAAAAACTTATGAACTCGACTAGTCTTGACCCGTAGGTAGCCTAAACCCGAACCCGAGTCACCCGAGTATTTAAGCGGGAAATCAAGTGTTCTTGCACCACCTCTTTCATTTTCACCAACACTTTCACAAAACCCACCCAAACACTCTCATTCTAGAGAGAGAAACTAGAGAGAGAAGTCTTCAAACTTCAAATCCGAGTCCACAAATCTGTTTGTTGTTGTTTTTGGTAAGATCTTCTTGAAAATCATACGTTTTTATCATCAAATCCGGCCCCGAATCGAGCAAAAACCCCAACTTTTGTGTCAAGTGTGTTCTTGGTCAAAAACCGTCATTTTTGGTGTCAAAATGCAAGTTTTTGTTGTTATAAATACTAGGAATCATTAGGTCTTTGAATTCCGAGCATTTCCATGTATAAAACATCAATTTTGGTCGAAAAATCACAAAAATCGCGATTTCCCGTAGGTTTCTCCGTCACCCGGGTCGAATCAGATCCTATTCGGTCGAATCAGATCCTATTCGGTCGAATCAGATCCTATTCGGTCGAATCAGATCCTATTCGGTCGAATCAGATCCTATTCGGTCGAATCAGATCCTATTCGGTCGAATCAGATCCTATTCGGTCGAATCAGATCCTATTCGGTCGAATCAGATCCTATTCAGTTGAATCAGATCCAGCCTCCTGTTTTTTTTTTTTTTTTTTTTTCAGCTTTAAAACCCAGTTTTTGCTCGAGGTCGCGTAGGCTTGTACTCTTAGACTTATAACACGTTGTTAACCTATTATGCCCTATTCTAGACTTAGAGGATCAACAAATTGGATAGCACTCGTCGCCTCTAGCAGCCTTACTAAACCAACAAGGTGAGTTCATAGCCCCTATTTAAGCTTTTCAAAACTATGGGGGTGGAAACATGGTAACTTTACACGGTTGGACAAAATCATTTATGCAAACACTCTTTAAACTATAAACCTTTGGATTTCTACACACGTGCGGAAATCCACAAGCTTTTTGGTAATCTATAAACTTTGGAAATCTATGAACATGGGGAAACCCATCAACTTATGGAGATCTAAGAACATTGGAAATCAATGAGTATGGGAAATTCTATGAACATTGACATCATGGGAATGGGAATCATATTCATGTCATCATAGTCATCGTGTCAGTATGGAAATCTAGAGATCAAAGCATCATGAGTTGAATTGGACGTGAGAGTCTATTCTACTCTCGGTAGAACTCACGACCATGAGTGGCAATTCTATTCTCGGTGGCACTCGTAACTCATGGGATTCTATACTAGTCTGGGTGGAATCCATAACTCTTGAGGACCTATACTAGTCTCGGTAGGGACCAAGAGAACCCAGGATTCTTTGGGGAGTCTATCCTACTCTCGGTAGAACCTAGCTGAGTCCTGGATGGCAAGAGCGAGGTAGTCTTGGTTTAAGTCTTGCGTGGGTTCAAATCAAGTCTTGTGTGATCATTGGGCTTCGTCATCATTCATCATCATTCATCATCATTCATTCACCATCATCTTGGATACTAGTAACACTTGGTATCTTGGCGTTGGATTATCTAGTAAACTTAGTATGCTCTAATTCACATGTCCTTGTTTATGCTTAACTGTTATGTGCTACATGTACCGTTGGGAGACCACAAATCTTTGAGTAATCTTATCACATACGACTCTAGTGGGAGAGTAATAACCTCGCTGAGAGTCCAGGAGAACATTTCATGTTTTACTTACTACAAAAACCTCTTTGGGAAAACCAAGAGATCTTTTCTTACAAGCCTTTTTTTTAAAAAACCGGGTATTATACCCAAACATAGTAGTATAAATTGTAGGAGTGGTGGGTTAGCCGCAGGTACACCCTATATATAAACCCCTACAACCTATACTAGTATATTTGTGTATAAACTCTTTTTCTTTAAACCTATGAATTCACTCATCTGCTTTATGTAGTTGACAGTTTGTTACATGTTTTCAGGAAATAAAGCAGCAGGAAATCCCTAGCAAGTTTAGAGGCCTTAGAGAGATGAAGGCTAGGCTAGAAGTTGTTTGGAACTTGATATTTTGTTTTAAAACAATTTGTTTCATGTTACCTGGTTGATGTAATATTTGACATTTTGGTTATGTTTATGCATTTAGACTTTTATACTATTGTGCTCAACAATCACGACTTCGTCGCCGCGCCTCGATTTTTCCGCCATCGCGATCGGGGTGTGACAGGAGTGGTCCTGAAGCTTGAACCTTTAGATCCTTCCCACTGTTAGGATAGGTTTATGTTTTTGTATAGATTTACACTCTTGTAGGCGGGCAGATACCCGGCCATTCTTGTAATACTTGAATTTTTATGGAATGTATAAATCTTTGTGCGGGTAGGACCGCCGCTTTCACTGGATGACTTGCTTTATGGACGTTATATGACTTGCTCATGCATATTATAGCTTAATTTGGCATTTGTTTTGCCGCATAAACCATATATGATTCGCTCGTGCATACTTTAACTTAGCAATTTTCCAAGTGTTTTGAACAAGTTAACCGTTCGACGCGCGGTTGTCAATAGGTTAGTGTTCAGTTTCCTCTATCATGATTTGTGCGGGTAGGAACGGCACTTTCATTTAGTGGGATGACCCAACTTTACCTATAACTGACCCGCGTGAAGGTTGGCTGTTTTTTTGTGTTTATGCGGGTTTTGCCGCCTTCCACACGCAACGACTTCTTCACACTTATTTATGCGGTGAAAACCGGCATATCAGTGTTTTGAATAAATTAACCGTTCGACGCGCGGTTGTCAATAGGTTAGCTCGGTTTCCTCTATCATGATTTGTGCGGGTAGGACCGGCACTTTCATTTAGTGGGATGACCCAACTTTACCTATAACTGACCTGCGTGAAGGTTGGCCGTTTTTTGTGTTTATGCGGGTTTTGCCGCCTTCCACACGCAACGACTTACTTCCCCACTTATATATGCGGTGAAGACCGGCATATCAGTGTGGAAAGTTTATAAGTATAAATGTAAGATCATCATCATCAATGTGATAAGGAGAATCATTTCCATTAGAAGTGGCTCTGGGCCTTTTCTTTTACAAGTTTGGAATTGATCTACATGCAGACTGTGTAATTGAGCTCCCTTCCATGTTCTTGGGAGTGTCATCGAGCCTTTCGAGCCGATATGCACTTGGTTCGGAATCTCGTTGTTTACGCAGTATGTAGTCTCCGACATTGAAGCTGCAGTTTTATTCGTGTTTTCCCCAACTGGGGTTCTACACGCATTAGCCTGCTCAGCGTTCATTACGCCACGAGGTGCGTGAGCGTCCCATCTCTGACAAATGCTTCGACAATGTCCTTCAAGTGTACGCATTCCTCGGTGTTGTGGCCTCTTGTCCTGTGGAAGTCACAGAATTTGCTCTGATCAGCGTTGTGACGCTCTCGGATTATTGGAGCCTTTGGCCATGGGAGCCTCTCGGTGTCAAATATTTCGGTGACGCTTTTGGTGAGTGGCGTCCATCTGGAGTTCCGGTTCGACGACCGCATGTTATCCTTTCCGCCTAACCGAGGGTGCGAGCCGGATGAGGTGTCAAAGTTTACCCTTGACTGCCAAATACCTAGCTTCCTCTTTTTGTTTAGTCGGGCGGTAAGGACATTGTTTTCTCTTGTTTTCTGGGTGTAGAGGTTTGTGCTCTGGGGAAGATCTCTACCCAGTTGCTTTTCCGTTTCCGCGAAGCATTTAGCTGCTGTCATGATGGCATCCCACGTGGATGGCATCCCACGTGGATGGCATGCCGTCTTTACCCGTTAAGGTGCGGATGAGCTCTGGGTCCTTCGCGCCTTGGATGAAAGTAGCGCGAACAAGATCTTCGCTAATACTGCCCAGACTTAGCTTCTTTGAATTGAAGCGCGTGATGAAGTCTAGTAAAGACTCATCTTCCTCTCGGATGCAGTTGAGGATTGTCCATTGCTCTTCCGTGTACTTTCTTTGTTGACTGAAGTGTTGGCTGAACTTCTGTTGGAAGTCTGCCCAATCGTAGATGTGGTGGACCGGTAGACGGTCGAACCACGCTCTGGCTGCTCCAACCAGCGTCATCTGGAACATATAACACCACGTGGATTCCGTCCAGTTGCTGACGGTTGCCCCCGCTATGAATCTGTTCAAATGATCGTCTGGGTCGGATATACCATCATATGTGCCTATATTGGACATTTGTTTGGCACTTCTTGGGGCAATTGCTTCCGCAATGTCCCTTGCAAATTTGGACGTTCCCGCATTTGCAGCAGTTGGTCTGAAGGTTTTAGAGAAGTCACGTGGGTTTCCACCCGCGTTTTTTGGTTTGAAAGCTTCTCTAAAATTCCTTCTCGGTTGGAAGTCCGTATCCTTACGCTTACCTTTCGCCCTATGGCGAGGGTTTGCGTCGGTGTCGGATTCCTCCGAATCACCGTCCGAGTACTCGCACTCACTGCTCATGTTGAGCTGTTGAGTACTTCCGAATTCGTCAGCCTGTTGGAGTGAACGCAAGCGTTCATCCAACTCAGCTTGGAATTCCTTCTGGCGTGCTTCGGCCCACGCTTTAACTTGATCGAGTGTTTGGCAGGGGAGCCTCGTCTGTTGTCTCTCCAACTGGGTATTGGTGAATCCCAGTGAAGGATTGTTTACTGCACTTGCCCCGGCTCGGGTAACCGGGGTAGTGTTCGTAAAATTTGTGTGCTCGCCGGTGTTCCTCCCAGTAGCTGGGGTTGTGATTACCGGGATTTCTTGGTCACTCGCTGGCTTTGGCAGCGGAGTAACCTTAACCATCTTTCCAGAAGTTTGAAAAAACTGAAAATGAATTAGTTCTAGCTTTTATGCACGGATGGCGCCAATGAAGAAACACTAAGTGACCCCTGGGCAGATTACGGATAATCTGGGGGTTAAATAGATGTTTCCCACGAGGGTTAGGTCCGACAAAGATGGTTCTTCAGATGACCTGCAAAACAGACACCGTGAGCTCGTCACTGAGAAGGGGGGGGGGGGGGTACCTCCTTGTGACCACCCTCCGGCGTGAGAATCAGACTAGATTGCTCTTGAATATAAGTGTATATTAAGAGAATTAGCTAGAGAGAAGATAAGATAATGAGATAAGATCAGATGATCATACCATTCCAAGGTGTTGGAGTATTTATAGCCGAAGGTAGGTTTCCAAGAAGGTACAGCCGGCTGAATAGTATTCCTGTTCTGCCAACTGTGGGCTACGCACATGCCATGCTGGTGGTTGGTGGGTAGGCAGCGGCTGATAGTGACCAGGCCGGCTGTGTACTATTCCTTTTCCACCAACTGCAGGCTATGCACGTGCTACGACAGGTTGGTGAGTAGGCAGCGGCTGATAGTGACATTAAGTAATAGAGCATGTTGCTCGTTGTACTGTTGTCAGTGAGCTGTCGCAGCTTTGGTCAGATCTTTTGTCCATACCTCGTCAGGTACAGTACAAAAGATCCTCCAGTATCGTGCGGACTGGCTCATTTGGGCGGGAGTATTCCCGGCTTTGGGCGGGAGTGTTCCCGGCTTGCTCATTCCCTCTTCAGGTGACATTACTGAATTATTTGAGAGTTAAGTGCCTTGTGCGTGTAGCCTTGTTGCGCGGGTAGCCTTCCCTGATGGCTAGTATCCGTAGCTGCGGGAACAGGCGGAGTACGTTACCATCGGAAGGCTTTTCCTGCGGGAACAGCTTGCGTACTGCGCGTAAGGACGTCACGTCTCTGAGCATGGTTGGTCCTGCGGATCCAGTTGGTCTTTGCGCAGACGTCCCTCTAAGGAAAGTCTTGCGAGTTCAACTGCGCAGACGTCTCTCTTCGAGGTGAGTCTTGTGGGTCCAACCGCGCAGACGTCCCTGTTCAAGGTGAGTCTTGCGGGTCCAACTGGGCTCTACTGGGACCTACCTGTTCACCTATTTTACTTATTTTAATCGTTTTGGGGACATATGCGTTCGTAGATATTTTTTTATATTATATAGTACTCAACTGCAACTGTTTATCCTTGTGTGTTTATCAGTTTGCCTAACTTGCTATTTGCTTACTTGCTTTGTTTGAATGCTACTTGCTTATTTTGGCAACCGATGTCCATTTTTATGGCACGGTTTAGTCCTTGCTTTGGTAACCAATGTCCATTATATGGATTGGTTGAGCCATTTCTTTATGGTTTGCTTTCGTTATAATTGTTTGACTGTTATGTGCTATGGCTTATCTGTATATCTCACAGGAACAGTTTGCATTTTTACATAGTATTATATAGTGTCTAAAATCTGGTGATTTACTCACTCAACCTTGTGTTGACAAAACCTACTTGTATTTTTAACGCATATGCAGGTTATCGTGTGACGTGATTTTCAAGATTGTTTAAAGCAACTTAGGATGCATGTTAGAGAAGAAGACACAAGAATTTAATGTTGGATGTTTGTCGTACTTGTTTATTTTATATGTTTGATGTACTTGAATATTTAATAAAATTTAATAGATATTGTCACATTTAATATTGCATAATAGTACCTTGCGAGCTGTGACAATCAATTCGCGCCCCGGCATTTCCGCCGTAGGTTGGGGTGTGACAGCTACGGGCTCTATTTGGTTTTGTTTGTTGGTAATTGGTTGTTCAAGTAAAAAATAAAAGTGAACCAATGTTATCTTGTTTAGACCTATAGAGGAAGAATTGAACAGAGATATATGACATAATAACCAGATTGTCAAGATCCAAAAGGCATTTGGTTTACTAGGCACCTTACTAAACCCTGTTGGAAATCAGGCCCAAGAACACGAACATAAAACTAAATATCAACCAACATCGACTCTTTTTTAATTATAATTACCGACTCTTAAATTACATGAACCATAACTATCTATACTAACACTCTAACTTAGAAAACTAGAAACTTCAATCTAGGAAACTAAATAATTCTTATAATCTTACCATACAAAATAAATTTACTAAAATAAACATATTAAAATACTTTCACTTAGCCCCTTCAACTTTCTTGATAAATTGTTACAGGAATAACTTCCAATATTCCTCCTTTATCCTGAATACGACACATTCTCTTTCTTTCTTTTCCTACGTGTTCTTTTTTTCTTTAACTCGAAAACGAGTTTCTTTTTCTTGCTTAAATTCTTGCGAATTCTTTCATATTATAACCCGAGTTGGGTATCTTACTCTTTCTTCTAATCAGAGGATCATATTACTTTCTTCTTTCTATATTCAAGATCAGGCTCTTGACTACTTTTATTCTTCAAGATCTGGCTCTTGAGTGCCTTCTTTTTTCAAGAACTGACTCTTGACTGCCTTTTACCTTTTATTTTTTAGTAGGATCAGTTTTGTTATTCAAAAATGGATGGTGGCGCAACTTGTTGCCCGCTTACCTGGCTCTCTATTATAATTGGATTTTTTTTAGTTAAGTGATATTATTATATTACCTTCTACTTTCTTTCAAGAAACAAATTCTTGATTTACCTTCTTTCTTACTTCTTTTTATTTCATCGAGAAAAGAATCTTGATTTCCTACTTAGCCGGAAACAATCTTGTAAACCCAGTTCCTTCTTCTTGTTCACGGTTTATTGAACCCAAAACAAACTTCTTGATTGCTTTCAAAACGTTTACCTACATGCCTACTTTTAATTTAATTCCTTTCTACTTTTCATATTATTATTCCAATAAAATTCACCTCCCCACGTGACCTGCTAGCTTGCTTTCTACTTTTTTCTTCTACCTTCTATGTCTATTCTACTAGCGAGAGGTGTGTGCTGGCTTAATATCATATAACCTACTTGTGTGCCAGGTTGCTTACCTCACCTTCCGACCTTCCTACATGCTTTCTTTAGGTACTTGCTTAATTAAATTATGACAAAATAGCAAACATCCTTTATGTTTGATCGTTTTTTCAATGAACGTTCTTTAACGAAAGTAATGGCAAAAAACATCCTTTACGTATAAAAACTCTATCACATTATATCATTTAGTCTTAACCCTGTTAATTTTTCTTGTTAAATATGGTTATGTGCAAGGAATAATTATCTATTAATGAGGGTATTTTTGTAAATTTGCATATTTATCTATTAATTGAAAATAAAAACATAAATATAATTAAAAAAATATTTTATAAAATAATTAAAAAGAATATATATATATATACAAGTAATAATATTATATATTATTAATATATAATATAAATAATATTATATATATAAATAATATTATATATTTGCTTTTATTTTTAATTATTAAATAAATGTGTAAATTTACAAAAACATCCTCATGTGCCTTGCACATAACCATATTTAACGAGAAAAATTAACTGGGTTAAGACCAAGGAACAAAATGTAATAAAGTTTTTATACGTAAAGGATGTTTTCTGCCATTACTTTTGCTAAATGACGTCCATTGAAAAACGATCAAACATAAAGAACATTTCTTGCTATTTTGTCTTAATTCAAATCCAAGTGAGGACTTTTATCTCCTCAAAACGACTTTCTATGTTTTTTGTAATCACAAAACAAAAGAAGAATAACCACCTGCTTGCTTATTTCTATTTTATTCCTGCAAGTCTTCGATCTCTTTTTGTTTAATTAATGCTAATGCTTCTAATTTAACCCCACCCGGCCTTTTTCGTTGACTTTTGAGGGGTGTTTGGGATTCCTTATTTTACATCCTTATACCTTATTTAAGGAATACGGTATAAGTTACAAAATTGTAATTTATACCTTATACACTCACAAAACCTAACTTTCCCAAACACCTTATAACTTATAACCCATAAGTCATAAGCTATAAGGAGCCAAAATTAGGAATCCCAAACATCCCCTTGATAATCATCCGCGGTATGAATGTTTTTTCCCAACCAATCTTAATTAATTGAATAAAAAATTAACTACAAATTGCCTACTCCATTGTTGATCTCACATTCTCTTCTCGGTTTGATCAGATGCCTTCTTGCTTCCTCTTCTTAGCCCCAAATTTAACGGGGTTGCTCCCATTCTCATAAATTACCTCAAAACAGCTTCCTTTTCGTCAAGCTCTTATACCAATTGTTGGAAATCAAGCCTAAGAACACGAACACGAAACTTGATCTCAACCAAGATCGATTATTCTTTTATTGTAATTCTTGACTTTTAAATTACATGAACCCTAACCATCTATTATACTAACACTCTAACTTAGATAACAAGAAACTTCAATCCAGGAAATTAAACAATTCATATATTTTTTACCATACTAATTAAACTTACTAAAACATATATACTAAAATACTTTCATTTAACCCCTACAACTTTCTTAATAACTTGTTTAAGGATTAACTTTCAATAAACTTACTATCCAGTATACTGTTATTTTTATGTAGTTGACAACACACAATCAGTTTTACATAGCAAAGCAATTTGATAGGTCGACAAACTATCAACACAACTAGTTATTCTAATATATACTTAACAGTTTTTGCTATCAGTTCTAAACATAAAATTGGCTTGATATGTGGAGACATTATGTCAGACTTTCTTAATTGTTAGTTCTACATCTTCTTTTTGTTGTAATATATGTTATTACCGACTTGGTTTCATTACTTTAATTTATACAATATATATACATACGCGTGCACACACATATATTTACCAGGCCGTCTTTGACCCATGTAGGGCTCGACCGATGTCTAGGGCATGATCTCGATAAGTGCATGAATTTTTTATAAAAAAGTTATATATATGTATTTGTAAGTCCCCGGTCCCGGTGCCCTACATTAGACGTTAGATTTACTCATAAACACAGTTATAACTATCAGAGTGAATTAAAACTTTCGTGAAAATAATTAAAACTTCAACCATCATTACAAAATCTTGGAATTAAACAAAACATTCAAACATGTCTTTCAAGTTCTAACATTGCATAATATCATAACTTCCAATCTTTAGATGTTAGCTTCATTATTCTTCTGCCATGTGTGCTTCTCAATCCAGCTGCTTCATCATATTTGCCTCTGTGCATACTAAAAGTCAGTTACGCTAAGTGAGTTCTAGTTTAACAGGCAACCTACCATACATACACATACTTACACATACGTATCCGGAGATACACATTACTTACATAACCTGTTTATCATTCTTCCATCCATACATTAATAGTTACTTTTATACTTACTCATATATAATCATTCGTACTTAACATAAAGAGCCTTTCGCCTTATAACATTCCCAGATATTATTAGGGTCCGCAACCCTTTAACCTTTGCAGATATTATTAGGGTCTACAAGCCTTTAACATTCACAGACATTATTAGGGTCTGCAACCCTTTAACATTCGCAGATATTATTAGGGTCTGCAAACCCTTAACCTTTGTTGGGCTAGGCTTGTTTAGATGGTTTATACTTAATCTCATTGGGCTTGGTATGTATGTAACACCGAAAACACTATATTTTCGGCAGGCTTGTATTTTGGGTTTGGGCCGAGGGTATGCTAGGCTATATATATGTATCGTATTAGGTCATTAGTAGGTTGATCATTAAAGAAGTTGGTTGTGGTTAATAGGTTACATGCTTTGCATTTAAATCATATTGTAATCGATATTGAGGGCTTAAGCACCCGATGTTAATACATGTTTTTGAAGCTTATTGTGTGTTGGTTTGTGTTTGTTCTTCGTTATTATTGAATTACCTTGTTGTTAGTTTCTGCCTAATAACAAATTTGTTTGATATCACATTGAAAGATCCTGATTTGGGACTTATAATTGGTATAAGAGCCTATAGACCTACACTAGGCTCGGTTTTGGTGATATCAAAGATTCAAGATCGTGTTTTGGTTGATAATCAGTGGGTATTTTTCTAGAAATAAAGATAACGGGTATTCTAGTGTTCTTTGGGAAAGCTTAACAAATTAGGGATAAAATCTTTTCAAAAATTTAAGATTTTTAAATCCCTGATATTTGGGGATCAAATTTGTTACGAAGTTTACCAAGTCAAAGATCAAGATTCTTGGGCAACAATTAAGGGTTCTCAGCAACAATTCAACTTATTCTTGGCAACAATTCAAAGTGATAAAGGTTATCGGGTTCAAGGTTCTCGGTTAAGGTTCTCGGTCATGGTTCTCGGGTTTATTTTGGTGATTTCCGCTCTGATCAAGGGTTCTTGAGAAACAAAAGGTTCTCGGGTTCATTTTAGTGATCTCGGCTCAGATCAAGGGTTCTCGGGATCAGTTGGGTGTTCTCGACTAGTGTGTTCTCTGTTCTTGGGCTCTCGACCACAGATAAACTTAGTGGTTCTTGGCTTCCACTGTTCTCAGGTTTTCAGTTTGGTTTTGGGCCTTGGCCGTTTGGACTATTATTTGAACTCTTGATTGAAATGGACAAGTTAAGCAACATATCATCCAATGCTGCATTGCATCTAGAGTTGGATTCCATTATGGGAACTACCACTCGTGTACCCCGTCTACCGTCTCATGAGGGGTTTGCTGAGTGGAAGTTCAGGTTCTAAAAGTACGTGAACATGAAGGATGCAAAGATTAGGAGAAGCATTTTCAGGGGTCCTCAACCTATCACTTATGAGAAAGAAGATGGTGAAGTAGCTGTAAATCCCGTTTCAATGTACTACAACGAGGATTTTGAAAAGATTAAGGAGGATGAGAAGGCTCTTGCCACTCTAACCATGTCACTTTCACCTAAAATCGCTCAAGGATTCAGAGAGCTATTGTCTGCAAAAGGTTTGTGGGAAGTCCTTATTGAGGTGTATGAAGGGCATGCGGATATGAGAAAAAACCGACAAGATCTGCTATGTCAAAGGTTTAACATGTTTAACCATGTTCTTGGTGATTCTTTGGAAACACAACTTCAGTGATTCGTCACCTTGGTCACTGAGATGAGAACTGCTAATATTCACTTGACTCTCATTAAGATCAACAACAAACTGGTGAACTCCCTGCCTTAGAACTGGGATTTGAACATGGCAGTGTTCAAGAAGACCAATACTTGGCCAGACTCACCTTGTCAGAAGTTATGACAATCATCAAATCTTGTGAAATGGATGACAAGCAGCGTGCTATTAATCATGCCAATTCTTACAAAGCTGCTGGTTTTAGTGCTGCTTTGAACAATGCATTCGTCTCACAAGATAACTTTTCTCTGTATAATTCTTCTCATGGACAGTATACTTGACGACCTCAAGAAAATTTCCAGATGTTTAGATCCTCCCAAAGTCAAAGTTATCAACCAACCCAGCAACCTCCGGTGTTTTATCGCCAATCCAACCCACCGACCAAGCCTTGTTCAGAAGAAACCAGTTCATCCTCTAGAAAAATTCCTACAATAACAAAGGAGATGCAAAAAAACATTGAGTTAATGGCAGGATTCATGAACTGCTACAATGTTTTTCTTGCTGGGGACTTGGTTCATCCAGTCGTAGTTGCTGAATTGGATCAAATCCATCATGACGATGTGAAGGAAATGGATATTTTTTGCCAAATATCCATGACCGTGTTTAGTGCAGAGAAATTTACCAAGAGAACAGGCAGAAACAACTGGAACTTGCCGACTGACAAGAAGGTGGGATTAAATAAAGACACTCTGAGGTGTTATAACTGTCACGAGTCCGGTCGTTGGTTCCAGTGGGTGGTGCTAGAGGAGAAAATGCAGCTGGTGCTAGAGAGAATGAGCGGGATTTGATGGCTCTGCAGTTTGATTGGACTGACCAGATGGAATCACTCAACATAAACAGTCAGACTGTGAACCTTGATCAGATTGATGCCGTTGAAGTAGAGAACGATGCAGAGGAGCTAGTAAAGGATCTACAATTTTCATTCATGGCCTCCACTTCTCCCAGCTCATCAGGGGTAAGTTCCAAATTATGCTCTCAATCTTGTGTTAAAGAGGTAGAATTGTACAGAATACACAATAGCAACCTGATTAGAGAAACGGAAGGCATAAAACATGAAAATATCACCCTTAAGAAATATTGAAAAATCTCTAAAGTAAAAACTAGAGACACAACAAAAGGATTTCTCTAAACTTCAAAATGATTTTAGTGTAAAGTGCTGTCACTACTTAGATGCAAAACAACAAATTGCCGAACTAACTGCCAAGTTAGACGCTTCTAAGTGGGAGATTGCAAAATTAACTAATAAATTTCAAAATGTTCAATTCAACTTTAAGAAATTTGATGTCTCTAGGGCTGTTGTTGAATCTATGATTGAAAAACAGCTAAAATGGAAAGAGAAAAAGGGTGAGGGTATCGGGTACAACGAGGTTCCTCCTCAATATAATGATAATTACACTGGGTTTCCTCTTTCTAAAAAAGAGGAAACAAAGGAATCGTTCATACAGTACGGCAAGCCGACTGCAAATGAAACAGTTGGTCATGGTTCAGTCAAACATATTGAACCAACCTTGAGAGTGAACGATACCAATGTGCTTACTTCACGTGTAGATGAAGTAATTATAGAGGATTGGACTGATGAGGAGGAAGATCCATTTGTTTTAACTAATAAAGACTTTAATTCTACTGTTTCTTTAAATTTACATGCTTTCAATTTTATTGATATTGATGCTTGTGTGGGCCTTGTTTTTAAAAGCAAAGATGATTGTGTGGTTGATCCTTCTAAGACATTTAAAACTTGTGGTGTAGTTTCAAATAATATTGACAAAATAAGATTTTGAATAAATATTTGTCACCTAAGTTTGTTAAAGAATGGAGTTCAAGTGTGCATGATTGTAATTGATCAAATGTTCAAGCTAAAACGGGGCAAACTAGCTCATATAAAAGGTCAAAACCAGGGGTTGGCCACAATGAATTTTCTATTTAAAAGACAAACATGTTTTAATTGTGACACTTCTGAACACATTGCTAGAATTGTCCGCACCGTCTTTATGTCCCATACTACGGACATAAACAAAGGAATCTGCCTCGAAATACCTTTAATAAACTTAATTATAATAAATCAAGGTATTACAAGTCAAATCCCTCTGATGGTGATTGGAAACGAAACAAGGTTGAAAGGTTGAAATCCTATCAGACTAAGCCTGCCATGTTTCGAAAGCATGATGGAAAATCGATTTTGGTCCCAAGATCAAAGACGACCTCTAGATCGAAATCGATCTGGAAACCAAAATCCAACGTAACTTCTGTCCGCAAACCAGAGACAAAGCCAACCATTTGCATTAGTCACAAAATTTTGAAAACCGGCTATAAAAGGTTGCCTAAATCTTCTGTGTCCAAATCACTGAAAGCTTCTTGTTCGATCTTAGATAACCATGAAGACATGTCATGGCAGCCTGTATCTTGCATATATAAATCAGGGGTACCCAACATTACAATGGACTGGGTACCATATACGAATTAATCTTGCACATCGTGCATGAACAACTATGGAGGAATATCATCAAGCCTTGGTATGTTGATAGTGGCTGTACCAGGCACATGACAGGAGACATCTCTCAACTACACAATATGCAACAAATTAATGGAGGGAATGTTTCCTTTGCGGGAGGAGAAAAGGGGAAGATCACACAGAAGGATGTTGTAAGTAATGATGTTCTTAAGTTCGAAAATGTCAATTATTATCCAGAGTTGAAACACAGTCTGCTCAGTTTCTTGCAAATATGTGACAAGGGTTTTTCAACACATTTTACAAACAAAGAGTGTCTGATTTTAAAGCCTGGTATCATCATACTGGTATCATCATACCAGAAGAATGAGTTCTTGTTCGATCACAAATAAAAGATAATGCATATTTGATCGACATGAATAAAATTGTTCTAGAAGAAATCACATGTCTATTTTCAAAAGTGTCGGAGGATAATGCCATGCTTTCGCATCGTCATCTTGGTTATGCTAATGTTAAAACTCTAAACCGTCTTGCTAAAATCAACATTGTCCGTGACTTGCTTGTTAAAGATTTTGTAACAACTGAGAAATGTGTAGCTTGTGCACTAGGTAAACATCATCCTAAATCACACAAGCCAAAACTGGTCAATACTATATCCTCAGTCTTTCAGTTGCTTCATATGGATTTGTTTGGTCCTGTTCATGTATTGAGTCTCTCTCGCAGTGCACATCTTGTTACTCGCTTACCCATTATCCAGATATAGATTGGTTTGTGTTAATATTACTAAAATTTTAACAAAAAAAATTTATTAAACCAATGATTGTCTGGTTATAACTGATGACTACTCACGTTTTACTTCGGTGTTTTTCTTGTTAAATAAGAATGAAACTGTAGAACTGATAAAGAGCTTTGTGGTCCTAATGGATAATCAAATCAATTTGAAGTTAAAAGGAATTCGATGTAACAATGGCATGGATTTCAAAAACTCAACGTTAAATCACTTTTGTGCCGGGAAAGGGGTGCTCGGACAATACAACTCAACTCGTACACGACAACAAAATGGTGTAGCTGAGAGAAGGAATAAAACCCTAACTGAGGCCGCAAGGATTATGTTGTGCAACTCGAAGCTACCTCTGTTCTTCTGGGCTGAAGCAGTCAACACATTGTGCTGTGTTCAAAATCAGGTGCTAATCAACAAAACACAGGTAAAAATTCCTTATGAGATTGTCTATGGTCACGAGCCCACTGTAGCACACTTCCGTGCTTTTGGATACCCATGCACTTTGCTGAATCTCGAATCAACTACAAAATTTGAAGCAAAGGCGGATGATTGCTACTTCGTTGGTTATGCTGGTCGCGCAGCTTACAGAGTTTATAACAAGGCAACAAAATAGATTGTGGAATCTTACGATGTGTGCTGGCTACAGGAAACTGAAATCGATGCTCGTGTCGGTCCTGAGTGGTTATTTGCTTATAATTAATTGTTTAAGCCGTTGAATTTGTTTTTAGTTGTTGATTCAAGGTATTCAGGTTCAGGGACTTCAGGTGCTGTTGACAAAGAAGAAGTCATCTCTGTTGGTTTCGAAAAGTCTCCGATGATGTGTGTAGATCCGTCGGAATTGTTTGATACTACACAGCCTTCGTCTTCAAGTCCACATGAACATGATCCTGAGACTGATTCTTCACAAAAGTCTCTCGAAGAGTGTGATTTGCATACAGCTGATGTTTAGTCAGTAGAGGGGGAGAGTACCATTCGTTAAATATTTGGTAGCACTCTATTTCCAGATATCATACCAAACAAATACATTGCTAGTACCTCGGCATCTGGATGGAGAAACCCACTCTCTGAACCCTTGGAGACCAAACAAATTTGCCGGTTACCAGTTCTGTTCCCGACCATTCTGCTCCAACAAGGATTCAACGGGATCATCTAATCAAGAATGTCATAGGTGCCCTTGAAATGGGCGTCTCAACCAGAAGTCAGACAGGAAACATCAACAGCTGTCTGTATTCCTGTTTTTTTTTCTCAGATTGAGACGAAGTCCGTCGAAATGGCTTTGCAACAACCAAGTTGGGTGGAAGATATGCATGAAGAGTTAAACCAGTTTGAGAAACATAAGGTTTGGAGATTGGTTGAGTTACTCATCGGGAAAACAACAATAGATATGAGATGTCTGGTCCCTGATTTCAGTTGGATCTTACTTAATCATGTTATAACTCACACAGATTGATGTGTCGACAAGGGAGTTAATGACGGGTTGCTATATTTAGAAAGACGACCGTTTGTTAAAGGCGGAATCAATAACAAACATACGGTTGCATAATCAGTATTCAATGATAACCAACACAAACAAGATTCACTCAAAAGATTTCCATTAATATAACATTCATCATAAAAATAGGATAATCGATTTAGGGATTCTTGAAGGAGGGTTTATCCGTACAACGACAGCCTTCACACACAATATTCTATCTTAATAAATGTGTCTGTCTGCCCTTGTGCGTGTGTTCTGTCTTTGTGCGTTTTTTTTGCGGCGTGCCCTAAAACATTCTATTTATAGGCCTGCCACCATAGTACAGCTGCCATTCCTTCTAGAAACCCTAAACGTACATACATATTCAAATTACATAATCAGAAAATAGTCTAAGTGTAAAACAAGTCTTCCGGGTAGGCTTTACATCAATCTTCACTTTCCGAGTACGCTGTGTACTCTGCCATCCTTCAGGACTTGGTAACATAGAAGTGTGCCTGGGATCAGTTTCCAGGTAGACTTTACTTGAGGAGTATTTTACAAAGTAAAATACTCACCGGGTAGACTTCAGTCTTCTTGACTTTGCCAGACTTTTTCCGACAAACCCTTACGAGCAACCTTGTTCTTCAATGGTCCATTTCAACTCTTTGCTATAAAATAACTTATTAGCAAAGTGTACTCGGGAGTATTGTACCTTGCTTGAGTTGAACCCCGCTCAATGTTACTTAGAGATATTCCATTTACATCAAGCTTGTTCGGACCACTATTATTAATGAATACATTGCCCGGTCTTCCAATTACTTGGCTTCATGGACTTGGTTAGCCAATAGATTAATCGGGAGTGAACCTTACTTGGCTATGAAGACCAGACTTGCTTGATAAAGTGAACCTTGCTCGGATTTACATAAACTAGTGAACCTTGCCCGGCAATGCACTAATTTGCAAACCTTGCTCGGATATCCACTAAAGAAGACTACCTGAAGATAACCTTGCCCGATAGACAAAATATCGTACCTGGCTAGGTAAAAGCTTGCTCGGATGTCCATGGTGTGCCCGGATCCATACTTAGAGAATTCAGAGGAGGTTGAGAAGATTTCCAATCTTCCATGTACTTTATTTTGGTCAAATCTTTGACTCAACAATCTCCCCCTAGATTGGAACACCTCAGCTGACCCAAAACATTTCTAAGGTTACTTACACTTAGTCAAAAATACACATCAAATTCAAAGTCAAATTTACATATTCAAATAACATAAGCAAATTACATATTCAAAAGCTGTCCGAAGACATTACATTACAAAACCTAATCTAGGAATTTTGACTCTTCCATTCATTGTAGGCAGCTTGTCTTCTCATTGCCATTACAGATGCAGCTGTTTCCCTAAAGTTATTGAGAATTTGGTAGTGAATGTGCCCTTCTGGAATCACCAAATCTCTTATATCCATCAAGTCTTCATTATGCAAATAGGTCAAATCTGCATCTTTCTTGATTATAGCCAGAACTTTTCCATCAGAATTTTTCAGTACATAGTGACCAACATTTTCTTTGTATTCTTTTTCAGCAATGATACCATTCTTTTGCACAGTGTAGTTGGGCTGTGTCATTCTTCTTTCAAGACTTATGCAAGTGTTCATATTTGACAGTGGATTCCTATCTCTGACATTCATCACAAAATCTCTTTCAGCAATGTCCATTCTCTTCAATTTTTCTGTCCTCTTTGACTTGTGAAGCTGAATTAATTTCCAACTTCTCTTTTGTCTTAAGAATGGGAACCCCTTCTCATAAACTAGTTAACCTTGCCCGGCAATGCACTAATTTGCAAACCTTGCTCGGATATCCACTAAAGAAGACTACCTGAAGATATCCTTGCCCGATAGACAAAATATCGTACCCGGCTAGGTAAAAGCTTGCACAGATGTCTATGGTGTGCCCGGATCCATACTTGGAGAATTCAGAGGAGGTTGAGAAGATTTCCAATCTTCCATGTACTTTATTTTTGTCAAATCTTTGACTCAACAATCTCCCCCTAGATTGGAACACCTCAGCTGACCCAAAACATTTCTAAGGTTACTTACACTTAGTCAAAAATACACATCAAATTCAAAGTCAAATTTACATATTCAAATAACATAAGCAAATTACATATTCAAAAGCTGTCCGAAGACATTACATTACAAAACCTAATCTAGGAATTTTGTCTCTTCCATTCATTGTAGGCAGCTTGTCTTCTCATTGCCATTACAGATGCAGCTGTTTCCCTAAAGTTATTGAGAATTTGGTAGTGAATGTGCCCTTCTGGAATCACCAAATCTCTTATATCCATCAAGTCTTCATTATGCAAATAGGTCAAATCTGCATCTTTCTTGATTATAGCCAGAACTTTTCCATCAGAATTTTTCAGTACATAGTGACCAGCATTTTCTTTGTATTCTTTTTCAGCAATGATACCATTCTTTTGCACAGTGTAGTTGGGCTGTGTCATTCTTCTTTCAAGACTTATGCAAGTGTTCATATTTGACAGTGGATTCCTATCTCTGACATTCATCACAAAATCTCTTTCAGCAATGTCCATTCTCTTCAATTTTTCTGTCCTCTTTGACTTGTGAAGCTGAATTAATTTCCAACTTCTATTTTGTCTTAAGAATGAGAACCCCTTCTCATAAACTAGTGAACCTTGCCCGGCAATGCACTAATTTGCAAACCTTGCTCGGATATCCACTAAAGAAGACTACCTGAAGATAGCCTTGCCCGATAGACAAAATATCGTACCCGGCTAGGTAAAAGCTTGCTCGGATGTCTATGGTGTGCCCGGATCCATACTTGGAGAATTCAGAGGAGGTTGAGAAGATTTCCAATCTTCCATGTACTTTATTTTTGTCAAATCTTTGACTCAACAATCTCCCCCTAGATTGGAACACCTCAGCTGACCCAAAACATTTCTAAGGTTACTTACACTTAGTCAAAAATACACATCAAATTCAAAGTCAAATTTACATATTCAAATAACATAAGCAAATTACATATTCAAAAGCTGTCCGAAGACATTACATTACAAAACCTAATCTAGGAATTTTGTCTCTTCCATTCATTGTAGGCAGCTTGTCTTCTCATTGCCATTACAGATGCAGCTCTTTCCCTAAAGATATTGAGAATTTGGTAGTGAATGTGCCCTTCTGGAATCCCCAAATCTCTTATATCCATCAAGTCTTCATTATGCAAATAGGTCAAATCTGCATCTTTCTTGAATATAGCCAGAACATTTCCATCAGAATTTTTCAGTACATAGTGACCAACATTTTCTTTGTATTCTTTTTCAGCAATGACACCATTCTTTTGCACAGTGTAGCTGGGCTGTGTCATTCTTCTTTCAAGACTTATGCAAGTGTTCATATTTGACAGTGGATTCCTATCTCTGACATTCATCACAAAATCTCTTTCAGCAATGTCCATTCTCTTCAATTTTTCTGTCCTCTTTGACTTGTGAAGCTGAATTAATTTCCAACTTCTCTTTTGTCTTAAGAATGGGAACCCCTTCTCATAAAATAGTTAACCTTGCCCGGCAATGCACTAATTTGCAAACCTTGCTCGGATATCCACTAAAGAAGACTACCTGAAGATATCCTTGCCCGATAGACAAAATATCGTACCCGGCTAGGTAAAAGCTTGCTCGGATGTCTATGGTGTGCCCGGATCCATACTCGGAGAATTCAGAGGAGGTTGAGAAGATTTCCAATCTTCCATGTACTTTATTTTTGTCAAATCTTTGACTCAACAATCTCCCCCTAGACTGGAACACCTCAGCTGACCCAAAACATTTCTAAGGTTACTTACACTTAGTCAAAAATACACATCAAATTCAAAGTCAAATTTACATATTCAAATAACATAAGCAAATTACATATTCAAAAGCTGTCCGAAGACATTACATTACAAAACCTAATCTAGGAATTTTGTCTCTTCCATTCATTGTAGGCAGCTTGTCTTCTCATTGCCATTACAGATGCAGCTCTTTCCCTAAAGATATTGAGAATTTGGTAGTGAATGTGCCCTTCTGGAATCACCAAATCTCTTATATCCATCAAGTCTTCATTATGCAAATAGGTTAAATCTGCATCTTTCTTGATTATAGCCAGAACTTTTCCATAAGAATTTTTTAGTAAATAGTGACAAACATTTTCTTTGTATTCTTTTTCAGCAATGATACCATTCTTTTGCACAGTGTAGTTGGGCTGTGTCATTCTTCTTTCAAGACTTATGCAAGTGTTCATATTTGACAGTGGATTCCTATCTCTGACATTCATCACAAAATCTCTTTCAGCAATGTCCATTCTCTTCAATTTTTCTGTCCTCTATGACTTGTGAAGCTGAATTAATTTCCAACTTCTCTTTTGTCTTAAGAATGGGAACCCCATCTCACAAACTAGTGAACCTTGCCCGGCAATGCACTAATTTGCAAACCTTGCTCGGATATCCACTAAAGAAGACTACCTGAAGATAGCCTTGCCCGATAGACAAAATATCGTACCCGGCTAGGTAAAAGCTTGCTCGGATGTCTATGGTGTGCCCGGATCCATACTTGGAGAATTCAGAGGAGGTTGAGAAGATTTCCAATCTTCCATGTAATTTATTTTTGTCAAATCTTTGACTCAACAATCTCCCCCTAGATTGGAACACCTCAGCTGACCCAAAACATTTCTAAGGTTACTTACACTTAGTCAAAAATACACATCAAATTCAAAGTCAAATTTACATATTCAAATAACATAAGCAAATTACATATTCAAAAGCTGTCCGAAGACATTACATTACAAAACCTAATCTAGGAATTTTGTCTCTTCCATTCATTGTAGGCAGCTTGTCTTCTCATTGCCATTACAGATGCAGCTCTTTCCCTAAAGATATTGAGAATTTGGTAGTGAATGTGCCCTTCTGGAATCCCCAAATCTCTTATATCCATCAAGTCTTCATTATGCAAATAGGTCAAATCTGCATCTTTCTTGATTATAGCCAGAACATTTCCATCAGAATTTTTCAGTACATAGTGACCAACATTTTCTTTGTATTCTTTTTCAGCAATGACACCATTCTTTTGCACAGTGTAGCTGGGCTGTGTCATTCTTCTTTCAAGACTTATGCAAGTGTTCATATTTGACAGTGGATTCCTATCTCTGACATTCATCACAAAATCTCTTTCAGCAATGTCCATTCTCTTCAATTTTTCTGTCCTCTTTGACTTGTGAAGCTGAATTAATTTCCAACTTCTCTTTTGTCTTAAGAATGGGAACCCCTTCTCATAAAATAGTTAACCTTGCCCGGCAATGCACTAATTTGCAAACCTTGCTCGGATATCCACTAAAGAAGACTACCTGAAGATATCCTTGCCCGATAGACAAAATATCGTACCCGGCTAGGTAAAAGCTTGCTCGGATGTCTATGGTGTGCCCGGATCCATACTTGGAGAATTCAGAGGAGGTTGAGAAGATTTCCAATCTTCCATGTACTTTATTTTTGTCAAATCTTTGACTCAACAATCTCCCCCTAGACTGGAACACCTCAGCTGACCCAAAGCATTTCTAAGGTTACTTACACTTAGTCAAAAATACACATCAAATTCAAAGTCAAATTTACATATTCAAATAACATAAGCAAATTACATATTCAAAAGCTGTCCGAAGACATTACATTACAAAACCTAATCTAGGAATTTTGTCTCTTCCATTCATTGTAGGCAGCTTGTCTTCTCATTGCCATTACAGATGCAGCTCTTTCCTTAAAGATATTGAGAATTTGGTAGTGAATGTGCCCTTCTGGAATCACCAAATCTCTTATATCCATCAAGTCTTCATTATGCAAATAGGTCAAATCTGCGTCTTTCTTGATTATAGCCAGAACTTTTCCATCAGAATTTTTCAGTACATAGTGACCAACATTTTCTTTGTATTCTTTTTCAGCAATGACACCATTCTTTTGCACAGTGTAGTTGGGCTGTGTCATTCTTCTTTCAAGACTTATGCAAGTGTTCATATTTGACAGTGGATTCCTATCTCTGACATTCATCACAAAATCTCTTTCAGCAATGTCCATTCTCTTCAATTTTTCTGTCCTCTTTGACTTGTGAAGCTGAATTAATTTCCAACTTCTCTTTTGTCTTAAGAATGGGAACCCCTTCTCATAAACTAGTTAACCTTGCCCGGCAATGCACTAATTTGCAAACCTTGCTCGGATATCCCTAAAGAAGACTACCTGAAGATATCCTTGCCCGATAGACAAAATATCGTACCCGGCTAGGTAAAAGCTTGCTCGGATGTCTATGGTGTGCCCGGATCCATACTTGGAGAATT
This sequence comes from Bidens hawaiensis, assembly GCF_021521415.1. NCBI lineage: Eukaryota > Viridiplantae > Streptophyta > Magnoliopsida > Asterales > Asteraceae > Bidens > Bidens hawaiensis. The sequence goes on from NW_027491014.1 coordinate 8,831,718, forward strand.
CAGAGGAGGTTGAGATGATTTCCAATCTTCCATGTACTTTATTTTTGTCAAATCTTTGACTCAACAATCTCCCCCTATATTGGAACACCTCAGCTGACCCAAAACATTTCTAAGGTTACTTACACTTAGTCAAAAATACACATTAAATTCAAAGTCAAATTTACATATTCAAATAACATAAGCAAATTACATATTCAAAAGCTGTCCGAAGACATTACATTACAAAACCTAATCTAGGAATTTTGTCTCTACCATTCATTGTAGGCAGCTTGTCTTCTCATTGCCATTACAGATGCAGCTCTTTCCCTAAAGATATTGAGAATTTGGTAGTGAATGTGCCCTTCTGGAATCACCATTCTCTTATATCCATCAAGTCTTCATTATGCAAATAGGTCAAATCTGCATCTTTCTTGATTATAGCCAGAACTTTTCCATCAGAATTTTTCAGTAAATAGTGACCAACATTTTCTTTGTATTCTTTTTGAGCAATGATACCATTCTTTTGCACAGTGTAGTTGGGCTGTGTCATTCTTCTTTCAAGACTTATGCAAGTGTTCATATTAGACAGTGGATTCCTATCTCTGACATTCATCACAAAATCTCTTTCAGCAATGTCCATTCACTTCAATTTTTCTGTCCTCTTTGACTTGTGAAGCTGAATTAATTTCCAACTTCTCTTTTGTCTTAAGAATGGGAACCCCTTCTCATAAACTAGTGAACCTTTCCCGGCAATGCACTAATTTGCAAACCTTGCTCGGATATCCTCTAAAGAAGACTACCTGAAGATAGCCTTGCCCGATAGACAAAATATCGTACCCGGCTAGGTAAAAGCTTGCTCGGATGTCTTTGGTGTGCCCGGATCCATACTTAGAGAATTCAGAGGAGGTTGAGAAGATTTCCAATCTTCCATGTACTTTATTTTTGTCAAATCTTTGACTCAACAATCTCCCCCTATGTTGGAACACCTCAGCTGACCCAAAACATTTCTAAGGTTACTTACACTTAGTCAAAAATACACATCAAATTCAAAGTCAAATTTACATATTCAAATAACATAAGCAAATTACATATTCAAAAGCTGTCCGAAGACATTACATTGCAAAACCTAATCTAGGAATTTTGTCTCTTCCATTCATTGTAGGCAGCTTGTCTTCTCATTGCCATTACAGATGCAGCTCTTTCCCTAAAGATATTGAGAATTTGGTAGTGAATGTGCCCTTCTGGAATCACCAAATCTCTTATATCCATCAAGTCTTCATTATGCAAATAGGTTAAATCTGCATCTTTCTTGATGATAGCCAGAACTTTTCCATCAGAATTTTTTAGTAAATAGTGACCAACATTTTCATTGTATTCTTTTTCAGCAATGATACCATTCTTTTGCACAGTGTAGTTGGGCTGTGTCATTCTTCTTTCAAGACTTATGCAAGTGTTCATATTTGACAGTGGATTCCTATCTCTGACATTCATCACAAAATCTCTTTCAGCAATGTCCATTCTCTTCAATTTTTCTGTCCTCTTTGACTTGTGAAGCTGAATTAATTTCCAACTTCTCTTTTGTCTTAAGAATGGGAACCCCTTCTCATAAACTAGTGAACCTTGCCCGGCAATCCACAAATTTTCAAACCTTGCTCGGATATCCACTAAAGAAGACTACCGGAAGATATCCTTGCCCGATAGACAAAATATCGTACCCGGCTAGGTAAAAGCTTGCTCGGATGTCTATGGTGTGCCCGGATCCATACTTAGAGAATTCAGAGGAGGTTGTGCAGATTTTCAATCTTACATATACTTTATTTTCGTCAAATCTTTGACTCAACAATCTCCCCCTATATTGGAACACCTCAGCTGACCCAAAACATTTCTAAGGTTACTTACACTTAGTCAAAAATACACATCAAATTCAAAGTCAAATTTACATATTCAAATAACATAACCAAATTACATATTCAAAAGCTGTCCGAAGACATTACATTACAAAACCTAATCTAGGAATTTTGTCTCTTCCATTCATTGAAGGCAGCTTGTCTTCTCATTGCCATTACAGATGCAGCTCTTTCCCTATAGATATTGAGAATTTGGTAGTGAATGTGCCCTTCTGGAATCACCAAATCTCTTATATCCATCAAGTCTTCATTATGCAAATAGGTCAAATCTGCATCTTTCTTGATTATAGCCAGAACTTTTCCATCAGAATTTTTCAGTACATAGTGACCAACATTTTCTTTGTATTCTTTTTCAGCAATGATACCATTCTTTTGCACAGTGTAGTTGGGCTGTGTCATTCTTCTTTCAAGACTTATGCAAGTGTTCATATTTGACAGTGGATTCCTATCTCTGACATTCATCACAAAATCTCTTTCAGCAATGTCCATTCTCTTCAATTTTTCTGTCCTCTTTGACTTGTGAAGCTGAATTAATTTCCAACTTCTCTTTTGTCTTAAGAATGGGAACCCCTTGTCAGCTTCATCCAGTAAGAACTTTGACAGATTATTCATCTCTCTTCCAGCCATCCTACTTCGTTTTTGGTAATCATACAGATTGAGTCTTGCCATTCTTTCTAGTTGATCTTGAGTGTATTCATAGAAATCACTCCTCACAACTATGTCTCTCAACGACCGGCTTTCTATAATTACTTTTAAATACTCAGTAACATAATCAAGTAGAGTTCTCTTGGAAGATCCACATTGGATTGTGGTCTTGTTGTTCTTTCTTGCATAGATCTACTAGATTCACCTCTTCCCCTTTGTGGAAACCTTTGTGAAATTGGTGGTCTAAATGGAATGGACTTCTTTGGTTTGTTAGGCCCAAAATTAAAAGTTTTTATGTAGATTGAGGTTACCATCTCAGGTGGGAGGTTGGCCAATTCAACAATGTCTTGTCCTGCAAGGTCTCTCAGAAGAAGCATCATCTTTTCTATACCAGGATTGTCAGACAATCCTGCAGGTATAAACTTTCCATCTACAAAGATTCTAGGGTTTTCCCCTTCCCTTAGAGCCTTCATCCACTCTGCCTTCTGAATATAGAAAATTTCTTTCAAATCTTCCTTTTCTAGAGCATTGAAAGAGGCTTCATCCATACCTCTCTGTTTTAACATTACTCCCCTTAATATATTGATCATTTCAGCATTTTCCCAAGGAATTATTCTTTCATCCTCAGGTTCAGAATTTGGTTCCTTTGGGATGGGTGTTTCATCAGTAGGCAATTCTTTTGATTTCTCTTTTTTAGCCTGTTTCTTTTGTTTCTCCCTTATTGTCTGAATTCTTCTTTTCTTAGCTTGAGGTTCATCAGTTTGTTCAGGCAATTTGGTATAGCTCTCAGCTTGGACTCTCTTCAATTTTTCTTTTCTTTTCAATTTGTTCTACTGGTCCAACACTGATTCTCTTGTCAAGTTTTCAACAATTTCAGGCTTCATACCTCTCTCCAGCAGGTATCCACACATACCTCCAAACTTTTTCTTCAAAGATTCAATCTTTTCAAGCTTCTCATTCTCTCACACACACTTCTCAATCACCTTTTCTCTTTCACTGTTATACAGATCTTGAAGCTGGCTAAATCTGTAATGTGTGAGATCTTTTTCTGAATAACCATGCCTTCTCAAGTATTCTCTATATTTTTGATCATCTCTATTCTTTTGTTGAATGACTCTTTTGGTTTTATCATTTTCTTCATCCAGTCTCTTTTTCAGTTCATCATCATTTAATTTAGCAATGCTCTCAAAGCTTAAACCAATAGCCTTCAACTTTCTTACCAAAGGATTATTCAATTTTGCTTCCATCAAACTTTGTTAAATGTTAGTCCTCTGTTCATCAGTCATTTCAACATGTGGGGACTCAACATTAACAACTTCACCTCCTTTCCCTTGATCATTCTCAGGATCATCATTATCATCATCAGAATCCTCAGACTCATCCTCTCCTTAAGTTAAGTCATTCATAGTATCAATCTTTGGTTCATCAGAGGGTGGATGATCTCGTTCATTTTTGATTGGCACATCAAGAACACCTGGAATCTGTTGTCCTGGTTGTAGTGTTTGCAATGGAATTTTCCTGATTGGGCTATTATCATTATTACCTTCATTATCAGGAGTCTCAACATATCATTTTTTCTTTTCATCCCATCTTCCTCTTTTTGTTTTCCTCTCATCATCCCTTTTCTGTTCACCAAATTTTCTTTTTCTTGAATATACTTGCTCAAACTTTTTGGCTCTTTCCATCCTGATTCTGGTGATATTAGCCATCATTTCTTCTACTGATTCACTAGTTGGCCTTTCATGTTCCTTTTGAGGCATTTCTTCAGATTCATTCTTAGGTTGGCTTTGTGGTTGAAACATGCTAACCACCAAAGCCAAAGATTTGTCTGCTTCCTCAACTCTACTCATATTAATTAACTCCTCAATTATCTCTTGATCAGCCACATCATCAATTATTTCTTTTGCAAGTTTGGCTTGTTTGATCAAGTTCTTCTGCTCTACCAACTCTAAAGGGTCCATAATTTGGGCCAGTATCTCTCTGTCCCTTGTTTCTCTCAAAATATTTTCTTGTTCCCTTAGAGAAGCAGCAGCAGCAATAGCATCATCTTTGAACAACACATTCTTTTTTGGATATGCCTTGACAGGCTCTTCTTCTGTTACTTTTGCTTTTCCCTTGTCTAATCTTTTCTTTAATTTTTCTTCACTTTCAGGAGGGAAATTATCAATATCTCTGTCAAGCTCATCCATTTCTTCATTATACTCTACAGTCTTGGAGCATTCTGCTTGTTCAATTTCCGGTTCAGTAAATACTATCTCCTCAGTAGCAGTATCTCCTTCATTTATCACTTCAGTCTCTACTTCTGTCTATATGTCAGTTAAGACATCAGTAGCTATATCAGTAAGAATATCAGTAGCTACATCAGTGATAGCTACATTCTCTTCAGTATTTGTCTTTTCAACTCCTTTCTCTTTCTCAACATTTTCTTCAACCTTCATCTTTTCAACCCTTTCTTCTGTCTCAACATACTCTCCAACCCTCTCCTCATTAACTGTTTCTTCATTGTAATCATAGTCTTTTTCACCCACATCTGATCTATCAGCATCATACTCATCATATTCAATCCTTCTCTCCTCACTACTTTCCTCTCCATCATCATAATCAATCATAATCAGTTTTAAACTGTCTGCAGTTTCCACAACTGTTACAGTTTCTTCAACATTCACACCAGAGAAAGTTGGTATTTCTTCATTCTCCCCCTGTTTGGGGCAGCTGAGGTCTTCTCAACCTCCTGCACCAGGGCTTGAATTCTCATGTTAGCTTGCACCAACTTCTCTAACAGCATTACATTTTCATTAGTCACCTCCTCATTTCTTCTATTTAGCTCAGGATTTTCTTTTAACAAAGTCAACAGATCAGTGTCAGTGGGTGGTGTTGTAGGTGGTGATGTGGTGAAATGTTCATATTCAGGCTGTTCTTGGTTTGTGGTGTGGGTTTGAAATATGGATGGTGGTGGTGATTGTGTATGAGGTGGGCATGAAATGAATGGATCAGAATGACTTGGGCTAAATGTTGGTGGTGTTTGTGGTGTTGGGGATGTATGTGTTGATACTTCTGGTTGGCTTATGGTTAGGGTTTGAGGTGGTATGTGAGTGATTTGGTGTGGTGGAGATTGTGGTGGTGATGGTATAATTGGTTGGTCAATGTGTGGTGGTGACTGTGGTGGTGTTGGAATAGGTTGTTCAATTTGCTCAAGTTGCTCCCCCTGATCAGGTGCAACAATGTCCATAGCTATCCCAACTCCTTCTTCTCCATCCATGTCATCATTTCCATCATCATCTCCCTCAACATCCTCTCCTCCTTCCTCCTCTGAGCTTAACTCAGGCACTGGCATCACATGTAAATCATGGTCCAACAACCATGGCAATATCTCAAATGGGACATTTGAGTTATACATATTGGAAACACCTGGATTTCTGATTCTTCTGTATGTGTCAGGGTTTTGCAGCAGGTGTATAGTTCCAACAGTGGGTAGATCTTGGAGTTCACTATTGAAGATTATCTGTAGGAACCTTGGATATTGTAAAAATCTTTTCTTTTCATCCTTCTTCAAGTTTCCTACTAATCCTTCAAATATCATCTTTGAAAAATTGAAGGGTAGATCATACATAATTCCAACCGTGGCATTTTCCAAGTCATGACTCATCAAGGTCCATGATCCCTTCCTTGGAGAAAATCCGTGTATCACATGGTGAATAAGAAACCTGTACAACATAGGGAACATACCCTTTTGAAACTATCCATCATGTACAGTTCCTTGATACCCCATTGTTTCTTCAAATATCTTCATCAAGTGAGGTGTGCTGAAGTTTATAGAATTATGATCACCATCATTTAACTATAGACATCTTCTTATCAACCTTTCTGTAATGTGTATTTCTTGTCTAGCAACGGTTGCTTCGATTCTTTTACCATTAATGTCTCCAACCAGTTCTGCAGATCTCCAGAAATCCAAAGAATGATTTCTGTAGATGACAGGGCTTTCAGTGAACGCAAAACTGACATTTGACCGTGCCATCCATGCACACATATTGTGTTTTGGTTCAAAGACATATCTGGGTTCATCGTCTGCCATATCTGAATCACATAAATAAACATATTCAAAGTGAAATTAGTCATAAAGTTTAGTACTTTAAATAATTTCAAGGTATAAAAATGAAGATGAAAGAGAGAGAAATCATCAAGAACCTGTTCTTCGACAAGTTTATAACCTAAACACATAAATAGAGTATTAGTAATCAAATACATAATTAAAGCCCATTTTAGTCTAATCGTGATCGTAAAACACATTATTATTGCTTACCGAGTCGGAATTAGAGGGCTGATTCAATTTAGGGTTTGGATTAAAGTTGAATGCGATAAGTCGGTTTGGGTTTCTTTGTGAGTAAGCAGTAGCAGTGGAAGGAGAGAGAGAGGGAAAAGTAATGTTGAAAATTTTGCCTAACTCCCTCTTATATACCTTTTTGAAAGTGAGTTTTAAATGCTTTTTGTCATTTTGTGAATTATTAACTGTCAAACAGTAACATTATCCACTTGATATATTAAAAACAATATTTATCTCTTGAGTTAATAAAATCTTACTCGGAAAGTTTAATATATCCAAAGTCTACTCGGTATACTTCCACTTACAAACCTTACTTGGAAAATAAGCATCAAACCTTGCTTAGTAATATTTTCATTTGAATTTTACAAAGTTTTCCCGAACCCTTTTGACTCACAAGACTTTGCTTGGTTAAGTTAAGTAATTTAGAATCAAGACATAATGAAGTAAGCTTACCCGAAATACTAGATTTCTTGAGAAATTAATCACAAGTCAAATTATCAAGTATAAAATATCAAATAATCATTCTTTCTAGGAATTAATTAAGATCCCCGTATAAATTTCTTGAATTCAAATTTATTGACTTAATCTAGCATAAACCCTAATGGAATTAGAATCATAATCAATCAATCATACTAAGAACATATTCAATCAAGCATGCTTTGAAGCATAGTCTGCTCGAGCAACCTTCACAATGTATTATCGTGCCCGAACAGCCATCTTATGCAAAGTATACCCGAATAACCTTCTTTGAATACAAAGTGTGTCCGGAAGAGAACTTCTAGCATACAGTGTACTCGGAAAGTCAACTTTTGAAATTACCAAGTATATTGAGGGAACATAAGTGTGCCCGAAATATAAAGTGTGCCCGGAAAACAAAGTTTGCCCGAAAACACTTGAAATTTCAAAGAAATCATAAACATATATATCACAGAGCATGCTAGGAATGAAATTAAAACACATAAACAGCTAAGTGTGCTACAGTTAAAATTTCAACTAGCTTTCCCGAAACACCTAAGTTAGAAATAAGCTTACTAGGATACGCATATTCAATCAGGTATGCCCTTACCCGAGGGATTTCAACATGTCAAACCATACCCGAAAATGACAAACTTAAATAGTAATATCTAAGTGTGCCCGGAAAGATTAACAAACCTTTCCTAACAACATATTCACACAAATCACAAAGATTACTTGGTGTACTAATCCTAAGTTCACAAAGTTTGCTTGAACTAATAATCAGCATATCAAATGAAAAGCTTGCCCGAAACAAGAAATCCTTGTTAAAAGCTAGCTATGGCACATAATCATCTCAAGACTTCAAGCTTGCTCGGGAAATGAGTACACCAGTGTACTCTACCCGGAAAGTGTAAACACTTCAAAGCATGCCCGAAAATCATAAACTCAGTCAAAAATGACTAAGCTTGCCCGGGAAGGTCATAAAACATCAAACCTTACCCGAAAATACATATTCAAACATATTCAACTGTTTTGTGTTCAGAAAGGTTATAAAACATCAAACCTTACCCGAAAATACATATTCAAACATATTCAACTGTTTTGTGTTCGGAAAGGTTATAAAACATCAAACCTTACCCGAACTAACATATTCAGCCTATTAAAGGCAAAATGCAACAGTTTTTGACTTAAACCACTTTGTCAAAATATATTTTTCATTTCAGATCATAGTTTAAGAGAAAATGGTGCATTTAGAGATCAAATTTCAGTTATATTTCTCTTCAAAACAGTTTCTTCCTTTTTCTGAAAAGATCTCAATAATGGGATCATATTGACTAAGTAGCTTTCTCAATACTTCATTCTCAGCATTATTATGACAACATAGATAGTTTAACAGCAGGTATAAACTTAGCATGAATTTCATTTCTTTGGTGATATGATTAAGGTTCAATTTAAGCATAATGCATTAATGGTCAACACTGTGCTATGATGCCTCATATCTCTTCTCAAATCTTATTTGGCTTTCCCCAGATCACCCCAATTTGACTCCAACCTCATGTATTTGGTCAAAAACTTGTTTTTGTATGACAGAGCTTATTGAATCTTTTTGTATTTTTGATTTTCAAACATATATAGAGGTTGAACGTTGGAATTACAGTTAAATAACATGCCTTTCATTCAAGATGAGACAGATTTTGTCAACATCTTTGTAGTTCTTAGTTGTAACCCTCTTGTTTGATAAAATATTTAAAACACTTACCAACTTTTGGTTGATTTATTCATTCTTCCCTTGTTTTAGATATTTTCTCAAATTTTCTTAAAGCATGTTCTTTGTCATATTTAAAGATGTTTCATTTTTGGTTGACCAAATAACAACAGGCTTGTGTATGACTGGGTAATCACTTTTCTGCCTATCATTTGAAGAGATTTATCTTGAGGCATGCAAAGACAACTATGTATCTCCACATAAAGATCAGCATATTCATTTTGTTTATATCACCTTAGATTTTACATCATCATGAGAAATCAACCATACATGTTAATGACTATACTATGGTCCTTTTAGCCTATTAATTCCATATGATTGGCTAAGTAGTAAATGTACTATCATTTCCCATATTAACACAGTTTAATATTCAATCACCCCAATATCTCTTCATTGGCAGGTAAATGGCTATCCTGTTTGATCACAAGTGGTCAACAGGACCAAACATACATGTGAATATATGTCCTTTCAAAGTCAGAGCTATTGACATATTTTTAAGTGAAGGAACAAGAAACAAGGCATAATTGCCCCAAATGCATTCAGTTTTCAGGTCAATGGCTATCCTTTGAATCTGTAGAGATTTAAGGACCAAACATACACAAGTGCATGTCCTTTCAACTAGGCAAATGACATAATTTTCAGCAAAAACAACTACTTGAGTCTTTCCATTAAAAATCCTTCTTTTAAGCTTCTTCAAAGCTTGAACTAAATAATTTTATCATATCTCTACACCATTAACAACATGCTCATGTTTTGATCAAATCAAAATATTTATGCAAAATTCATTGGAAAAACTTCATTTCATCACTTAATTTTGACATAAATCACATTTTGACATAAACAGTTGTAACATAATCAAATCTTAATCAAACATGACATTATCAAGACAAATAGACAGTTCTTACATTCAAAATATAACCTATCTTAATAGCATCAGTAGATCAGATAAAACACATATTCAAGCAATTAAGCAATGATGTCAGAAAATCTTGTTCAAACAAGTGGATCATATCAAGAACACTGCACATCCACTGATAAACATGCAAGCATATCAATCAAATTAATCATGTCAAATTTTGCACATATAATCAGGTAAAGCACATAACAGTTAACATATTCAGCAACATAATCAAGCATATTCACTGAACATTCAGTATGTGTGACCTCCAACAAAATAATCAGTTAGCACATAGAGGTACACAACTAGGCACACATCCTTAATCATATTTCATCAGAGTTGATTATTCCCAGGGCTTTCAAAAGAAAGTTGAACTTGGTTCTATCAAGTGGTTTGGTGAATAGGTCAGCCAAATTGTCACTTGTATCAACTCTTTGCATTTCAATCAAACCTTTTTCACTGCAATCCCTGATGAAATGATGACTGATTTAAATGTGCTTAGTTTTAGAATGTTGAACTGGATTATTAACAGTAAAATATGCAGCAGTATTGTCAATAAAAATAGGGGTGTTCAGAAAATTCAAACCATAGTCCAGCATATGATTTAGAATCCATAGAACTTGTGCATAGCAGGCAGATGCAGCAACATATTCAGCTTCTGCAGTAGAGATTGAGACTGTAGTCTGTTTTTTGCATTGCCATGACACTAGCCTTTCTCCCAAAAATTGACATCCTCCTGAGGTTGACTTTCTGCTCATGTTACAACCATCATAATCACTGTCTGTAAATGTAATCAGATCAAAAGCTTGGTTATTTAGATACCAAATCCCTAAGTCTGGTCTTCCCTTCAAATATCTGAATATTCTTTTAACAGCATTCATGTGGGAGACTTTTGGACTTGATTTGAATCTTGCACACACAAATACAACAAACATGATATCTGGTCTTGTTGCAGTCAGATACATCAGAGATCCAATTTTGGCTCTATATTCATGTTCATCTACTGGCTCCCCCTTTTCATCTGCAATCATCTTTTCTTTGGTGTCCATTGAAGTTGAAGCAGTTTTGCACTCATGACAGTTGAACTTGTTCAAGATGTCCTGCACATATTGGTTTTGGTGAATGAAAATCCCTTTAGCTTTCTGTTGAACTTGCAATCCTAGAAAGAAGTTCATTTCTCCCATAGAGCTCATGCTGTATTTGGATTTCATCACCTTTTCAAACTCCAAACACATTTGTTCATTGGTTGAACCAAAGATGATATCATCAACATATACTTGTAGCAGAAGCAAATCTGATCCCTTTCTTCTGTAGAAGAGTGTCTTGTCAATGGCTCCTCTTGTAAAACCATTTTCAAGAAGATGATTTGACAGCTCATCATACCATGCTCTAGGAGCCTGATGCAATCCATAAAGGGCTTTGTTTAGCTTATACACCCTGTTTGGATACATTGGATCCTCAAAACATGGAGGTTGAGCTACATACACCTCTTCATCAATCTTTCCATTTAGAAATGCAGATTTAACATCAAGCTGGAACACTTTAATGTTCTTTGAGGCAGCATATGCAAGAAAAATCCTAATAGCTTCAAGTCTTGCAACAGGTGCAAAGACTTCCTCAAAGTCTATTCCTTCTTCTTGAAGACATCCCAGTGCTACAAATCTAGCTTTATTCTTAATCACCAAACCCCTCTCATCCCTTTTGTTTCTAATAACCCATTTGGTTCCTATTGCATATCTGTCAATTGGCCTCTCAACAAGATCCCACACATGTAGGTCTCTGAACTGTGCCAGTTCCTCCTGCATGGCTTCCACCCAACTATTATCTTTTAATGCTTGAGCAATGTTCTTTGGCTCTAGTTGGGATAGGAAACATGAGTAAAGACAGATGTTTTCAATTTTAGAATGACTTCTTGTAACTCTTTCATGCAAATCTCCAATGATGTTTTCAGAAGGATGATTCTTTTCTACATAAGGAGTTTGTATAATCATATTTGTAGACATATTTGTGTCAAGATTTGTTTCATTGAGCTCTGGTTCTTCAATGATTAAATCAGCTTTTGCATCATGAAATTCTGGTGCTTCATCATTATGTTGTCCTGAAGTAGATACATCATTGTTTTCTAAATTCAACCTTTGAAATAGATCTTGAAATCTTGCAGTAGAGGCAGCTTCTTCTCCACTTGCATGGTTGCTTGTGTGACCCTCATTCTGAACTTGATCATTCTGTACATCTTGATTGTCTTGATTGTGCTTAGCATGATCATGTTCATCAATGGCACATGAGGAATTCTTCACAAAAGTATACTCATTTTCTTTTCTAGCAACCTTCTTCCATAATTCTTCTAAGTCCAATGATTTCTTCTTTTTCTCTTCAATTTCACTAGTCTTGTAGAAAGATTCATCAAAGTCTTCAGGATAAATCTTGAATGACCTTATCAATTTTTCATGATCAAACAACCATGCTGCATCATCAACTGCATTGAATTGATTCTCATTAAATATGATGTCAGATGATTCTATGACACTCAAATGGTCTTTCACATAAACTCTATAAGCCTTTGAGTGTGTAGAATATCCAACAAAGAAACAATCCAGGGATTTTGTTTGAAATTTGTTCAAATAGTCCCTTGTGTTCAGAAGAAAACATTTGCATCCAAAGGGCTTGAAAAACTTGATATAAGGCTTTCTGTTATTGAATATTTCATATGGAGTTTTATTATGCCTTTTGTTGACAAGTACCCTGTTCTGAACATAGCAGGCTGTATTTATGGCTTCAGCCCAGAAAGTGACAAGCAGATTAGCATCTGCTAACATGGTTCTTGCAGCTTCAATCAAAGTTCTATTTCTTCTTTCTGCAACACCATTTTGTTCAGGAGTTCTAGGAGCTGAGAATTGTTGTTGTATTCCTTTTGCTTCACATAATTCTTGCATAACTCCATTCTTGAACTCAATGCCATTGTCACTTCTCATCATCTTGACTTTCTTATTCAACTTGTTCTCAATCATTGTTACACAACCTTTAATCAACTCTGCAGTCTCATCCTAGGTACTTAGGAAATAAACCCAAGCGTATCTTGAATAGTCATCAATGATCACAAGACAATACCTTTTCTTCCCTATACTTGGTACACTCACAGGACCAAAGAGATCCATGTGAAGTAATTCAAGTACTTGATCAATTGAGTTGATGAGTTTTGGCTTATGAGTAGATTTGTGTTGTTTTCCCTTTTGGCATAAACTACAATGATCATCCAACTTGAACTCTCTTGTAGGTAAGCCTATGACATGCTCACCTTTGACAAGTCTATTCATGTTCTTCAAGCTCACATGACACAGTTTCCTATGCCACAATTTTGACTCATTTTTAGTGGCTTTGGAAACAAAACATGCACCTCCTCTTGAAACAGCTACTTTCATGTTCAATTCATACAAGTTACCATTTCTTGGTGCCATCATCATAATCATTTCAGGTGGAATCACAATCTCAGGTTTTAGAATGAAACAGTGGGAATCATTAACACTGACTTTGTATCCCTTATCACACATTTGTGATATACTCAACAGATTGTACTGAAGACCTTCAACATGAAATACATTATCAAATGAGACTTACCCATTTTTTAAGATTCATTTTCCAAAAATCTTTCCACCATTTTCATCACTCCCAAAAGCTACTGGACCTTCATAATTTTCTTCATAATTGACAAGAGATCTCTTCACAAGTCATGTGCCTAGAACAACCACTATCCATGTACCATATGTCATTCAGAGGAGTGGACTGTTCCTGCACATACAAAGAAAGTTTGATTAGCTGAGTGATGAAGTGCAAGCCTTATCAACTTGCAGCTCATCAGATTCAATTTCAGACACAGCTTGGGAAGAGAGTGTTATTGGTTCAGGATCTTCATGAGTAATTTCAAGATTGTCTGAATTGTCTGTTTCATAACCACACTCTCTTGGGGTTTTGACTAGTGAGGTTGAGTTCTGGTACTAAGTAGAGTCAGTGTCATAGTCTTTTATCACATAGTCCTTCTTTTCACAGTAGTCTCTCACATCAGAAACTTCCTCAACCTTTGTTTCTGTTTTAGGTTTCCAGAGAAAACCTTGTGGTTCAAATCCATGCTTTAACAGAAATTTCTCATCACCAGTGAGTTCTGTTGGTTTCTTTCTAGAATATGTATCTTTTCTTCTTGTCTTCTCACTTCTTGATGATCCTTGAGAACTATCAGATTTGACAGATTGAGTATCCCTTTTTGGGATTGTTCTCAAGGGTTGAGATCCCTTCTTAACAGTTTTCACATGCTTCACCGGAGATTTACCCTTGTTAACAAGTTTGTCCACATGTTTCTTGGCTTTCAGTGAATGCCTTTGGCTCTCATTTTCCAGACCTTCCTTTTCACAAACCTTTCCCATACCCAAGTAATTTTCATACTTCATTTTGTAAGTCACAAAGTCTTGTCCATACTTTGTTCCATATGGGACATGAAAAGGCTTGAATTTGAGTCTTTCATTACCGGAGTTTGTATGATGACCATACTCATCACACTTCTTGCACCAAACCTTTCCTTTGAACTCCAATTGTCTTTTTAGATTTTAAACTGTCAAAATCAATTGAGAAGGGAACAAATTCAGCTATCCTTATGTCACTTCTTTCCACTTTCCCTTTAACAAAAATAATTTCTCTTATACTCAAGGGTTCTTCTTCTATGTTTTCCCTTTGTCTTGATTTCCTCTTTTTATATTCTTCCATTGTTTCTACTTCTCCAATGTCAAAATCTTCAATGCTTGAGAAAATAGGGTAAACTGGAATAAAGTTTTCAACATTCACATCTTCTTTTACCCTTTTCTTGCTATTTTGCTTTATCTTTCCAATACAACTTTACTTGGTGGCCTGACTGCATTGTAGCTGATCTTCTTTCTTTCACAAATGTCAAAAGAAACATGTTCTCTTTTCATTTTATCATTTTGTTTCTTCATTCTTGGTGTGACAGGTGGATACTTTGGTAGTTTATCAACTGATTCTGGTTTCTTATATTTTCTTCCTCTTTCAGCAGCTTTGAGTTCCTCTTCAGTAATTTGATCACTCAAATCACTCAAGTCATCTTGATTCAAATCAATTGACTCAAGGTCATCTTCAGAAACTTGAACTCCAATTGACTTTTCTTCTTTCAATTCTTTCATCAAAACAAACTCTCATTCTTCACTCACTTCAACATTCTTGTATAAATCCAGAAGTTCTTCTTTGTCTTGAAAGACATCTTTGAATTGTTGTAGATATGCATTTCTTTTTTCTTTATCCACTTTTGGCATAAAGTTGTTGTTGAAAGGTGGTGGTATTGCTTTATATTTGTCTTCTTCCTTAACTTGGTTTAGAATTCCACAAATGTTTCCAGTGGAGACCAAGTTCTTCAAGAATTCATTGTCAGCTTGCAGTTTTGTTGTCACACCCGGCCCTGAACGGCGGAAACAGCCGGGCGCGCGCGAGTGGGGATTGATACTTAAGCACGGGTCATTGCAAACATTCAAGATAAAATTTTCATTGCGCATGAAATGTTTAATACAAATACATTACATTGTTTAAAGATTACATAAAATCATCCAAGTATAAAAACTGTTGAAGATTTCCACGCCATATCCCCTTGCGCGGCGAGAACAACCACGCGCATCGAAGGGATAGAACTAAAATCTTCCAAAAAGCTAGTTTTAGATGTTCAGTGTGAGGTGCTCTAAGTGTGACTTCATGCGCTACCTAGTTATCTCCTGAAAGACACGTAAAACATTTGAATCAGTATAAACTGAGTGAGTTCACAAGTTTTAGTAACTTGATAAATCGTATTGCATCATAATCTTGATAAAAATCATTCTGAAACATAATTCTGATAGCATCATTGAAACACATGTTTGGTAAAACATAGATCTATCAACATATTCTGATAAAATCGTTCCGCGGTTTACGCGCGAACATTTCTGGGAACAAGTAATACCGTCCCGCGGGTTACGCGCGGACACATCTGAAAAACCGTGCTCGTCTGTGTAAGTGGTGCTGCCACTACGAGCGAATAATACCGTCCCGCGGGTTACGCGCAGACGTTGTGCCGGAAAACAAGGCGCTCGTCTGCGTAAGAGGAGCGACCTCTACGAGCGGGCTCAAACCCATAGTACTGCCCCATGACCATACTAGGCACTCGTCTGTGTAAGAGGTGCGACCCCTACGAGTGGGCGGATCAAACCAGCAGTCCCTACCCTTAGAGTTCCAATGGTAAAGTGATCACTTACTCGAATCTGGTGCACTAACATCGAAAAACCATAGATAACCGTTCGCATTGCTCATCATGAAACATAACTTAAACACATAATCGCTTGCATAGCTTGTAAGTATACCATGATAAAACATTATTTAAGTACGTGTCCCTCACCCCGAAAACAGTTTAAAAATAGTGAAAACAGTAAAAATAGGGGCTGTGAGACTCACCTGTGGTTCTTGTTAAGGGATTTAGTCGAGATTCGGGTTTTCTTGGTGTTGGTCTTTGAATTTGAAGGTCTAGAATACGATGAAATAGCAAGAAGTATATAAGAAATAGGAGAATATAAGGTTTGGAAAGTAGATCTCAAGTTTATAACCTCGGCTTACCTAGTAACTGGAACGGAATCGAAAATAACGGATGCTCGGGAGATGATTAGTGCAAGTTTGCAGTTCTTTGAAGTGTGTTTTGAGTGATAATTTAGGTTACATATTTATAGGCAAACTCAAGGGAACACAATCCCTTGCTTTAGGGGATTGTAATCTTTTCATATTTAGGTGTAATGATGATAAAGTATGGAAATTATTATTGTTTATTGTTTATTTAAAAGTGGAGGAGTGGATAAAAGATCTTGATTTGATTTGGACAGGATATGCAGGTCTGGGGTTGGTGAGAGTAGGGTGGCTGACAGTTGACTTTTCATGTTACAGTGTGCTTTTTCAGGTACTTTTGTCAGTGTACAGTAAAAAGTGGAAAATCTCTGAAACACGCTACTGTTTCCTTTTGGGCGGGAGTAATCTCCTTACGCCTGGAGAATAGACAGTGTTCTGTGCGTATTACTTTGTGCGCATAGCTTTCTGCGTGAAGGACATTTCTTTGCTGCGGGTAGGTGCGTAACCTTCTCGCAGTTAGGGACATTGAGTTTCATTTGTAGATTCTCCAGGTGGTCTTGGTATTTCAACATAGTGATCAGTTATGTTGAAGTCAATTCCATCTTAGAGCTTCAGACAAACTAGCTCTCAATGTTCCCGCCATGCGGGGAGGTTAGTTCCCTTCCGCACGCGCATAAACGATTTAGGATGCACCCGCCTTAGCATCATGCGGGATGGTCAACCCATTAGACAACATAACGTTAAGGTACATGAAAACATAAAGCCAAACATTCGCGCATGGCGCATATAACATATGCCCACGCTGGTTCTTAACATGGCGCGCTCGCGCAGGGCGCACATAACAAATGCACGCACTGACTAACATGGCGCGCTCGCGCAAGGCGCATATAACATAATTACCTAATATTTAGGTTGATTACTTGGTTTAAGGGATTGGGAGTTTACCGGGTGTCACATTCTCCCCCTGTTAAGAGAATTTCGTCCCGAAATTTAGGAGACGTCGCTGGCAGAAGCCATGTTCTGAAAGAGGTGTGGGTATTTCATGCGCATCTGGTCTTCTCTTTCCCAAGTGAATTCAGGCCCACGCCTCGAGTTCCATTGAACCTTTACTAACTTGATTCTGCTTCTGCGTAACTTTTGTTCTTTCCAATCGGTTACTGCTATCGGTTCTTCTACGAAGTGCAGCTGTTTGTCGATGTGAATCTCTTCCAACGGCAAAATCAACGTTTCGTCAGATAAGCATTTTTTGAGGTTGGACACATGAAACGTATCATGAACTCCACTGAGTTCGGCGGGTAAACGGAGTTTATAAGCAACCGGACCGATCCTTTCCAGGATCTCAAATGGTCCAATGAAGCGCGGATTCAACTTTCCTCGCTTGCCGAAACGGGGGACTCCTTTCCATGGAGAGACTTTCAACAGTACTCTATCCCCTACATGAAACTCCAATGGTTTTCTTTGCACATCTGCGTAGCTCTTCTGTCTGTCGCGCGCTGTCTTAAGGCGATCCCTTATCTGAAAAATCTTGTCTGTTGTTTCTTGGATCAATTCTGGACCAGTCATTTGCTTGTCACCCACTTCAGCCCAGCACAGTGGGGATCTACACTTGCGCCCATACAAAGCTTCGAACGGCGCAGCCTTGATGCTTGTGTGATAACTGTTGTTGTAAGAAAATTCAACCAATGGGAGATGAGTATCCCAGCTACCTCCGAAATCGATTGCGCACGCGCGTAGCATGTCTTCCAATGTCTGGATTGCTCGCTTTGCCCATCCGTTTGAGGATGATAAGCTGTACTTATATCAAGGCGAGTACCCAGAGCTCCTTGTAACGATCTCCAAAACCTTGATGTGAACCGACTATCTCTATCAGAAATGATGGACACTGGGACTCCATGTTTTGAAACTACTTCTCGAATATACAATCGGGCTAACTTTTCCATCTTATCGGTTTCCTTGATCGGCAGGAAGTGTGCTGACTTAGTTAGCCGATCCACAATAACCCAGATCGTGTCGTAACCCCCAGGTGTCATTGGCAGTTTGGTGATGAAGTCCATAGAGATTTGTTCCCACTTCCACATGGGAATTTCTGGCTGTTGAAGCAACCCTGATGGTTTCTGGTATTCAGCCTTTACCTTCGAACACGTCAGGCATTTACTGACATACGTCGCGATGGCGCCTTTAAGATTGGGCCACCAATACAGCGTTTTAACATCTTGGTACATCTTGTCTGCGCCAGGATGTACGGAATACCGTGTCTTGTGAGCTTCGTTTAGTACTTGCTCGCGCAATCCTCCCTCGAGAGGGACCCATATGCGGTTAGCGAAATATAGTTTGCCGTTCTCTTTAAGTTCCAAACTCTTAATCATACCCCCAAGGCATTCGTTTTTAACAAACTCTGGTTTCAAGGCTTCTTGCTGAGCGTCTCGGATGCGAGTAGAGAGATCTGCGTGTATGGTCAACCTTAGAGCCTTGACTCGTAGCGTTTTTATTCGCTCCTTCCTACTTAGCGCGTCTGCTACCACATTCGCCTTTCCAGGGTGGTACTTAATTTCACAATCATAATCATTCAACAACTCCACCCATCTTCGTTGCCTCATGTTTAAATCCTTTTGATCAAATATATGCTGAAGGCTCTTGTGATCCGTAAAGATTATACACTTTGTACCATAGAGGTAATGGCGCCAAATCTTTAGCGCGAAGACAACCGCTCCAAGTTCCAGATCATGCGTTGTGTAGTTCTTTTCATTGGTCTTGAGTTGGCGCGAGGCATACGCTATGACTTTGTCTCGCTGCATAAGGACACATCCAAGTCCCTGATGTGAAGCGTCGCAGTAAACAACGATGTCATCCGTCCCCTCGGGCAGAGACAGAATTGGCGCACTACATAACTTCTGTTTTAACGTTTGAAATGCTGCTTCCTGATTTTCGCCCCAAACAAACTTCTTGTCTTTCTGAGTTAGCGCGGTCAGAGGTAGAGCTATCTTGGAGAAGTTCTCAATGAAGCGTCGATAGTAGCCAGCTAGTCCTAGGAATTGCCTCACCTCAGTTGGGGTTTTTGGCGCTTCCCAGTTTTCGATGGCCTTGACTTTGGAAGGATCAACGTGTATTCCTTTCTCGTTTACAACGTGACCGAGAAAGTGAACTTCTCTAAGCCAAAACTCGCACTTGGAAAACTTCGCATACAACTTTTCTTTCCTCAACAATTCCAAAATCAATCTCAGGTGTTGCTCATGTTCGGCCTTGGTCCGAGAGTAAATCAGAATATCATCTATAAACACAATCACAAACTTGTCCAAGTATGGTTTGCACACGCGGTTCATCAGATCCATGAATACAGCCGGCGCATTAGTTAGCCCGAAAGGCATCACTAAGAACTCATAATGGCCGTATCTAGTTCGGAAGGCTGTTTTTGGCACATCTTCCTCATGGACCCTAAGTTGGTGGTATCCTGACCGTAGATCTATCTTTGAATCATAACTGGATCCCTGCAACTGGTCAAATAAGTCGTCAATCCTCGGTAAGGGGTACCGATTTTTGACTGTCAGCTTGTTCAGTTCCCTGTAGTCAATACACATTCTGAACGAACCATCCTTCTTCTTAACAAACAGTACTGGAGCTCCCCAAGGTGAAAAGCTTGGGCGTATGAAACCCTTATCCAATAGTTCCTGTAACTGATTGGATAGCTCTTGCATCTCAGATGAAGCTAATCGATAAGGCGCTCGAGCTACTGGCGCAGCTCCTGGGACTAAATCAATACGAAATTCTACTTGTCGCGGCGGCGGTAATCCGGGCAAATCTTCAGGAAAAACTTCTGGAAATTCGCGCACTACTGGTAAGTCTTCAATTCTTCGCTCATCTCCTTTCTTCTCTACGACATGCGCCAGGAAGGCGTAGCACCCTTTCCTTAGGCACTTGCGCGCCTTTAGGCACGAAATCAGTTTTGTCGCAACTCCCCTTCTTTCTCCTTGAATTACCAAGGTTTCTCCGTTCAACAGTGGAATCCGAACCTGCTTCTCATGGCAAATAACTTCCGCGCGGTTCTCGACTAACCAATCCATACCTACCACAATGTCAAAACTTCCCAAGTCTATTGGCAACAAGTTAATATTGAACCCGTGACCTCCCATGACTATAACACATTGCTCAGTTCTTTCGTTCGCGCATAACTGCCTACCATTGGCTAGTTCTATAGTATAAGGCGTGTCTAGCTTACTGGTTGCTAAGCCTAGGGAGTTTTTAAACTCAGCAGATATAAAACTCAGGTCAGCGCCAGTATCAAATAAGACAGATGCAAAATGGCCGTTAAGTAAAAACGTACCGGTTACCACATTCGGCTCTTCTTTAGCTTCACCCGCGCTGATCACAAAAGCTCTCCCGCGAGCTTGGTTTCCCCTTTGCGGGCAATCCCGACTGAAATGCCCTGGCTTTCCGCATGCGTAGCAGTTGTCATTGGCTCCAGCTTCTTTAGCACGGCAATTCACCGTCTTGTGTCCTGGCCTGTTACATTTGGCGCACGTGACGCTCGCGCATTCACCCTCGTGGTGAAACTTGCATTTGTTGCACCATGGGTAAGGGCCACTGTATCCTTTCCTTGATGGCTCCGCGGCTTGGATCGCGTAAACCCTTGCGCTTTCCTGCTTCTTGAACGGTGGCTGCTTGGAGTCGGACCCTCGGTGGTGAGAGTTCCACTTCCTCTTGGGATCAGAGGTTCGCTGCTCGATTCCGCGCGTAGTTAACATACCCGCACGGACCGTATCCCTTGTAAGGGTGATGGCCCGCGCTACCGCCTCATCAAAAGTTGGAGGCGCTGCGGCGTTGAGCGGAACCCTAACAACAGGAGGTAACCCAAAAATATACCTCTCGATCTTCTTTTCCTCCGTGTTTGCCATGTCTGGCACCAACTGGCAAAGCTCGTTGAACCGGTTGTTGTAGGCGTCGATATCCGTTCCTACCATGGTGTGGTTCCAGAATTCCTGTTGCAGACTCTGGATTTCTGCGCGAGAGCAGAACTTTCTCATCATCATTTCCTTCAGTTCCTCCCAGGTCTTGTGGAGAGCAACTTCTCGCCCCAATGTTTTCGTTTGAAGCTTCCACCAAGACGAAGCTGCTTCTTGGAACATGCAGGTCGCGTAAAGGACCTTCTGGTTCTCACTACATCCGCTAATGGAGAGAACTGTCTCCATCTTGTCAATCCAGTTGTAGAGCCCAATGGCCCCTTCGGTACCCTTGAATGGCCAAGGCTTACAGGCCATGAATGTCTTGTAGGAGCATCCTTTGTCCAAGGCTCCTGATTCGGGTTCTGGGGTCTCATTCTGACGACCCTGACTTGATTCGGCCTTGCTGGCCTCATGTGTTGCGATTGCTTGCGCGATTATTTCCGCGAGTTCCTCGGGTGTCATGGTAATTCCTTTGGCTTTAGTTGGAGGCATTCTCGCTTTACAAGAGAATGAAAATATATCAAACTTAGTGCATGTACTCTGAGCACATAATGTTATCATTATTTACTAGACACTGTGTGACCCGTGTTCCTAAGTGTGTATATAGTTTCTTTTGAAAATATTTTCTTTGAAAAATATTTCATGCGATTCCCCAACGGTTATAGTCTAGGTTAAAACTTCTTTTCCTAGTTCGCTATAACCAGTGCTCTGATACCAATCTGTCACACCCGGCCCTGAACGGCGGAAACAGCCGGGCGCGCGCGAGTGGGGATTGATACTTAAGCACGGGTCATTGCAAACATTCAAGATAAAATTTTCATTGCGCATGAAATGTTTAATACAAATACATTACATTGTTTAAAGATTACATAAAATCATCCAAGTATAAAAACTGTTGAAGATTTCCACGCCATATCCCCTTGCGCGGCGAGAACAACCACGCGCATCGAAGGGATAGAACTAAAATCTTCCAAAAAGCTAGTTTTAGATGTTCAGTGTGAGGTGCTCTAAGTGTGACTTCATGCGCTACCTAGTTATCTCCTGAAAGACACGTAAAACATTTGAATCAGTATAAACTGAGTGAGTTCACAAGTTTTAGTAACTTGATAAATCGTATTGCATCATAATCTAGATAAAAATCATTCTGAAACATAATTCTGATAGCATCATTGAAACACATGTTTGGTAAAACATAGATCTATCAACATATTCTGATAAAATCGTTCCGCGGTTTACGCGCGAACATTTACGGGAACAAGTAATACCGTCCCGCGGGTTACGCGCTGACACATCTGAAAAACCGTGCTCGTCTGTGTAAGTGGTGCTGCCACTACGAGCGAATAATACCGTCCCGCGGGTTACGCGCAGACGTTGTGCCGGAAAACAAGGCGCTCGTCTGCGTAAGAGGAGCGACCTCTACGAGCGGGCTCAAACCCATAGTACTGCCCCATGACCATACTAGGCACTCGTCTGTGTAAGAGGTGCGACCCCTACGAGTGGGCGGATCAAACCAGCAGTCCCTACCCTTAGAGTTCCAATGGTAAAGTGATCACTTACTCGAATCTGGTGCACTAACATCGAAAAACCATAGATAACCGTTCGCATTGCTCATCATGAAACATAACTTAAACACATAATCGCTTGCATAGCTTGTAAGTATACCATGATAAAACATTATTTAAGTACGTGTCCCTCGCCCCGAAAACAGTTTAAAAATAGTGAAAACAGTGAAAATAGGGGCTGTGAGACTCACCTGTGGTTCTTGTTAAGGGATTTAGTCGAGATTCGGGTTTTCTTGGTGTTGGTCTTTGAATTTGAAGGTCTAGAATACGATGAAATAGCAAGAAGTATATAAGAAATAGGAGAATATAAGGTTTGGAAAGTAGATCTCAAGTTTATAACCTCGGCTTACCTAGTAACTGGAACGGAATCGAAAATAACGGATGCTCGGGAGATGATTAGTGCAAGTTTGCAGTTCTTTGAAGTGTGTTTTGAGTGATAATTTAGGTTACATATTTATAGGCAAACTCAAGGGAACACAATCCCTTGCTTTAGGGGATTGTAATCTTTTCATATTTAGGTGTAATGATGATAAAGTATGGAAATTATTATTGTTTATTGTTTATTTAAAAGTGGAGGAGTGGATAAAAGATCTTGATTTGATTTGGACAGGACATGCAGGTCTGGGGTTGGTGAGAGTAGGGTGGCTGACAGTTGACTTTTCATGTTACAGTGTGCTTTTTCAGGTACTTTTGTCAGTGTACAGTAAAAAGTGGAAAATCTCTGAAACACGCTACTGTTTCCTTTTGGGCGGGAGTAATCTCCTTACGCCTGGAGAATAGACAGTGTTCTGTGCGTATTACTTTGTGCGCATAGCTTTCTGCGTGAAGGACATTTCTTTGCTGCGGGTAGGTGCGTAACCTTCTCGTAGTTAGGGACATTGAGTTTCATTTGTAGATTCTCCAGGTGGTCTTGGTATTTCAACATAGTGATCAGTTATGTTGAAGTCAATTCCATCTTAGAGCTTCAGACAAACTAGCTCTCAATGTTCCCGCCATGCGGGGAGGTTAGTTCCCTTCCGCACGCGCATAAACGATTTAGGGTGCACCCGCCTTAGCATCGTGCGGGATGGTCAACCCATTAGACAACATAACGTTAAGGTACATGAAAACATAAAGCCAAACATTCGCGCATGGCGCATATAACATATGCCCACGCTGGTTCTTAACATGGCGCGCTCGCGCAGGGCGCACATAACAAATGCACGCGCTGACTAACATGGCGCGCTCGCGCAAGGCGCATATAACATAATTACCTAATATTTAGGTTGATTACTTGGTTTAAGGGATTGGGAGTTTACCGGGTGTCACATTTGTGTTTAGCACCTTCTCTTCTATAATCATTTTCTTCAACCCATCAATTTCAGTGGTGAATCTTTTCTGAGCTCTGTAACTGTTTACACAGTCTTCTTCCAAACTTTTCATTCTTTCCTTACTCACCATTTCACTTGCCTCATATGCATTGATAGTACTTTGTTTCTTAAAACACTCACTTTCCAGCTTGCCTACTTTCATTTTTAATTCATTGATAACTTCAGTTAAATCAATAGTAGGAGCAGAATGTACCTGAGATGATGATCCAGCTTCTTTCTCAATTATAGCCATGAATGCCACATTTGACCTTTTGATATCATTTGCAATGTCTTCTTCATGATTGCTCCAATCAAAATTTCCTTCACGTTATGTAGTCACTGCCACATTTCCTTGATTTCTTGGTTGATTTTGGTTGGCTGGAACAGTGTTGTTTGGAACATTTTGAACTGCTTGAAGGTTTTGATTGTTGTTCGTTTGAAAACCTTGATTATGTTGCCTACTTTGATTAAGATTATTCATTTGAGGCTGAAATATGTTGAAGATGGGATTGTAGTTGTTGTTGGGATTGAAGTTGTTGTTGAAGTTTTGGTTGTTATTGAAGTTTTGGTTGTTGTTTCTTTGTTGATTCTGCTGGTATTGCTGCTGACCTCTTGGCTGTTGATTCTGAAGTTGATTCATCTGATAGTTCCTTGCTAAGTTGCATTCTCTTGCAAAATGTCCTGGCTGCTGGCAATTGTAGCAGATTGCCTTTGACTTGTCAAATCCAATCCTTTCATTAGGACCAAAAACCAGAGATCTACCAGTTCTATTATACAACCTCTTACTTCTCAAAGCTAACATGGCAGCTTGCCACTTCAAATCCATGTCCTCCAAATCATCAGCATCTATCTGCTCAAGATCATCTTGCACTACACCTGTGTGAATTAAATTCTTTGCAAAAAATGCATTATATGACTCAGTGAACATTGAAAGCAAAGCCTGTGTATCACTGCTTTGACCATGTCCACCACTAGTGTGAGGAAAATTCCCACTTTCCATAGAGGCAGAATCAGTGTCATCAATCAGCTGCACATTGAATCTTTGTTGGTTTCCTTGATTGCTTGTGCTTACACCAACAAATGATTTCGGAGTGTCAGAGTTATGTTCAACAGGTTCTTCAATGATAGGAATCTGTTGCTGATTCTTGGTAGTCAGATTACCCATAGGTGCAATCAATGCATTTGAAACATTGAAGCAGGGTCTTTCCTCCTTTATCATCTCATTCTCTATCATCTCTATCTCAGCAGCTTGAAGAAAGCACACTACATCATCTACTTTTAGCTCATTGAAGTTGTGCTTTGTAAGGATGAATTTGCAGGCAGTATACCATTCTTTTGGCATAGAGTTGAGCAGCTTGGTATTAAGGTCAAAGTCAGTCATGACATAGTCTGTGGTTCTGAGCTCATTCACAATTCCCAGAAACCTCTCCAGAATTGATTTCAACCTTTCTCCTTCTTTATACTTGAATCTTTCTAACTGCTGCTTCAATCTCTGCTTCTTGATGTTCTCGAGTTCAACATTTCCCTCAAACATTTCAAGAATTGCATCATACATTGCCTTGGCATTGGGATGATGTGCAACCTTGGTAAGTATTTCTCAAGACAGACCTAGCTTCAACATAGCTAAAGCCTTGTCATCAACCTTACTCACCCTTTCTCTCACAGCAGCAGTGGCTGCTGGATTTGCACCTTCTTCAACTTCCCCTTGTGGACCATTCTTTATGGAGTTCCACATATCAATATCATTGTAGCAAACGGCTGCTTCAAACAAGACCTTCCATTTTGTGAAATTTTCCTGTCCATACAATCTAGGAATCTTGTTAGTAGACACCTCTTGTTCCTCATAACCAGACATTTTTGTGAAAACAAAAGTAATTTCCTTATAAAAACAGAGTTTCAAAAAATATTCAAATCTGAAAACCGATTGTTCAGATCTGAGGTGTCTGATTTGATAAGAACAAGATTTAAATAATAAAGATTAAAACTTTAAATAGAACAAGGAAGAGAAAACACCAAATGATTGTAGATCTGGAATAAAAATGAAAAACAGAGCTGCTGACGTCACTTTTCAATGTAACAATGGTCTGCTTACGGCATTCTTCTTCAAATCTTCAAACAGCAACAATCTTTCCAAAATAGCAGTAATCAGCTCTGATACCACTTGTCTGGTCCCTGATTTCAGCTGGATCTTACTTAATCATGTCATAACTCACACAGATTGATGTGTCGACAAGGGAGTTAATGACGGGTTGCTATATTTAAAAAGACGATCATTTGTTAAAGGCGGAATCAATAACAAACATACGGTTGCATAATCAGTATTCAATGATAACCAACACAAACAAGATTCACTCAAAATATTTCCATTTATATAACATTCATCATACAAATAGGATAATCGATTTAGGGTTTCTTGAAGGAGGGTTTATCCGTACAACGACAGCCGTCACACACAATATTCTATCTTAATAAATGTGTCTGTCTGCCCTTGTGCGTGTGTTCTGTCTTTGTGCGTTTTTTTTTGCGGCGTGCCCTAAAACATTCTATTTATAGGCCTGCCACCATAGTACAGCTGTCATTCCTTCTAGAAACCCTAAACGTACATACATATTCAAATTACATAATCAGAAAATAGTCTAAGTGTAAAACAAGTCTTCCGGGTAGGCTTTGCATCAATCTTCACTTTCCGAGTACGCTGTGTACTCTGCCATCCTTCAGGACTTGGTAACATAGAAGTGTGCCCGGGATCAGTTTTCGGGTAGACTTTACTTGAGGAGTATTTTACCAAGTAAAATACTCACCGGGTACACTTCAGTCTTCTTGACTTTGCCAGACTTTGCCCGACAAACCCTTACAAGCAACCTTGTTCTTCAATGGTCCATTTCAACTCTTTGCAATAAAATAACTTATTAGCAAAGTGTACTCGGGAGTATTGTACCTTGCTTGAGTTGAACCCTGCTCGATGTTATTTAGAGATATTCCATTTACATCAAGCTTGTTCGGACCACTATTATTAATGAATACCTTGCCCGGTCTTCCAATTACTTGGCTTCATGGAATTGGTTAGCCAAAAGATTACTCGGGAGTGAACCTTACTTGGCTATGAAGAACAGACTTGCTTGATAAAGGCAACCTTACTCGGATTTACATAAACTAGTGAACCTTTCCTGGCAATGCACTAATTTGCAAACCTTGCTCGGATATCCACTAAAGAAGACTACTTGAAGATAACCTTGCTCGATAGACAAAATATCGTACCCGACTAAGTAAAAGCTTGCTCGGATGTCTAAGGTGTGCCTGGATCCATACTAAGCGAATTCGGAGGAGGTTGAGAAGATTTCCAATCTTCCATGTACTTTATTTTGGTCAAATATTTGACTCAACATGATATGTGTTTTTCGTAACAAGAAATATGACACTGGGGTTATTGTTCAAAATATGGCGTGGCTTGTGGTTGGTGGTTTTCGTTAGGCTGAGTGTTTAGATTACACCGAAGTATATGATCCAGTGGCTCGTCTTGAGGACATTCTAATTTTCTTGGCATATGCTTCCTACTTGGGTTTCACAGTTTATCAGATGGATGTCAAGATGACATTTTTGTAGGGAGAGGTAAAAGAGGAGATATACGTGGATCGGCCACCGGGTTTTACCGATTCGAAATATGATAGCTCACGTATACAGGTTGGACAAGGCTCTTTATGGTCTTCATCAAGCTCCTCGAGCATGGTATGCCACTTTGACGGCTTATATGCTGGAATATGGGTATAAGCGAGGGACCATCGATCAAACACTATTTCTCAAGACTGTTGGGAAAGATCTGATTTTGGTTAAGATTTATGTGGACGACATCATTTTTGGTCCCACCAACAATGTTTCGTGTTATGAGTTTTAGGAGGTAATGAAGAATGAGTTGAGTTCGTTAGGGGAGATGAAGACTTTTTTGGGCTATAGGTTCTTCAGAGTTCGAGAGGTATTTTTTACACCAAGGGAAATATGTCTAGAACATGTTGGCGAAGTTCGATTCCAAGAGTCTAAGTGTTCGGCGATTCCCATGGCAGAAACACCTCTCCTTTCATCTGATCCCGAAGGGAAACCCGTGGATCAAATGTATTATCGATCAATGATCGGATCCCTAATGTATCTCACTGTAGTCGCCTCGACATCATGTTTGCTGTCTGTCAATGCGCACATTTCCAGGCTAATCCTAAAGTTTCTCACTTAACTACTGTTAAACGTATTTTCAGATATCTGAAAAGGCAATCAAAGCTAGGTCTTTGGTATCCCAAGCACTCAGATTTTGATTTATATGCTTTGGCTGACAGAAATTATGGAGGTGATGATATTGACAAGAAATCTACTTCTGTTGGATGTCAATTCTTGGGAGATTGACACATTTCATGGAAATGCAAGAAATAACATACTGTGTCCACATCAACTGCGGAAGTTGAGTACGTTGCTGCTTCTGCCTGCTGCTCTCAGGTTATCTGGTTGCAACATCAATTGCTGGATTACGATTTGAAATTTCTTGACAATCCTATATTTTGTGATAATGATGCTGCAATTGCCATTGTGAAAAATTCGGTTCAGCATTCCAAACCAAGTACATTGATATAAAAATTCATTTAATTCGTGACTGTTACGATCGTAAATTAATTCATATTGAAAAAATCCACACATATAATAATTTGCGGACCTTTTCACAAAACCGGTCGAAACAACCAAATTTATGTGCTTGTAGGGTTCCTTAAAATGCTACGTTTTGACGATTGAGTTTTCTTGGGGTTAAATTTGTTCATAAAAGTTTTTCGTTTTGTTAAAAAGTTTTGCACAAATTTAGGGGGAGAAAATACAAAATGCAAAAAGTGTGTGTGTGTCTTTAAAAATATGTTTTTAAAACAACATGGCTTTTGGTATTTTTCTCATAGGGAAGTGATATGATTATCCAGTTACAAGATTTATAGAATATCAACATGGTTTTAACTAAACATTTGATCAAACCTTTGGGAAATGATTGGTAGATTGATTTTGTGTGCATAACGTGTGAAGTTATTAGGCTCAAAAGGCTTTTGAACAATCACTGATAAGTATGGTAGCTTTTCATGGTGCGTAAAAGTTTGAAGTGTTATAAACTAAATCTACTAACTTATTGTGGAGAGTCATTTTGAAGATTTATGCATGTTTCTAGATAAATGTCTCTATATAATAGCAGAAGAGCAATTATCCAGTCATACAAGCCCATTAGTGTCTTGATCACCAAAATATTTTGTTCCTTAATTGTCGTTAAAAAATAAACAATTGTTGTGATAGTAGTATATAATTTTGAAATTGGATATGTTTTCTAAAGCTTAAAGGGTCTAACCAGAACTACAAGGGTGGGGCAATCAAGTAAGTCCTAAGCACTCTTAATGAAAGACTTGTAAGTCCGGATGGCATGTAAGTCCAACGTTCAACCTTAAATCTTAAATTTTTGTATGAATAGTCAAAGTAAAAAAACTTTTGATCAAGCACTAGGGGGATGAAGTTAAATTGGGATGATCTGGAGAAAGCCTAACAAGCTTTGATAAGATATAAGAGGCATCATAGGTCCATAAGTGATGTCCATCTAAGCTTTTATGTTAAATTGAACCTAATGCATATCACTGATGCAATGAAAATCATGCTAAGTATCTAAATACCTACTATCAACTTGTCCACTATGTCATAAAAATGCTGAGAATGAATCATTGTGAAAGCATCTTAGTCAATATGATTCCATGTTAGGAATTTTTCGTAAAAGTTTGCTCATGTGACAAAACTGAAATTTGATCCCGAAATATGTTAGAACTACTGAAAGCCTCATTGGATGGTAAAACTAGTTTTTATTTTGGTTTTATGTTTATTATTTATTTATTTTTCATTTTTTATTTTACGTCTTTGCTTTTACCTCATGTTTACTCTTGTGGAAACAAATACGTTAACAAATTGCTTTACCAAACCAGAATCAGTCTTTGGTGTTTATTTGTGTTCTTGGCCAATAGGGCCTGGTCCAGATAATAATGAAGGTCCATCAATCAGTCTTTGGTGTTTATGTTTGTTCTCGGCCCTTGGGGCATGGTCCAAATGATAATGACGGTCCATTTGTTGTCGACCCAAATCTTAAAAATTTGTTTGAAGCTTAAAAGGCATTATAAATCTTTGTGTGATCATTATTTCAAAAACTTAATCGGCACTCAAAATAATTCTCCTTATTGGTCTCAATAATTCTCTTCATTCTACTCCTAATCAACTACTTTGTTCTCGCTAACCATTAAAGGTAAATGAACATGATTTTGGATATGTTCTCGAGTCACTATTGTACGTCTCAGGGCATGAATGAGTGTTCTGGTTTAATTGGGATATTTGATTGTGATATTTAATTGTGTTATTTGATTGTGGTGTGTGATTGTGATATGTAATGATTATGGTATGATTTTAAGATGTTGTCGAAGTTGCAGGTTCTTTGTTAATGGTGGATATGGAGTGTTTGGGAAGACGACACGGGTTTCGAGATAGAATTCAAGGGTTTTCTTTGCATGAGATCGTCATAGATCTCGGGGCTCCTGGGTTCTCGGTGTGGTTGAACGAAAACACATGGTCAATCAGAGAACCCCTGAGATTGACAGAAATCTCAAGGGTTCTCAGTCAAGTATGACCGAGAACTCACGAGTTGACCGAGAACCCATTGTTCTCGGTTGTCAAAGTTTTTTTTAATCAACAAAAATCACTGTTCTCGGCCAAAACACCCTATATTGACAAAAAACTCTTATTATAGACCGTAATCTCTGCTTGTTAAACGAAAACGTTCATTTTGGACTAAAAGCTCATTCAATAGATTAAAATAACTAGTAGTTGGACTAATTTCAATAAAGAGTTTATAGTTTTATCATTTTAAATTTTGGTCCCCATAATATCATTTATGTTATCAAACATAAAAGGAAATCAAATCTAAAAGAAGAATGGTCATGGACATAAGTTAATAAGAATCTAACTTGACTCGTTTGTTGTAGTCATGACTAATCAAGCACCTCTCAAGTCTATTGACTCACACAATATTGTTGGATGCCTGTTTGATCCTCCTCCAGCACACAAAGAATTCAAATCTATAATCGTTGGGCTGAACACATGCAGGATTTTATCATGAATTACGAGATAATACTGTAATCTGCAAGAAGATGGTGACAGACTTCTTGAACCATGCCTCAATTAATCAGCTAGGTGCCGGCGGAGTGGTTACTATTGAATCAACCATACAGATGAGACCAGTGGTTATCTTTGAAGCCATTATACATGACGTGCTGCTGTTTGGTGATCAACCTAATTATCCTACAGTATATTCAAGCAAGGCTGTGGCAGAGATCGTGCAGTGTCTGGGTTATGAAAGAGTTTATCCTCCGGCTATCAAGAAATTATTTCATCCATATTGGAGGTTTCTGATTCAGACATTTTTCACGTGTCTCGGGAAGAAAGGGAGTCTCCGACGAGATCAGTCACACTCAAATGTCGCCTATTTTGCTTTGATCAAGGACTGGAATTATAGTCACTCGAAGTTCGTGTTCAATGAGATGGTAAGCAACCTGATGGGGAAGAAGAAAGAGATGTTTTTGATGTATCCAATTTTTCTGCAGATGATATTTGATTCTCACTACCCGAGTTGAATCGATCTGTGGAGACGCTTGATTAGAAAGACATGGGTCCGAACACTTTTGGTCTAATGAAGCAATCAATAAAAGGGGCCAAAGTGGTTTACCAAGGGCTTCATCCGTTACAAAAGTTCGGTAGATTTGCTGAAAATGAGATTAATGCTGTTGTTGATGAGGAACATATAGTTCCTGTTTAAAGGCCTTACACTTCCTTTGAAATTGTACCTGATGATAAAGCTGACACCTCCCCATCTCAACTTTCCTGTTTATGGGCATTTCACTTCCTTAATTGTATCTGATGATGAAGCTGACACCTCCCCATCTCAACATCTATACCTACAACCGAACAACTTGAAGCGTTTGAGACATTTAAAAAGAGCTCCACTCAACTGCGTTGAAACCTCCACGACCAGTTATTGTGACCGATGATGAGGTTGATGAATATTGTGACCGATGATGAGGTTGATGAAAACGAGTCAGACACCGATCTTATTCCACGCAAGCATAGAAAAGAGATACAAGACTTGGTGTGCTGACCAATGATTCTGTGCAAACCACTCAACCAACACCAATGGAGCCTGTCATTGAGACTCATTCTGAACCAAGCTCATCTACTGAGGCTCAACAAACACAAGATCAAGCTGGTGATGAGATACTACATGAATTGACTTTGAAGCTCACATCCAGTCAGCTATTGAACCCTCCAGGTCATTTGATCTGATTGGTCATGGAAGCTCTAGTGCCACTAAAAAGATTGCTCACATTCTTTCTCTACAACACACATTCCTACAAGGCATGGGTAGAGGGATTGCCATTGAACCCGAACCCATTGATGTCCATGCTCAACAACGCAGAGGCTTTGAACTTGAACAAGACTTTGTGGTTAAATATGTTCGCATCCAAGAGCTTGAAGCTAGCAACACAGACAAGGACTTAAAGATTCAAGAGCTTCAAGCCAGCATGGGTGGTCTCACTGGTCTATGAGTTCAAGGGAGCAGATAATAGTAGTGATGAATTTGATGGTGGTGACACTCAGAGAGGCACATTTAACAACTCGGGTTTTCTAAAATAATTTTTATTAATTATTACCCGACCTGTTTTCTTTTCGAGAAATTGAATCAATAAAATATTAAACTATTCATGTTATATATATATATATATATATATATATATATATTTCTTCATTCGTTTTCTTTTCTTAATTTATCTTTGGATTTTATACAAAAAGAACCCTAAACCATAGTTTTAACCTGTAATGTATCCACACATAAACTTTAAGGACTAATTTGTAAACAAATTAAAAGATTTTAATATAATTCTTTTAACACATAACCCATATCAAAACCGAAACTCATATTTGTGATCCGACCCGTACCCGTGACCCATTCACGTATCTTGCACCTTAAGCTTCGATGTAAACTTGGAATTAAATCATGCATATGATTCTTGTTACTATAAATGGCCTAACTGATTAGTTCAGTTAGGAATCAAATATCAATTTGAAACGTATTGCTATTAAGAACGAACCGTCCTCACTTTTTATTCAACTAATTACCTAACGAGCACCATAGCTGAATTAATCGAGTCTGCACAATCCCCATTACCTAGTCAGCAAAACCCATTAGCGAATTGGAGTTCTGGGACCTGCTACATCGTGTTTTAGATCTTGTATGGCCGACAGTTAAACAAGCTAATAAACCCTCAAATCAATGTCGTTAAAGGTAATACTTAAATACACTGAACTCACCTTTCCATCCTAATCAAAAGCCCTAACGTTAATTGCGTCAAAATTTATCGGATTAATAGATTTATCTTGTTAGGGTTCCTAGTTCATATGGGTTTCACTCTCCTGTCATTTAAAGTTTGTGTTCTGATGTTATAACCAATTAATCAGATAGAGCAGTTGGTTGGTTGTGGTTTAGTTATGGCTAGAGCCGTTGGGGGTCACAGGTTCGAACCCCCAACCCCGTTTTTTATCTCCATTATTTTTATAATTGTTTTTATAATTATATTATGGTACTAAATAATCTAATCAACATTATAAATATTATAAAAGCTTGTAATTAATTATTATTTTGTTAAAACCGACATATTAACCGTTCACTTTTCTAGAGGCTTGGTTAAAACTATATATATGTATATATTTATACATATATATATGTATATATATATATATTAGTTATTAAAAATTGTTAAAACGTTATTTAACATATTAAACACGTAGTGTAAGTTAAGTATTTTTATTGAGGATTATATTTTATATAAATATTATTATTTATCATGTATTATCTATTATTTATAATATTTATTTAGAAGAAATCTTATTAAATAATAAAAAAATATATAAATACATTAAACGTATTTTTAGATTTAAATAAACAAATCTCTTTATATAAACAAAAAAAGTTTTATAAATAATCATTTAAGTAGTTTTTATATGTATTTTATATAATTAAATCATGTTATTTATGATAAAATTTTGATAATAAAATTTATAATAAATATTTAACTTTCGTAAGAATATACTCGATCATCAAATCTCGAACGTCTATCTATAATTAGATTCCTTGTTGAGATCATAGTTATGTATTTCATAATAATTTGTTACTTAGGATTTCTCGTCGGTAATTTCCGAAGAGTGTGGTTACCGCTTCTCTATCTAATCATTTTCCGTTTTGCTTAATTACTATGGTGGGTAATCACTTCCCTTTTTTACTTATTTTAAATCTTTTGGGGACATATGCGTATTTTATCTATTTACTTTTTATTTAATACTCAACTTGCAGTTGTTTGTATTTTGTGTTTAACAATTTATACCTAATGTTTTATATGATTTACTTGAATACATGTCGGAGAGGTCCAACATATTCTCAGTCTAGTATGATCATACGTCCATCGCGTTAGCCATCGTCCAGTTTCATCTTACATCAAGCTTACCGAAAACATTATTTACTTGCTCAGTGGTTACATTTCTTATCTCACTTGACATAGTTTGCATCGTTCTTTAGTTATTATATATTATTATTGTTGTGTCTTAAACTGGTGTTTTACTCACTCAACATGTGTTGTTGACATTTTTTTCTATTTTATACGCATATGCAGGTTATTGTTTGAACTAGTTGTAAGATTTGGTGAAGACTTAGTGAAGAATTTAAGTTAGAAAAATTTTAATCAATATCATTTGTGATATAAGTTGTATTATTGTATGATTATGGATTTTGTACTTGTACCTGAATTATATGAATCATTTAATCAAATTCAATAGATATTGTCACTTTTAAATATAGCATAATAGTAACTTGAGAGTTGTGAGCAATTAGCTCACCATTTCCGCCTTAGGTTGGGGTGTGACAGATTGGTGTTAGAGCCGAAGGTTAAGATTGGTCGTTAGTGGTGCGTTAGTAACATGCTTAGAAGCCCCATACTTTTTTATTTAGTTTGCCTTATGTGTTCAAATTAATTGTTTACAGCTTTCTTAGATAATTATTAATTATTATTTATTATTGTATTGTTATGCACGCACACACAACTCCGAGGCTATGCCTCAACTTTCAAAGAAATTTTTTCCTAAATATTTTAAATCAATGTAGATTGTCTTTTCTTTTTGGGAAATTCCTTAATAATTCCCTACTTTTGTTTTTGCTCATTCATCATAAGGATAGGTAGTATGACAAGTTCCTCTCGGCCTAAGAGGAACACAGCTGTCATAAGACCGACACCTTAGGTTGATTTTAAACTTGTAACATCTCGTTTTCTCGTTTCGGTTAATAAAATAAAATATGAGCTATTAAGAGTCGGGCTTGTGTTTGGTTAAGAAATATGGGTAATGGATTTGGCTTAATAAGGAAGGAAGAAAGACCATGGGCTTAAGCCCATGACCCATGATATATAAACCTTAATTAATCCATAATCCATTCATTTCACTCATTCCATACACTATAAAAAACACACACTTAAGCTCTCTCTCTTTCTCTAACCGAATCCAAGAAGAAGAGCCGATCCCGGCCCGAGGTAATGATAGTATGATATTGTATGGATCCAAACCCGCTAGATCTAGTCGCGAAACGACGAGCCGACACCCTAAACCGTTAAAGTCACAAGATTCAGATGGAATCAGGTATAAACTGATCAAGAGATGAGCTAGGGTTAGATCTAGATTGAACGGGATGAAAATGGTGAAAAACAATGGAAAACGACTGAGATCTCGCTTTTCCGACGAGATCCCGGTTTTCCGGTGATGACGGCGCCGGAAAAACGTGTACGAGGTTAAAGGGAATGTCAAAGAATATTATGACATTCTCTTACCTAACCCTAATTCATTAACGGAGAAATAACGAATTAGCAGTAATTCGTTATGTCATTCGTTAAGGAAGAATAATGAATTACCAGCAATTCATTATGCTCCTTCGTTAAGAAGAAGTAACGAATTATCAGTGGTTCGTTATGATCATTCGTTAAGGCCAGTTCGTTATAAAGGCCAGTTCGTTTTAAAGGCCAGTTCGTTATAAAGACCAATTCGTTACGAGGGTCAATTCGTTATAAGTTAAGAAGTAACAAATGAACCTCATTCGTTAAGGGGCAGGATAACAAATTCGACTTCGAAGGAAAGAAAGAAAGGTCCCTGGACTTAGAATAAAATAATTTAATTAGAAAGAAGCCCTCAAACTTTATGAACTAGCAAATAAAATAATAATTAGAATTCTAATGGACATTGTGTTAAGACAGTTAATGAAAATAAAAATTTTTCCAAGCTAACCTGGCAGCTTGACCCCAGCTAGAGGCTCTGCCCCTTGGATCCTGCTAGGGGTTGCGGCCCCTAGAATTCCGATGCCAGGGGTGCTTCCCCCGGACCCCTGTTCGTTGAGGGTTATAATTAAACTAGAAGCGTGACATGAGTAGTGATAGTTAATTGATACGTGTAATTGTTATATATTTAGTCGCGCACAACTAAAGAAAGGAATAACCATTAACGATGAACGTAACCAAGTTCAGGTGAGTATCTAGCCCCATTTCCTTGTTATGTTTTTGGGGTTGTGTGCATACTCAATGTGAATGTTAATACACTTACCTTAAATGGTAAGTGTATGCTATAATGTTTGATGTGATAGAATGTATGAATGTTATGAATATATGCTTGTCGGTACGTGAACGATCTTCGGATATTGCACGTATTGCCAGGGAAGGTGTGTCTTATATAAGATGCATGAATGATGTATGAATGAGTAACAATATATATATATATATATATATATATATATATATATATATATATATATATATATATATAATAGAATGTATGTATAAAGAAGTGTAGGAATGGTTGATTAGATAGATAAGGAAAGGGACCAGACCCTAATAATATCTGAGATAGAGATGGAAAGGACCAGACCCTACTAATTACTGAGATAGAGAAAGAATGGACCAGACCCTAATAATATCTGAGATAGAGAAGGAATGGACCAGACTCTAAAAATACCTGAGATGGTAAAGATAGTTATGTATGTATTATGAATGTATAAAAGTATGAAAGACAGAAATAAAATATGTGTGTACGAATGAAAGAAAGATAGAAGGCTAAGCATGTAATACGTATCTATGGATATACATTAATAAATATGTGAATGTATTGCATGTTGCCTGATTAACTAGAACTCACTCAACGTAGCTGACTTTTAATATGCCCGCATATGAGTAGGATGAGACAGCTGGCTTGAAGGGGGACACATGGCAGATGAATAAAGAAGCTGGCATCTGAAGATTTAGTTAATAATGTTTGAACCAAAAGACACGTTTTAAGTTATGTTTTAAAGACAAGTTATGAATGTTTTGTAATGAATGTGAGAGAACCTTCCAAGATCTAGCCGCTAACCCGATGCTACAGTTACACGAAACACAAGATCGATCAATATGTTAAATACATAGTTTATTGATAATTAGGATGAATACATTATGGTGGAAATAACTTAGATCTAGAGAGGATCCGGCATGGAGAGAGTATAATAACTTATGGCTCGGATCTCTACTAAATTATGAACATAAGCTACCTATTTATAGGCCAAAGCTCCATTCATTAAGTTAAGCCTAATTTGTTATATCTTCATAACGAATTAGAAACCATTCGTTATGATTCCATAACGAATGGTAATAACTTAACGAACCAGCCTCCATTCGTTATATTTCATAAAAAATGGGCTTATAAACTTAAAGAACTAGCCTAGTCAACTAACGAATGGACCCATTCGCTGTACAATCCATAACGAATGGCCAGTTTACAATAAATATACATTAAATACACAGACTAGACTATCTATAACTTATTCGATTGCTACGAACACCAAAACCGTGCACTAGCAGAATGCTTGAAGTTTTATTTATTCCATGAAAGTTTTAATTAACCCTGATATTTAGAACTGTGTTTATGAGTAAATCCAACGTCCAATGTAGGGCACCGGTGTCGGGGCCTTACAAAACCGAATTCATGGTGGTTCGTGGCTAAATTCGGATTATAGTGTTTTGTTATTTAGTTGGTTAGTTGGGTGAAAAATCCATGATATTCATGGGCACTCCTACTATCCGTTCCTCATCATGTTTTGAATGTTATATTTTTGGACTTCATCATACGTGGTGGTTCACGGGATGCTCCAACTACTAATATTTACCTCTCTTTTATTCGTTATTTAGTTTGGTCGGTTAAAACGCCATGTAACGCTCATGGGCCGACAAACTCTATTGTAATGTTAATTCGTTAATTAGTTGGGAAAATTAAAACGCAATGTAATGCTTATGGGCTGTCTAACTCAGTTACTTTTATTCATTAGTTTTGTTGGGCCATTCAAACTGCCATGGAAAGCTCATGGGAGTCCAACACACAATTTATGTTTGGTTGGTTTATTTTAAAGTTAACTTAATCAAATAAAAATTAAATTTTTAAACTGACCACAGCTCCTTGTGTAGTCATCACACATTAATATATTGACTACATCATCTAATAATTATTTATGCTATATACCCCTCATCTTATAATCCTTTATCCTTTAATATTCATGATATGACACAAATCCCTCACTTCTCAACGAAAAGTTATTATAAGTTATCTAAATAATTAAACATTATATTATTTAAATGTTTTTTTCAACTTATCATTCATCTTATAAATCTTTATTTTTGCCCTCGTAGAATGTCTCATGTAAGAAACCACCGTCGTCCTCGACATCAATCGTCCGGTTCTCATGACCACTGTGTGGCCGCCTGTATCGCCAAGGAGATAGCTGCTGCAATCTCTAAAATGTGAATTAAATTTCAAAAACATTAATACAATTAATTCAATCATGTTCATTAACTTCTTTGCCAATAATTTAAATTCATTTACACATACTCATCCTCATAACAACAACAAGCGTTCGTCTAATCATAAAAACTATAATGTTAATTAAATAAGTCATCAACCTCTACAAATTCAAAGTGTCTCGAGCAAGAAACTCTACATCGGTATTCACTTGTTATGCCCCACTAGTAACTTTCATCATTAAATTCAATCCTCATGTCGTTTTTGCACCCAATGTAATCGCTTCGATCATCTTTGAAAATACTTTCCCTACATCGCCTAGTGTACAAGACATCCCGCAACGGTCTATGCCGCCTACTTAGCCATACACGCCTACTACACGTGCTTGCTATAACTATGGAAACCCTAATCATCTACGCCATGTGAGTCCTCGACTTATTCATATTCTTCGAGCTCAAGTTTATCAAACCAACTCAAATCAAACACCGCTTTTGCAATACATACAAGTTCAAACTAATCAAACAATCTCAAAAATCAATCCCAGTTATTCAAGTTTTTATAAATTCAATTAATCAAGATGTTTTAAATCAAGAGAAATCCAAATCAATCTTAATTAAATTTTCTCCAAGAAGACTTCTAATGTTTTCGTCATATTTTTATCTAAACATATTTTTGTCTAATCAGTCATACACTATAGCAACTTTTTTTGTTTAATTTTGGTTTTGAAACAATACAATTCGAATAACTCATCAATTTTAAGCGTTTTATCTCAGACAATAAAAAATAATCATACCTTCCATAGACAATCGTTTAGGACACCGTAATTCTAGTTTAAGTTGTTAATCGTCGTTCAATCCTAACTCATCTCAGTATCCACTATAAGGAATCCATTCCTTTCCACCTCTTAAGACTTATATCATAATAAAAAAAAATTAATTAATTCATTTTTAGCAATATTTTTACACAATGGCTATAAAGATTATTGTTTTCCAAATGTTTTGTAACCCAACGATGCAAGTAATTATGGTCCGGAACATAATTATCCAAACCCTCGCATGGAAATCATAAAGCGTACAATTGTGTATCATAATATAGAATCGAAAGTAGTTGGGGGTAACGGTACAAATGTAAAGATGATAAGGACATGGTGGATACGCCACTGGTACATCCTATATATAAGTTCCCATACCGGATTTCCATTTGGAGTGTTGCTTCGACTACTCCAAGTTCCATTATTATGATTAAAATTTAAATGTAATTCCTTATAGATTAATTATTTTAGTTTTCTCTAATTTCAGGATGAAATTCGCTTAAGTAGGGGAGACTGTAACAACTCGGGTTTTCTAAATTAATATTTATTAATTATTACCCGACCTGTTTTCTTTATGGGAAATTGAATCAATGAAATATTAAACTATTCATATTATATATATATACATACATATATATATAGGTAAATATATATATATATATATATATATATATATATATATATTTCTTCATTCTTTTTCTTTTCGTGATTTAACTATGGATTTTACACAAAACAACCCTAAACCTTAGTTTTAACCTGTAATGTATCCACACATAAACTTTAAGGATTAATTTGCAAACAAATTAAAAGATTGTAATATAATTCTTTTAACCCATAACCCATATTCAAACCTTAACTCATATTTGTGATCCGAACCCGTACACGTGACCCGTTTACGTATCTTGCACCTTAAGCTTCGATTTAAGCTTGGAATTAAATCATGCATATGATTCTTGTTAATATAAATAGCCTAACTGAATAGTTTAGTTAGGAAACATATATCAATTTGGTACGTATTGCTATTATGAACTAACCATCCTCACTTGTTAATCAATTCATAACCTAACCAGCACCATAACTCAATTAATCG
The DNA here is from genome assembly GCF_021521415.1 of Bidens hawaiensis. Classification (NCBI taxonomy): domain Eukaryota; kingdom Viridiplantae; phylum Streptophyta; class Magnoliopsida; order Asterales; family Asteraceae; genus Bidens; species Bidens hawaiensis. The sequence continues at coordinate 8,873,020 of NW_027491014.1, forward strand.
AGTCTGCGTAATCCCCTTTACCTCGTCAGCAAAACCCATTAGCGAATTGGAGTTGTAGGACCTGCTACATCGTGTTTTGGATCTGGTATGGCCGACAGTTAAGCAAGCTAATAAACCCTCAAATTAATGTCGCTAAAGGTAATACTTATATACACTGAACTCGTCTTTCCATCCTAATCGCCCTAATGTTAATTGAATCAAAAGTTATCGGATTGATCGATTTATCTTGTTAGGGTTCCTAGTTCATATGGGTTTCACTCCTATCAATATAATAGTTTGTGTTCTGATGTTATAACCAATTAATCATATAGTGCAGGTTGTTGGTTATGGTTTCCTTACGGCTAGAGCAGCTGGGGTTCATAGGTTCGAACCCCCAGTCCCGTTTTTATCTCCAATATTTTTATAATTGTTTTTATATTATATTATTGTATTAAATCATCTAATCAATAATAAAAATATTATAAAAACTTGTAATTACTTATTATATTGTTAAAACCGACATAATAACCGTTCACTTTTCTAGAAGCTTGGTTAAAACTATATATATGTATATATTTATACATATATATACATAATTATATACGAACATACATACATACATATATATATATATATATTAGTTATTAGAAATTGTTAAAGGGGTTTTAATATAAAAATATGGTCACGTTATTTAACATATTAAAAATGTAGTATAAGTTTAGTATTTTTATTAAGGGTCATATTTATTATTTATTATGTATTATCTATTATTAAAAATATTTAATTAAAAGAAATATTATTTAATAATAAAAATATATATAGATACATTAAACGTATTTTTAGATTGACATAAACAAATCTCTTTTATAAACTAAAAGTTTTATATATAATTATTTAAGTATTTTTTTTATGTATTTTATACAATTTAATCATCTTATTTACGATAAAATTTTGATAATAAAATTTATAATAAATATTTAACTTTCGTAAGAAGATACTCGATCATCAAATCTCGAACGACTATCTTGTTTTAGATTCCTTGTTGAGATCATAGTATTTATTCCATAATTATTTGTTACTTAGGATTTCTCGTTGGTAATTTCCGAAGAGTGTGGTTACCTCTTCTCTCTCTAATAATTTTCCGATGTGCTTAATTACTAAGGTGAGTAATCACTCCCCTTTTTACTTATTTTAAATCTTTCGGGGACATATGCGTACTGTATCTATTTACCTATTATTTGATACTCAACTTGCAGCTGTTTGTCTTGTGTGTTTAACAATTTATACCTAACGTTTTATATGCTTATATGTTTTACTTGAATAATGTAGGAGAGGTCCAACATATTCTCAGTCTAGTATGATCATACGTCTGTCGTGTTAGCCATCGTTCAGTTTCATCTGACATCGAGCTCACCGAAAAAATTATTTACTTGCTCATTGGTTAAATTGCTTATCTCACTTGACACAGTTTGCATCTTTCTTTAGTTATTATATATTATTACTGTTGTATCTTAAACTGGTGTTTTGCTCACTCAACATGTGTTGTTGACAAAATTTTCTATTTTAAACGCATATGCAGGTTATTGTTTGAACTAGTTGCAAGATTTGCTGAAGACTTAGTGAAGAATTTAAGTTAGAAAAATTTTAATCAAGATCATTAGTGATATAAGTTGTATGATTATGGATTTTGTACCTGTACTTGAATTATTTGAATCATTTAATCAAATTAAATAGATATTATCACTTTTAAATATAGTATAATAGTACCTTGAGAGCTGTGAGCAATCAGCCCAAGCCCCGGCATTTCCGCCTTAGTTTGGGGTGTGACAGCACTTGAGGTTCTGGATCTCTTCCGGACCTCGACATTGAGCACGTTGCTCTTGATGTGCCTGACATTTGTGGATCCGGTTAGCGTCCTGCTTAAAACATTGATACTTGCAAGCGACTCGAGAAATACATAATCGCCCTACTTAAGACCGCAGAGAAAAGAGAAAGAATAAGAAAAAAGACCCCGATTATGAAAAACTCCAATCAGAATGTTGTGTCTTCCGATCAACTAGATAAGTTCGCTGTGGAACTTCAAAATGGATTTTCTGATAAATATGGTGATCATTATGATAAAATGGATATGATATTGAGAAAGAAATGTGGTGGGTTAAGTGTAAGTCTGGGAACCTGGAATATTATAAGAAGATGAAATATTTTGGTTCGTGGACGAAAGTTAATCTAAGTGATTTGATACAAGCTCTTTTACACAATCCAAATCATGACATGAAGGCCATCAAGTTCTAGAACTTTTTGAGCAAACAAGTGGAGAGAGGATTTCCTGACATGCCCACTACAGATTCAATTGTTAAGAGAGCAAAGGGGGTTCGCGATCCTTACAGAAAGAAGCCAATGCTGAACGTTATGTGGCCTCCAACTGCAAAGTAAAGTCAATTCTGATTACCAAGAGATTTCTTGAAGGTGATCTTGATGAAATGAAGTTTTGGGCCTATGATGGTGAAACTGCTACATTGATTATAAGGCTAAGTAAGGGTTAGTATCGTATTGTTGATCCACGAGATCTTCTGAAGTTTGGAGAGAAAGATATCAAGACTCTTATACCGTGAGGCTAATGCTGAAGTTATGGAGCATGAATGAAGATAAAGCTATAAACCAAGGGGGGAGATTGTTGGGCTAGGATTATTAGATGGTTTATACTTAATCTCATTGGGCTTGGTATGTATGTAACACAAAAATACTATGTTTTCGGTGGGCTTGTGTTTTGGGTTTGGGTCGAGGGTATGCTAGGCTATATATATGTATCGTATTAGGTCGTTAATAGTTTGATCATTAACGAAGTTGGTTGTGGCTAGTAGGTTACATGCTTTGCATTCCAATCGTATTGTAATTCGATATTGTTGAGTCAAGAAATTAACCTAAGGGGAGATTGTTGATTCAAAGATTTGACCTGAATGAAGTACATGGAAGATTGGAATCTTCTCAACCTCCTCATAATTTGCTAAGTAATGAATCCGGGCACACCTTGGAACTCCGAGCAAGCTTTTACTTAGCCGGGTACGATATCTTGCCTCTCGGGAAAGGTTTACTTCGAGTCGTCTTCTTTAGTGGAAATCCGAGCAAGGTTTGCAAATTGGTGTATTCCCGAGCAAGGTTCACTAATTTGGTATTTCCGAGCAAGGTTCACTTTGTCAAGCAGGTTTGTTCTTCAAGGCCAAGTATTTTACTCTTCCGAGTAAGGTTTGGTTAACCAAGTCCAAGAAACCAAGTGATTGGAAGATCGGGCAAGGTATTCATTAATAATAAGTATGGTCCAAGTATGCTTGATGAGTTAAAGGAATATATCTAAGTTATCTCGAGCAAGGTTCAGCTCAAGCAAGGTACAGTACCCCCGAGTAAACTTTGCTAATAAGTTATTTTGTGACAAAGAGATGAACAAGACCATGGAAGAACAAGGTTGCTCGTAAGGATTTGTCGGGCAAAGTTTGACAAAGCCAAGAAGTCTGAAGTCTACCCGGTGAGTATGGTAAAATACTCTTCAAGTAAAGTCTACCCGGAAACTGATTCCGAGTACACTCATATGTTTACCAAGTCCAAAGGATGGCAGAGTACACTGTGTACTCGGAGTCTGAAGATTTATGAAAAGCCTACCCGGAAGACTTGTTTACACTCAGTTTATTTTCTGATTATGTTATTTTGAATATGTATGTACGTCTAGGGTTTCTAGAAGGAATGACAGCTGTCTTAGGTTGGCAGGCCTATAAATAGAATGATTAGGGCATGCCGCCATACACGGAAAAAGAAAACGGCAGAAAACACGCACATTCGGATAAGTCTGACGCATTTATTGTGACGACTGTCCTAGGGTTCCCTAGAAACCCTAAGCGGATTATCCTTTTTGTATGATTTATATTATATGAAATGGAAATCTTTTGAGTGAATCCTGATTGTGCTTTCTACCTTTGATTATTCATTGCAACCGTATGTTTACTATTGATTCCACCTTTAGTAAATGGTTATCTTTCCCATTATAGTAACCCATCATTAACTCTCTTATCAAACGCATTATTGTGTGAGTTATGACTTGATTCGTGTGAGATCCAGCTGAATCGGGGGCCTGAGAAGTGGTATCAGAGCTGGCTGATACTATATTGGAAAGATTGTTGCTGATTTGAAGATTTGAGGAAGAATGACGTAAGCAGACCACTGTTCCATTGATCTATGACGTCAGCAACTCTGTTTCTTCATTTTTCTTCCAGATCTACAATATTTCGGTGTTTTCTTTTCCTATTTCAATTAAAGTTTTAATCTTTAATTTTAAATCTTGATCTAATCATATCAGACACCTCAGATCTGAACAATCGGGTTTCAGATCTGATTACTTTGAACTCTGTTTTTACAACGAAATTGCTTTTGATTTTTCAAAATGTCTGGATATGAGGATTAAGAGGTGTCTACTAACAAGATACCAAGATTGCAGGGAAAATAAAATTTCACCAAGTGGAAAGTACTTTTTGAAGCAGCCGTATGCTACTATGATGTTGATATGTGGAATTCCATCAAGAATGGTCCACAAGCTGCTGAAGAAGAAGGTGCAAACACTGGTGTAGTTGCTGCTGTGAGAGAAAGATTGATGACAAGGCTTTGGCTATGTTGAAGCTAGGTCTGTCTTGGGAAATACTCACCAAGGTTGCACATCATCCCAATGCCAAGGCAATGTAAGATGCAATACTTGAGATGTTTGAGGGGAATGCTGAACTCAAGAACATCAAGAAGCAGAGATTGAAGTAGCAATTGGAAAGATTTAAGTATAAAGAGGGAGAGAGGTTGAAATCAATTCTTGAAAGGTTTCTGGGAATTGTCAATGAACTCAGAACTACAGACTATGCCATGACTGATTTTGACCTCAATACCAAACTGCTCAACTCTATGCCAAAAGAATAGTATACTGCTTGCAAGTTTATTCTTACCAAGCACAACTTCAATGAGCTGAAAGTAGATGATGTAGTGTGCTTTCTCCAAGCTGTTGAGATAGAAATGATAGAAAAATGAGATGATAAGGGAAGAAAGACCTTGCTTCAATGTTTCAAATGCATTGATAGCACCTATGGGAAATCTGACCACAAAGAATTAGCAGCAAATCCCTATCATTGAAGAACCTGCAGAGCACAATGCTGATACTCCCAAGTCGTTTATTGGTGGTAGTACAAGCAATCATCAAAATTAGCAAAGATTCAATGTGCAGTTAATTGATGAAACTGATTCTGCCTCTGTGGCAAGTGGGATTGTACCTCATTCTATTGCTGGAAATGGTCAAGGAAGTGAATCACAAGCCTTGCTGTCTATGTTCACTAAATCCTATAATGCATTTGTTGCTAAAAACTTGATTCACACAAGTGTAGTACAAGATGATTTAGAGCAGATTGATGCAGATGATTTGGAAGACATGGATTTGAAGTGGCAAGCTGCCATGTTAGCTTTGAGAAGTAAGAGGTTTTATAATAGAACTGGTAGATCTCTGGTTTCTGGTCCAAATGAGAGAATTGGGTTTGACAAGTCAAAGGCAATCTGTTATAATTGCCAACAGCCAGGACATTTTGCTAGAGAATGCAATCTGCCAAGGAACTATCAAATGAATCAATTCCAGAATCAACAGACAAGAGGTCAACAACATTACCAGCAGAATCAGCAGAGAAACAACAATCAGAACTTCAACAACAACCAAAACTTCAACAACTATCAAGGCTTCAACAACAACTTCAAGCCCAACAACAACTACAATCCCAACTTCAACAATAACTATCAGCCTCAAATGAACAATCAACAGAGTATGCCTTAGAATCAAGGCTTTCAGATGAACAATCAGAACCTTCAAACTGTTAAAATGTTCCAAACAACACTGTTCCAGCCAATCAAAATCAACCAAGAAATCAAGGAAATGTAGCAGTGACTACACAACATGAAGGTAACTTTGATTGGAGCAACCATGAAGAAGACATTGCAGATGATATTAAGAGAGCAAATGTGGCATTTATGGCCATAACTGAGAAAGACACTGCATCTTCATCTAAGGTACACTCTGCTCAAACTGTTTATTTAAATGAACTAATCAATGAATTGAAAGCAAAAGTAGGCAAGCTGGAAAGTGAGTGTTTCAAGAAACAAAGTATTATCAATACATATGAGGCAAGTGAGATGGTGAATGAAGAAAGGATGAAAAGTTTGGAAGAAGACTGTGTAAACAGTTACAGAGTTCAGAAAAGATTCATCACAGAAATAGATGGGTTGAAGAAAATGGTTGTAGAAGAAAAGGTGCTAAACACAAAGCTGCAAGCTGACAATGAATTTTTAAAGAATCTGATCTCCACTGGAAATATCTGTGGAATTCTGAATCAAGTTAAAGAGAAAGACAAGTATAAAGCAGTACCACCACCTTTCAACAACAACTTTATGCCAAAGGTTGACAAATAGAAGAGAAATGCATATCTACAACAATTCAAAGATGTCTTTCAAGACAAAGAAGAACTTGTGGATCTGTACAAGAATGTTGAGGTGAGTGAAGAGGGAGAGTTCGTTATGAAGAAAGAAATGAAAGAAGAAAAGTCAATTGGAGTTCAAGTATCTGAAGATGATCTTGAGTCAATTGATTTGAATCAAGATGACTTGAGTGATTTGAGTGATCAAATTACTGAAGAACTTAAAGCTTCTGAGAGAGGAAGAAGATACAAGAAAGCTGAATCTACTAATAAACTTCCAAAGTATCCACCAGTCACACCAAGAATGAAAAGACAAAATGAGAAGATGAGGAGAGAGCATGTCTCCTTTGATATCCGTGAAAAGATAAAGATGAGCTACAATGCTGTCAGACCACCAAGTAAGGAGGTATTGGAAAGGGTAGAACAGAACAACAAAAAGAAGAAAGTGATTGAAGAAGAAGTGAATAGTGAAAACTTTATTCCTGTTTATCCTATTTTCTCAAGCATTGAAGATTTCGACATTGGAGAGGTGGAAACAATGGAAGAATATATAAGAAGAAAATCAAGAAATAGGGAAAACATAGAAGAAGAACCCTTGAGTACAAGAAAAATTGTCTTTGTTAAAGAAAAAGTGGAAAGAAGTGACATAAGAATGGTTGAGTTTGTTCCCTTTTCAATTGACTTTGACAATCTGAAAGCAAAAAAGACAATTGGAGTCAAAGAACTCAAGCCAAGTGAAAGATTCAAGAAACCAAAAGAACATGAAATGTTCAAAGGGAAAGTATGGTGCAAAAAGTGTGATGAATATGGTCACCATACAGACTCATGCAATGAAAGATTGAAGTTTCAACCATTTCATGTCCTAAATGGAACAAAGTATGGACAGGACTTTGTTCTATACAAACAGAAATATGATGTGTATTTGGGAAAAGGAAATGTGTGTGATAAGGAGTCAAATACCGAGAAGAAAATTGAAGTCAAAGGAAAGAAACAAGTGACTGATTCTGTAAGAAGAAGTAAGTCACCACAGAAGCACAAGAAAGTGATTAAGAAGAAAAATCAGTCCCTGAAAATCAAACAAGATACTCAATCAGTTAAGTCTGATGAATCTCAAGAATCATCAAACAGTGAGAAGACAAGAAGAAAAGATACATATCATAGAAAGAAACCAACAGAACTCACTGGTGATGAGAAGTTCTTGATGAAACATGGATATGAACCACAAGGTTTCTCTTGGAAACCTAAAGCAGAATCTAAGGTTGAGACTGTGACTGATGTAAGAGACTACTCTGAAACAAAGGATTAGGTCTTAAAAGAGCATGCCACTGACTCAGTTGAGCTTCAAAGCTCAATCTCACTGGTTAAGACCCCAAGAGAGTGTGGTTATGAAACTGATAATTCAGACAACTTAGAAGTCACTCATGAAGATCCTGAACCAACAACACTCACTTCCCAAGCTGCCTCTGAAACTGAATCCGATGAGCTGCAAGTTGATGAAGCTTGCACTTCATCACTTAACTGATCAAATTTTTTCTTTGTGCAGGAACATTCCACTCCTCTAAACTACATATGGTATATGGATAGTGATTGTTCTAGGCACATGACTTGTGAAAAGAGGTCACTGGTGAACTATGAAGAAAAATATGAAGGTCCTGTTGCATTTGGAAGTGATAAAAATGGTGGAAAGATTGTGGGTAAATGAATCTTAACAAATGGGAAAGTCTCATTTGATAATGTATTTCATGTTGATGGTCTTCAGTACAATTTGCTGAGTATATCACAAATGTGTGATAAGGTTTACAAAGTCAGTTTTGATGATTCACACTGTTTCATTCTAGAACCTGAATTTGTGATCCCACCTGAAATGATTATGATGAAGCACCAGAGTTTCATGATGTTGTAACTGATTTGATCATTGAAGAACCTGAACTCAATGAAACAAATCTTGACACAAATTTGTCTACAAATATGATTATACAAACTCCTTCTGTTGAAAAGAATCATCCTTCTGAAAACATCATTGGTGATTTGCATGAAAGAGTTATAAGAAGTCATTCTGAGATAGCAAATATCTGTCTTTACTCTTGTTTTCTATCCCAAATAGAGCCAAAGAACATTGCTCAAGCTTTAAAAGACAATAGTTGGGTGGAAGCAATGCAAGAGGAATTGACACAGTTTAGAGACCTACATATGTGGGATCTTGTTGACAAGCCATTTGACAGATATGCAATTGGAACCAAATGGGTTTTTAGAAACAAAAGGGATGAAAGGGGTTTGGTGATTGAGAACAAGGCTAGACTTGTAGCACTGGGATGTCTTCAAGAAGAAGGGATAGACTTTGAGGAAGTTTTTGCACCAGTTGCAAGACTGGAAGCTATAAGAAATTTTCTAGCATATGCTGCCTTAAAGAACATTAGAGTATTCCAGCTTGATGTTAAATCTGCATTCCTAAATGGAAAGATAGATGAAGAGGTGTATGTAGCTCAACCTCCAGGTTTTGAGGATCCAATGTATCCAAACAGGGTATATAAGCTAAACAAAGCCCTTTATGGACTGCATCAGGCTCCTAGAGCATGGTATGATGAGCTGTCAAACCATCTGCTTGAAAATGGTTTTCTGAGGGGAGCCATTGACAAGACACTCTTCTACAAAAGAAAGGGGTCAGATTTGCTGCTTTTACAAGTCTATGTTGATGATATCATCTTTGGGTCAACCAATGAACAAATGTGTTTGGAGTTTGAAGGGGTGATGAAATCCAAGTACATCATGAGCTCTATGGGTGAAATGAACTTCTTTTTGGGGATTGCAAGTTCAACAGAATGCTGAAGGGATATTCACTCACCAAACTAAATATGTGCAGGACATCTTGAACAAGTTCAACTGTCATGATTACAAAACTGCTTCAACTCCAATGGATACCAAAGAAAAGATGATTGCTGATGAAAAGGGGGAGCTAGTAGATGAACCTGAATACAGAGCCAAGATTGGATCCCTGATGTATCTTACTGCAACAAGATCAGACATCATGTTTGATGTATGTGTGTTTGCAAGGTTCCAATCAAGTCCAAAAGTCTCCCACATGAATGCTGTTAAAAGAATATTCAGATATTTGAAGGGAAGACCAGACTTAGGGATTTGGTATCCAAAGAACAAAGATTTTGATCTGATTGCCTACACTGATAGTGATTATGATGGCTGTAACATGAGCAGGAAGTCAACCTCAGGTGGATGTCAGTTTTTGGGGGAAAGGATAGTGTCATGGCAATGCAAGAAGCAGACTACTGTATCAATCTCAACTGCAGAAGCTGAATATGTTGCTGCATCTGCCTGCTGTGCACAAGTTCTCTGGATTCAAATTCAGATGCTGGATTATGGTTTGAATTTTCTGAACACCCCTATTCTCATTGATAATACTGCTGCATACTTTACTATTAAGAATCCAGTGTAACATTCCAAAACTAAGCACATTGAAATCAGACATCACTTCATCAGAGATTGTAGTGAAAAAGGTTTGATTGAAATGCATAGAGTTGATACAAGTGACAATTTGGCTGACCTATTCACCAAACCATTTGACAGAACCAGGTTCAACTTTCTTCTGAAAGCCCTGGGAATGATCAACTCAGATGAAATCTGAATAAGGATGTGTGCTTGGTTGTGTACCTTTCTGTGCTAACTGATTATTCTGATATGTGGTACACTCTTTGAATGTTATGTGAATTGAGTATGATATTGAGTATGTTTCTGAATATGTTAACTGTTGTGTGCTTTACCTGATTATGTGTGCAAAGATGATTGATTACTTTGTCATGTTTGATTGAATTTATGTTTGCATGTTTGTCAGTTGATGTGCATATGTGATGTTAAGATAGGTAGTCATGCTATGAATTACCTGTTAAACTACTTATCTGATATCATTGCTTAATTTCCTAAATATGTGCTTAATCTGATCTTCTGATGTTATTAAGATAGGGTAGACTTTGAATGCTAGTGCTGTCTGCTTATCTTGAGGATATCATGTTTGATTAAGATTTGAATATGTTGCAACTGTTTATGTCAAAATGTGTTTTATGTCAAAATTAAGTGATAAAATGAATTTTCTGATGAATTTTGCATAAATACTCAATTTTGAATCAAAACATGAGCATGTTGTTAATGGTGAAGAGATATGATAAGATTATTCAGTTCAAGCTTTAAAGAAGCTTAAAAAGTAGGATTTTAAAAGAAAAGTCTCAAATAGTTATTTTTGCTGAAAATATGTCATTTGCACAGTTGGAAGGACATGCACTTGTGTATGTTTGGTCCTTAAATCTTTCCAGATTCAAAGGATAGCCATTGACCTGAAAACTGAATGCATTTGGGGCAATTATGACTTGTTTCTTATTCCGTCACTTTAAACTATGTCAATAGCTCTAACTTTGAAAGGACATATATTCACATGTATGTTTGGTCATGCTGACCACCTGTGGTCAAACATGATAGCCATTAACCTGCCAAGTTAAGAGATATTGGGGTGATTGAATAATAAACTGTTTTTAAATGGGAAATGATAGTAAATTGACTACTTACCCAATCATATGGATTTAATAGGCCAAAAAGACCATAGTATAGTCATTAACATGTATGGTTGCTTTCCCATGATAATGTAAAATCCAAGGTGATATAAACATAATGAATATGCTAATCTTTATGTGGAGATACATAGTTGTCTTTGCATGTCTCAAGATAAATCTCTCCACATGATAGGCAGAAAAGTGACTACAAAGTCATACATAAGCCTATTGTTATTTGGTCAACCAAAAATGAAACATCTTTAAATATGACACAGAACATGACTTAAGTAAATTTGAGAAAATATCAAAAACAAGGGGAAGAATGAATAAATCAACCAAAAGTTGATAAATGTTTTAAATATTTTATCAAACAAAGAGGGTTAATAACAGAACTACAAGGGTGGAGGCAATAATATAAGTCCTTTAACATCCTGAATGAAAGGCATGTTGTTTAATTGTAAGTCCAACGTTTAACCTCTAAATATGTTTGAAAATCAAAATTACAAAAAGATTTAATAAGTTCTGTCATATAAAAAAACAAATTTTTGACCAAATACAGGAGGTTGGAGTCAAATTGGGGTGATTTGGGGAAAGCCAAATAAGCTTTGAGAAGAGATATGAGGCATCATAGAACAGTGTTGACCATTAATGCATTATGCTTAATTGAACCATAAGCATATCACCAAAGAGATGAAACTCATGCTAAGTTTATACCTGCTGTTAACCTATCTATGTTGTCATAATAATGCTGAGAATGAAGTATTGAGAAAGCTACTTAGTCAATATGATCCCATTTTTGAGATCTTTTCAGAAAAAGTAAGAACTGTTTTGAAGTGACAAACAACTGAAATTTGATCTCTAAATGCACCATTTGCTCTTAAAGTGTGATCTTTAAAGATAAATTTGTGGTTTAAGTCAAAAAGAGTTGAATTTTTCCCAAAAATAGGTTGAATATGTATGTTCGGGTAAGGTTTGATGTTTTATAACTTTCCCGGGCACAAACTGTTTGAATATGTATTTTCGGGTAAGGTTTGATGTTTTATAACCTTTCCAGGTACAAAACAGTTGATTATGTGTGAATATGTATTTTCGGGTAAGGTTTCATGTTGTATGACCTTTCCGGGCAAACTTAGTCATTTTTGACTAAGTATATGATTTTCGGGCATGCTTTAAAGTGTCTACACTTTCCGGGTAGAGTACACTGGTTTACTCATTTCCCAAGCAAGCTTGAAGTCTTGAGATGATTATGTGATATAGTTAGCTTTTTAACAAGAACTTCTTGTTTCGAGCAAGCTTTGCATTTTATATGCTGATTGAGAATCCCAAGTAAGCTTTATGAACTCTTTGAGTACATCGAGTAAGCTTTGTGTGTGAATATGTTTTTAGTTGAAATTACAAGTGTTTTTGGGTAAACCTTGTTTTCCGAACACACTTTATATTTCGGGTACACTTTGGTCTCCCTTAATATACTTGGTAATTTTTCAAACTTTGACTTTCCGAGTACACTGTCTTCTAGAAGTCCTTTCCGAGCACACTTTGTATTAATGGAAAGTTATTCAGGTATACTTTGTGTAAAAAGGTTGTTCGAGCACACTAACTCTATGTTTTCGGGTATGCTTGATTGCATATGTTCTTTAGTATGATAAATTGAATATGATTATTATTTTAATAGGGTTTATGCTAGTCTAAGTTGCTTAATTTTGAATTTAGGAAATAAATTTGGGGATCTTAATTGATTCCAGTATGAATGATCATTCGTTATTTTATACTTGATTATTTGCCTTGTGGTTAATTTCTCAAGAGATCTAGTATTCGGGTAAGCTTTCATCACTATGTCTTGATTTTAAATTATTAAACTTGACCAAGCATGGTAAGTAAGGATCGGGCAAACCTTGTAAATTTTATTTGAAAATGTTTTCGAGCAAGGTTTGATATTATGTGTTTCGGGTAAGCTTTGTAAGTGGAAGTATACCGAGTAAGCTTTGAAAGAATTAATTCCGAGTAAGGTTTTGATAAATTTAAATGGTAATAAATGTTTTTAATATATCAAGTGGATAACGTTACTGTTTGACAGCTAATAATTCACAAAACGACAATAAGCATTTAAAACCCACTTTTAAAAGGTATACAAGAGGGAGTTAGCCAAAATTTTCAATATTATTTTCCCTCTCTCTCTCTCCTTCCACTGCAAATCCTTACACCCAAAGAAACCTAACCGACCTATCGCATTCAAAAATTAATCCAAACCCTAATTTTTATCAGCTTTCTAATTCCGACTCGGTGAGCATTAATAATGTGTATTCCGAACACGATTAGACTATAATGGACTTTGATTATGTATCTGAATACTAATACTCTGTTTATGTGTTTAGGTTATTAATTTGTCGAAGAACAGGTTCTTGAAAATTTCTCCCTTTCTTCTTCATTTTTATAACTTGAAATTATCTAAAGTACTGAACTTTATGACTAATTTCACTTTGAATATGTGTGTTTGTGTGATTCAGATATGGCAGACGATGAGCCAAAGTATTTCTTTGAAAAGAAGCATAATATGTGTGCACTTTTGCAAGTCACACCTGACAACGAGCCGGTGGCGCCGATGATCAGATGGATGGCTCGATCAAATGTCAATTTTGCGCTTACTGAAAATCCTGTCATCTACAGAAATCACTCACTGGATTTCTGGGGATCAGCAGAACCGATAGAAGATATAAATGGGAAAAGGATTGAGGCAACAGTTGCTGGTCAGGAGATACATGTGACTGAGAGGATGATTTGAAGATGTCTAAGGTTGAATGATGATGATCATAACCACATAGATTTCAATACGTCACACCTGTTGAGAATATTTGAAGAAACTATGGGTTATCAAGGAACAGTCCATGATGGACAATTTCAAAAGGGGATGTTCCCAATGATGTATAGATTCCTGATACATCATGTTATAAAGGGGTTTGCTCCGAGAAGGGATCATGGACTTTGATGAGTCATGATCTTGCAAACGCCACTGTGGGTATCATGTTTGATCTACCCTTTAATTTTTCAAAGATGATCTTTAATGGTCTGGTTGGAAATTTGAACAAGGCAGAGAAGGATAGATTTTTGCAGTATTCAAGGTTTTTACAGATAATATTTAACCGTGAATTGCAAGATCTACCAACCATTGGTATCACCCACCTACTCCAAAACCCTGACAATTACAAGAGAATATAGAATCCGGGTGTGGCCAATCGATTTAATGCAGAATTTCCTTCTGAGATTCTACCATGGCTCCTAAACCATGATTTGGAGATAATGCCTATGCCTGAGTTAAGCTCAGAGGAGGAAGGAGGAGATGATGATGTGAGTAGTGATGAAGGTGATTCTGATAATGGTGATGATAATGTTGATGGAGATGGAGATGGAGGAGGAGCTGGTGTAGCAATGGAAGTTGTTGCACCCGAACAGGGGGAGCAAGTTGAGCCAATTGACCAACCTATTCCAACACCACCACACTCACCACCACACATTGACCAACCCATTGTACTTTCACCACCACAAACCCCACCACATCTTACCACTCAATCCCCACCTCAAACCCTACATTTGAGCCAACCTGAAACATCTACACTTCAATCACCACCACCACAGACACCACCAACACATAGCCCAATCCAAACAGATCCAATCATTTCTAGCCCACCTCACACACAATCACCACCACCATCCAGATTTCAAACCTACACAATAACCCAAGAACAGCCTGATTTTGATCCTTTTTCTACATCACCACCTACAAGTTCACATGTTGATACCTTTCAAAGAAACCTGGACCTGATGTTAGAGAATGCTGATTTGAAAAGAAGAGTTCAGGAGGTTATAGATGAAAATGTTGTGTTAATAAAGAGAAATGAAGAGGTAACTGGTGAGAATGTGATATTGTTACAAAGATTGGTAGAAGCTAACTTGAGGATTCAAACCCTGGAGCAGGAGGTTGAGAAGACCCCATCTGCCCTAAAACAGGGGGAGAATGTATTTGTACCAATTGTAACTGAAGTGAATATGGGTGAAGCTGTAAGTGTTGCAGAAACTGCTGATGCTTTAAAGCTGATCATGAATGAATATGATGATGGTAATGAGAGCAGTGATGAAAGAAGAGCAGAAAATGTTGATTATGAAGGTGACAAGTCTGAGAGTGCAGAACAGAGATATGATTATGACTTTTTTATATGGAGAGATGATGATGAAGTGGAAGTAAGAGAATAAGAGGCCAATGATGCTGAAATTGAAAACCTAAATGATGAAGAGGGTATGGCCACTGAAGAGTTGACTGATGTTGTGGATGAAGAGTTAACTGTAGAAAACATAAATGAAAATGCTGCTACTGAGGAACTTATAAACACTGAACCAGAAGCTGATCAAGAAGTTAGTTCCAAGAGGGTAGAGCATGACTTAGAACTGGAAGCACTTTACGAAGAAATTGATAATTTCCCTCCAACAAGTCCTCCTGAAACTGAAGAAGAATTAAAGAAGAGGATGGATAAGGGAAAGGGAATATTGACAGAAGAAGAGCCTGTTAAGGCATATCCTAAAAATGATGTTTTGTTCAAAGATGATGCTGCTGCTGCTGCCCTGAGAGAGCAAGAAAGAATCATAAAAGAGTCTATGGAAAGGGAGAAAATTGCCCAATCCTTGACTCAAGAGGAATTAGCAGAGCAGGAGATCTTGAACAATGAAGCCAATGTAGCAAAAGAAATACTTGAAGATGTGGCTGATCAAGAGGTGATAGAAGAATTGATTAAGATGAGCAGAGTTGAGGAAGCAGACAACTCTTTGGCCTTGGTAGTCAGCATGTTTCAACCCCAAAGTCAAACAACTGAAACTGCAGAACCAGGCAATTTGAATACTGGTCTGATTCCTGAAGAGGAAATTGGTGAGTCAATTGCCTCTATGGCTGCCAAGAAATGGGCTGAACAGGTGAGAGAGGATCTGAGGAAGAACCCTACTGACAGCTGGTCAGAAAGGGTGAAAGTATCTGAAACTCAAAAACCAGAAACTCTTCAACAAAAGAGAGAGAGACTTTCTAAACTTCATGAATAATTTTCTGAGAAAGTCAACAGATTTACCAAGATATATCAGAGAAGAAAAAGAGCAACTGAACAAACTGAACAAGAAAAGACTGCTAAGAGGTGCAAGTGGGATGAATCAAGTCCCATAAGGGCAACGCCTTTGCAAACTCTAAGACCTGATGAACATGTGCAAGGTGTCCCTGATGTACTAACTAGAGATGAACCAGATCATCCAACTCCTGATGAACCAAAGATAGATGCTATGAATGAGCTGACTGAAGAAGAGGATGACTCTGAGGACTCTGATGATGACAATGATGATAACCCTGAGAATGATGAAGGGAAAGTTGGTACAACTGCTAATGTTATGTCCCCTCAAGTAGAAATGACTGATGAGCATAGGGCAAACATTGAGCTGAGTATGAAGGAAGCCAAAAGGCTTATGTAACAAAAGAGTAAAGATGCCAAGAAATACAGAGATTATCTAAGAAGGCATAATTATTCTGAAAAAGATTTGACACATTTTACTTTTGATCAACTCCAAGATCTTTATAACAGTGAAAGAGAAGAAGTAATTAAGAAAGCTGTTAGAGAAAATGAAGAACTTGAAAAGATGGAGGAGTTGAAGAAAAATTTTGGTGGAATGTGTGGTTATTTACTGGAGAAAGGTATGAAGCCTGAGATTGTGAAGAATTTATCCAGAGAATCAGTGGTGGACCAATATAACAAGCTGAAAAGAAAAGAAAAATTGAAAAGGGTCCAACATGAGAGCTCTAAGCAGGCTGAAACAACTGATGAACCACCAGTCAAAAGAAGGAGGATTCAGACTATAAGGGAGAAAGAAAAAGAGCAAGTCAAAACTGCTGAAATCCCTACTCCTCAACAAGAACAATCTGAATCTGAAGATGAGACATTTCTGCCTTGGGAAAATGAGGAAATGATAAACATTCTGAGAAATGTAACGATAAATCAAAGATGCATGAATAAAGCAGACTTTAATGTCTTGGAGAAGGAGGATTTAAAGAATCTATTCTATCTTCAAAAAGCTGAATGGGAAAAGGCATTAAGGGAGGGTGAGAATCCCAGATATTATGCTGATGGTAGGTTTGTACCTGCCAGATCAGAAAACACTCCTGGAATGGCAAACATGTTAGATGAACTTAAGAAACATGGAGTGAATGTTGATGAACTTGCCAATCTACCTACTGAAATGGTAGAGGCTGTTTATTCGAAATTTTTCAATTTGGGAACTCAAAAGCCCAGGAAGTCCATTCCTTTCAGACCTCCATATTATAAAAGATTTCCAAGAGGAGGAAGAGGTCAAGGAGGAAGAGGTGAACTGTATTATGATTCTGTCTGATGTGGATCTACCAAGAGAACTGTATTATGATTCTGTCACTGACTCTCTCAAAGTGATTATGGAAAGCAGATTATTAAGAGAGATTGTGGTGAGAAGTGACTTCCGTGAGTTTAATGAAGAACAATTGAGAAGAATGGCCTCTTTATACTTAAATGATTCAAAGACAGAAACAAGTCTGCAGGAAGACAAATGAATGATCTATCAAAATTTCTGCATGAACAAGCTGATAGAGGATTCCAGTTTTTAAAAGAGAAAAGAACCTGGAGATTGGCTAAGACTCAAAGTTCAAGGAGAGTGGCAAAGCTAAGAAGAATGGACATAGCCGAAAGAGACTATCAAATGAATGTCCGAGATCAGAATCCATTATCCAATATGAATGCCTGCATAAGTATGAGAAGAAGGATGAGTCGCCCCAACTACACAGTGTAGAAGAACGGCATAATTGCTGAGATTGAATACAAAGAGAGTGCCGATCACTTCTTGCTAAGAAACTCTGATGGAAAGATATTGTGGATTATCAAGGATGATGATGATCTGTCATACTTGCATAATGAAGATCTCATGGATATAAGGGCCATGCGTTTACAAGAAAATCACATTCATTACCAAGCCCTTAATATTTTCAAGATGAGAGCTGCTTCAGAGATAATTAACCGCAGACAAGCCGTTCACAATGCAAGAAGAAGATAAGATGATTAGAATAGGCTTTGTTTTGTAATATCTTCGGACAACTTTTGATTATGTAATTTGTGTATGTTCTTTGAATATGTAATTTGACTTTTTGAATTTGATATGTATGTTGGCTAAGTGTATGTAACCATAGAGTTGTTTTGGGTCAGCTGAGGTGTTCCAATCTAGGGATAGATTGTTGAGTCAAGAAATTTACCTAAGGGGAGATTGTTGAGTCAAAGATTTGACCTGAATGAAGTACATGGAAGATTGGAATCTTCTCAACCTCCTCAGAATTCGCTAAGTAATGAATCCGGGCACACCTTGGAACTCCGAGCAAGCTTTTACTTAGCCGGGTACGATATCTTGCCTCTCGGGCAAGGTTTACTTCGAGTCGTCTTCTTTAGTGGAAATCCGAGCAAGGTTTGCAAATTGGTGTATTCCTGAGCAAGGTTCACTAATTGGTATTTCCGAGCAAGGTTCACTTTGTCAAGCAGGTTTGTTCTTCAAGGCCAAGTATTTTACTCTTCCGAGTAAGGTTTGGTTAACCAAGTCCAAGAAACCAAGCGATTGGAAGATCGGGCAAGGTATTCATTAATAATAAGTATGGTCCAAGTATGCTTGATGAGTTAAAGGAATATATCTAAGTTATCTCGAGCAAGGTTCAGCTCAAGCAAGGTACAGTACCCCCGAGTACACTTTGCTAATAAGTTATTTTGTGACAAAGAGATGAACAAGACCATGGAAGAACAAGGTTGCTCGTATGGATTTGTCGGGCAAAGTTTGACAAAGCCAAGAATTCTGAAGTCTACCCGGTGAGTATTTTACTTGGTAAAATACTTTTCAAGTAAAGTCTACCCGAAAACTAATTCCGAGTACACTCATATGTTTACCAAGTCCAAAGGATGGCAGAGTACACTGTGTACTCGGAGACTGGAGATTTATGAAAAGCCTACCGGGGAAGACTTGTTTACACTTAGTTTATTTTCTGATTATGTAATTTTGAATATGTATGTATGTCTAGGGTTTCTAGAAGGAATGACAACTGTCTTAGGTTGGCAGGCCTATAAATAGAATGATTAGGGCACACCGCCAGACACGGAAAAAGAAAACGGCAGAAAACACGCACATTTGGATAAGTCTGACACATTTAATGTGACGGCTGTCCTAGGATTCCCTAGAAACCCTAAACGGATTATCCTTTTTGTATGATTTATATTATATGAAATGGAAATCTTTTGAGTGAATCCTGATTGTGCTTTCTACCTTTGATTATTCATTGCAACCGTATGTTTACTATTGATTCCGCCTTTAGTAAACGGTTATCTTTCCCAATATAGTAACCCGTCATTAACTCTCCTGTCAAACGCATTATTGTGTGAGTTATGACTTGATTCGTGTGAGATCCAGCTGAATCGGGGGCCTGACAGATATTGAGGGCTTAAGAACCCGACGTTAATACAATGTGTGTTTTAAAACCTATTGTGTGTTGGTTTGTGTTTGCTCTTCATTATTATTGAATTACCTTGTTGTTGGTTTCCGCCTAACAACGAGTTTGTTTGATATCATATTAAAAGATCCTGATTTGGGAATTACAACATTCACATATATTATTAGGGTCTACAACCCTTTAACCTTCGCGTATAGGGTTTGGAGCCCTTTTACCTCCGCAGATATTATTCGGGTCTGCAACCCTTTAACCTTCAACCATACATACATTCTATAGATATAAATATATACTCGTACATTTATAACCTTCTTATATACAAATAACATTCAGAAACATACACTTACTAGCTAAAGCATGTGTATTTACTTATCACTTACGAGTATGCACACAACCCCGAAAACATAAACAGAGGAAGGGGCTAGAAACTCACCTGAATCCTGTTACCTTCATAGCTAATAGTAATCCCCTTCTTTAGTTGTGTATGACAAACTGTTTAACATGTATACATGTTAATTTACCTTGTAACTAACTAATAGAACTAACTAAGTTTGTGTTTTAGTTACTTAAATATGCTCGGTAAGCTAGGCTCGTTTGTTTAGTTAAACTGATCTGACGGGGTTACATCGTTTAACGATAGACGTCATTTAACTCTTTCTATTTCTTACGTTTAACATTCATACTCTTCTATTAATATATTTGTTTCAATCATTGTATATATTCAAATATATAAATTTCTTTCATTTATCGGCTAACTTGTCTTTTAAAAAGTTAACGAGATCTAACGGAGTTGGCGAGGTGAGTTATGTTAACATAAGTTATGTTAACCAGCCCACGTGCCAAGCCCAATTCCAAGACCATCTTGCAGATCCATATTCAAGCCCATCTCGTAGATCCTTCTCAAGCCCATCCCGAAATCCATCTCAAGCCCATACCCCTAGCCCAGACTCAAATCCCTGTTTCGAAAAACTTATTTGCGAGAACCGGGATTCGAACCCGGGTTTCCCCTCTCTCAACTCAGTGACTTAATCACTCCCACCATTTGGTTCATGTCGGTCCCTAATTGATCACTCAAACTGTAATAAATGTCACAACCCACACAGTAACTGTGTCGACAAGAAGGTTGATGACTTTGCTAATTAGGGTAAGAATAGATGTTTATTAATGGCGAAATCACTAACAAACACTATTTGTTGCTTAAAGACAATTAAATGTAACAAATACAAACAATAACTCAAAAGATTTCCATTTATAGAAAGGCTTCATACAAATGTAAATTGATTAGGGTTTCTTGTAAGGAATGTTTATTCGTACTAATTTTAGGACAACCGTCACACTCAATCAGGAATTTTTGTTAGGTCTGAAAAGTGTAAAGTGGCGAAATTCGTGTATCTTGTGGTAGGCGTGCCTTTAATTATTGTATTTATAGGCCTGCCAGCACCTGACAGCTGTCATTCCTTCTAGAAACCCTAATGGTTGATGTATAATCATAATACATATTACAAATCATTCTAAGTGTAAAAACAGGTCTTCGGGCACACTTTGTGCCATTTGTCTTCTTTGAGCAGACCTGGTAACCTTGAAGTGTGTTGGTTAACAGTTCTCCAGGTAGACTTTACTTAGAGTATTTTCCTAAGAAAATACTAACCTAGCAGACTTTAATCTTCTTGATAATAGCAAACTTTGCTCGATACGGTCCTACGAGCAAACTGTTCTTCATGAATCCCTTCAACTCTTTGTTAAAGAATAACTTACTAAGCAAACCAAAGTGTGCTAGGAACACTGTTTGACCTATGCTGGTAGCACTATAGCTTGCTCGGAGTTGAACCTTCCTAGAGAAAGTACTTAGAATATTTCTTGATCACTTTCAACAAGCATGCTCGGACTACTGTTTATTAATCAAACCTTGCTAGATCTTCCAAATACTTGGCTTCAAAAGCTTGGTTTAGTCAAGGGTTTGCTGGTAAGCAAACTGTGCTTGACTTGAAGAACACCTTTGCTAGAAAAAATGAACCCTGCTCGGATCATCACTTAAGAAGACTTCAAGAAGATAACCTTGCCCGATAGGCAAAATACCTTGCTAGGACAAGTAAAACCTTGCCCGAATGTCCAAGTGTGCTCGGTATCCATACTTAGCCGTTTCTGAGGAGTGTTGAGAAGATTCCAATCACCCTTAAGATATATCATGTCAAATTTTTGACTCAACAATCTCCCCCTAGATTGGAACACCTCTGCTGAGCCAAAACATCTCTAAGGTTACTTACACTTAGTCAAAAATACACATCAAATCAAAATCAAATTAAATATCAAAATCAAAAGATTACATAGTTGATAATTCTGTCAAGTGGATATTACAAAGCAAACCTTAATGATAAAACAAAGTCTTCATTTCCTTGCGTTATGTACTGCTTGTCTTCGATCAATTATTACAGATCTTGCCTTTTGCTTGAAAATAGAAAATAGTTGTTGATGAGGATGATTTTCAGAAACTGTCATGTTCATTATGTCCTTCAAATCCTCATTATGCAGAAAGGTCAGATCATCATCTGTCCTGATTTTTCCCAAAATAATTCCATTTGAGTTCCGAAGAATGTAGTGGTCTTCATTCATGTTGTAGTCAATTTCAACAACCCTACCTTTCTTCTGAACTTCATGGTTAGGGCGAGTCATTCTCCTTCTCATACTTATGCAAGTGTTCATATTGGACAAAGGATTTTTATTTCTGACTTTTGAGAGATAGTCATATTCAGCATCCCTTATGCTTCTCATACGCTTTGCTCTCTAGTTCTTTTCATGCTGTGACAAATTCCATTTCCTCCTGTGATCCAACAATGGAAAGTTCTGTTCTGCTTCACTTTTCAAGTATTTAGATAGCTCATTTTGTTGTCTACTAGCCATTTTGTTTCTGTAATGGTAGTCATACAATTCCAATTTTGCCATCTTTTCAAGCTGTTCCCTTTTGTAATCTGCAAAGTCATATTTGAAAATAATCTCTCTTAAATTTTTTGCTTTGCATTATCACCTTCAAGGTATGGGAGACAGAGTCATAGTAGAGTGTCATTGGTAAGTCCACATCAGTTTGTGGCCTTTCCTCCCTTTGAGTCCCAGCTCTACTTGGCTCACTCCTGGTTGTTGAGGTGTATCTCCTTGAAGCTGAGGGTCTTGTTGGAATAGACTTCATTGGTTTGGTGTGGCCCCCGTGATTCCAAATTTCTTCTTGTACATCTCAACTACTAACTCAGTGGGTATAGTCATCAAATCAACCAGATTTTCTCCTCCATCCATGAACAATCTTCCAATCATATCCATAATCTTATCATCTCTAAGTTGACTAGTTGGTACAAATCGCCCAACTACAAAGCTTCTGGGATTCACATCTTCAGTCAGTGGCTTCTCCCATTCAGCTTTCTGTTCATAAAACAACTTTTTAAATTGTGCTTTACCCAACATGTCAAAAACATTTTCTTTCATTCCTTTATGCTTCATCACTTCCTACAAGATCTTGATCATCTCCTCATATTCCCATGGGTCTTTATGTTCAATCAGCTCAGGTTTTACTTCCACAGGAATAGGAGTATCTTGGGCTTTAGCTCTTTCCAAATCATCTTTTTTCATTTTCCGCCCTCTTCTTTTCTCTTAGAGTCATAATCCTTTGCTTCTTGACAGAAGGTTCAGGTTGATCTTTCTTTGATAGTCTATTGAAATGAGATTCAACTGTTCCCTTTGATAGACTATCAACCATCTCAGGAGTCATTCCTCTAACAATCAAATATCCGTATTTTCCTCCAAACTTTTTCTTTACAGCCTCTATTCTTTCTTTCAACTTTCCTTCCCTTACAAATTCGCTTCTTTTTTAATACTCCCTCCGTCCCATTATAAGTGTCATATTTTGACTTTTCAAGTCTTTCTTTTGAAACTTTGACCGTAAATGTTTTTGTTCGTGTCATATAATACTTGATGAAAATTATATCAATGTAAAATACATTTAAAACCCAATCCATTCATATATTTTACATCAAATATTATGTAACACAAACAAAAATATTGCCGGTCAAAGTTAAACAAGAAAGACTTGAAAAATCAAACCAGGACACTTAAAATGGGACAGAGGGAGTAGTTTCCCTAGTTATGTTATAATGTCGCTCCAAGTCATGGAAACTCATTCTGATCAAATCCTTCTCATTCAGACCATGCTTTCTCAGATATTCTCTAAACTTCATAGAGTCAACAATTTTCTTTTCAAGGCTTTTCTTTATTTCATAGTATTCTTTATTAATCATTTTTTGCAACTCCTATCAGATAGAGGAGCCAATTTTTCAAATCTGATCAACTTGATCACTAAAGGATTATTCCTTTTAGCCGTATCTAGACTTTGTTGAATGTTCTCCTTCTATGCATCAGTTATTTCAATTTGAGGGGAGATGACATCAACCTTTTTAGCCTCATCAGGCTTGTGTTCATCATCATCACTATCAGCTTTGTCCTCACTTTCAGTTTCATTATCTTTTTCAGTGGAATCATCCAAAGCTTCAATTATTGGTTCATTTGTATTAGGAATATCCTCCGACCTTATCATAGAATTGGAATAGGCATAAAAGGGCTTTCATGTCCTGTAGGACTTTCATCCTTTTTCCTCTTTCCTGTGTATGTCTTTTCAAACCTATTTTCATTGGATGTAAACTCTCATGTATCCTTGAAACTTTTTTCAGCAATGTTTCTACTGTTTCTTCAGTTTCCCCCTTGCTTGATAGATTCTTCGTTATTAGCTTTCTTCTCAGGTTCATTTTGAGGTTGACTGAATACACTCAAGACCATTGCTAATGACTTATCCACCTCTTTAGCTCGTTTCGTTTTTATCAATGTTTCAATAACCTCCTGTTCCTCCTCCTTCTTGATCAAGAGTTTTGGAGATATTTTCTTGTTCAATTAAGGTTTCCTGTGCTGTCAACTCTTTTGCAGTTAGGGTTTGGGCAATGAATTCCCTCTCCCTTGTTTCATTTATCACTTTTTCAAGTCTTCTGGCAGCAATAATATTTTCATCTTCTTCATCATCCTCAACATTTACCTCCTGTGTAACAACAGGTTCTTCCTCCTTATCATCAGCTTTAGCTTTCCCTTCCTCCAATTTTCTTTTCTTTTCTTCTTCAGTTTCAAAGAGAAAGTTATCAATGTCACCCATTAAGTCATTCATCTCCTCATCATTTACAATCTTCTTGGAACTATCTTCATGAGTTTCTTGTTCTGTGAGAATTGGTTCCTCAGTTGCAACTCCCTCATTCATCACATCTGTCAATACATCAGTGGCATTTGTTTCAGTCAGTACATTAGTAGCAAAATCTGTTGTGGCCACATTATCAGCATTTAGATTCTCCATCTCATCAACAATCTCTTTCCTCAATAAGTCATCATCAAAATCTCCATATAGAGTATCTACAACTCATTATCCACATCATAATTCTGTTCATCTTCTGTTCATCATCACTAGACATGTCTCCTTCATAGTCTTCATCAAAGATCATTCTCTCACCACTATCCTCATCCTCACTTTCACCATAAGCATTTAAGATACTTTTCAAACCATCAACTTTAACTTCTACTTCCACATTCACCATCTCCTCAGCCACAATCACATCAGCAACAGTGGCCACTGGAACATTCTTCCCCTGTTTTGGAGCAGCTGAGGTCTTCTCAACCTCTGCCTCAAGGATTTGAAATCTTTGAAGTGCTTGGGCCAACTGTTCTCTCAACTCTTCATTTTGCTTTTTCAATTCAGTATTTTCACCTCTCAAATCTAAATTTTCACTTATCAAACCAAGATTTCTTTTAAAAACATAGTAACCATTGGGAGGGGTAGTAGGTGGTGAGTTAGAAAAATGTTCAGGTAAAGGTTTGGTGGGTGGGTTTATGGTTTGGTTTTCTGAAAGGATTGGGTTAGGGAAGGTGGTGTTTGAGGTGGGTATTGGTGCATTTGGTCATGTGGTGGTGGTGAGCAAGGTGGTGTGGCTAAGGGTGTGGTTGGTGGTGTTGGTATGGGTTGATTCTCCCCCTGATCATGTACATCATCCACAAATTCTCCTTCAGCTCCTCCAAGTCCATCTCCCGCATATCCTCCATCATCATTATCAGAATTATCATCAATATCCATCTCATCATCATCCTCCTCCTCTGAGGTTAACTCAGGAACATGCATAATTTCAGCATCATACCATGGTAACACATCAAACTCAGTATTTGGATTGAATCTGCTTGTGCTTGCTGGATTAGCGATCCGTTTATAAACATTTGGATTCGGCAGGACATGTGTTGTACCCAGTGTGGGTAAACCTTGTAGCTCATGATTGAAAATTATTTGAAGAAATTTGGGATAGGCTAGGAATTTTTCTTTGTTTGGGATCCTCAATATGCTCACCATCCCTTCAAAAATCATCTTCGAAAAATTGAGCGGTAGATCAAAAACTATTGCAACAGTTCCATTAGCTAAATCTTGACTCATGAGAGTCCAAGATCCTTTTGTAGGTGCAAAACCCTGAATGATGTGGTGAATCAAGAACCTATACAGGATTGGGAACATTCCTTTCTGGAACTATCCCTCTTTGACGTTTCCTTGATAGCCCATCATTTGCACACATATCTTCAGCAGATGATCAGTTGTAAAATGAATCGGATTGTGATCATCATCATCTAATTGCAAGCAGCATCTGATTAAGCGTTCAGTGGATCTCCTACCTTGCCACGGTAGCTTCCAACCGCCTACCGTTTACATCATCGTATAATGTTGCTGAGAGCTAGAAATCTAGTAAATGATTTCGATAGAGAACATGGCACTCTATTAGGGCAAAACGTATATTTGATCTTTCCAGCCACCTTATCATATAAGCCACTTCCTCGTTCTCTGAAGTAACTTGTAAAAAAGCACACATGTTGTGCCTGTGTTTGAATGGGTATGTCGGTTCATCATCTTCTGCCATATTTGTTCAAACAAAGAAACATATTCAAAGCATAAATTTGTCATAAAGTTCATTGCTTTAAGTACATTCAGGTTATAATTTGAAGAAGATAAGAAGAAATTTCTTTAAGAACCTGAGCTTCAACAAATTTATAACCTACACAAGAAGCAGAGAGTTAGTAAAAATGAATAATCAATGCCTATAATCATTTAATCGTTGTCGGAAAACACGTAAGTGATGCTTACCGAGTCGTATTGTGAGGGCTGGTAAATTAGGGTTTAGGAATTGAGTATATTTGATTAGGTAGGTTGATATTCTGAGACAAGAGCAAGAGTGTAAGGAGAGAGAAGTGAAAGTGGTGAAAATTTCACTAACTCCCTCTTTTATACCTTTTTGAAAGTTGGTTTTAAATGCATTTTGTCATGTAGTGAGTAAATAGCTGTCAAACAGTAACATTATCCATTAAATATATTTACATTTAAAACCTTGCTCGATAAAGTTCATTTAGCAAACCTTGCTCGGAAAAGTGATCATACGCAAAGCTTACTCGGTATTTTCCACCTTCTGAAGCTTGCTCGTTCAGATTTATTATAAAGTGTTCTAGGAATAAAACTAAGTAAAATGAAGAAAGCTTACTTGAAATACAAGATTGCTCGAGAAATAAATCACAAGTCTAATAATCAAGTATAAATCATCAAATAGGCAACCATGTTAGGAATCAATCAAGAATCCCAAAGTGATATCTTAGACATATTCCTAAGTGTCAACCTTGCTCGAATTTCTGACTAACTCAAACCTTACCCGAAAATGCATAAACAGTTAGCAAATAATCATTCAAATAAATTGTTATACATAGTGTGCTCGAGACACTGTTGAATAAGCAAAGTGTGCTAGAGATGAGCTCTTGACACAAAGTGTACTTGAAAAGAAAAAAATTGAAATTGCAAGGTATGTAAAGAGAACACTTGAAACTTTCAAAGTGTGCTTGCAACATAAAGTGTGCTCGGGAAACTAGGTTTGCCCGAAAACACTTGTAATTTCAAAGAAACATATTCATATTCACATAATCATCAAGTGTGCTTGAATCTAAAGTTTACTTGAACATCATAAGACAAATTCAATTCCAAGTTGAGGGTCTGTATATTATTGGGGTTTTGTGTTGTGGTTTTTCTGAAGAGCCTCTTATGGTCAAATGAAAGTGTGCTTTAATGTCTAAAAGCATTAAAGCTTGCTAGAAGAAACATAAATATTCAATCACAAAGCTTGCTAGAATGACCTAAACAACCTATAAAACAATTAAGTTTGCTAGAAAGTTCAGAATTCAATAAAGCTTGCTAGTGAACAGTTATACTTTCAAATAAAAAACTAAAGTATGTAGAAAGTCTTAACTATATAACAGCTTGCTAGTAAAGATCATATTCAGACATAATCAAATATCAAGCCTGCTCGGAAAGTTGAATTTCAAGTAAAATAGTAAACTCTACCCGAAAATTGTAAAAACTTCAAAGCATGCTAAAAAAGGATAAACTTAGACCAAAATGTCTAAGTTTACTCGAAAAGGTCATAAAACATCAAACCTTACTCGAAAATACATATTCAAACCTTTAGAAGGTAAAATGCAACTCTCTTTTACTTAAACCAATTATTAAACATATTTTTCTTTAAAGATCATTGTTTAAGAGCAAAAGGTGCATTAAGAGATCAAATTTCAGTTATCTTTCCTTGCAAAACATTTCCTACCTTTTTCTGAAAAAGATCTCAAGTATGGGATCATATTGACCAAGTAGCGTTCTCAATACTTCATTCTCAGCATCATTATGACATTATAGATAGGTTAATAGTAGGTCTAGACTTAGCATGAATTTCATTTCTTTGGTGATATGAGTTGAGGTTCAATTAAGATGCATAATACTCAATGGATAACACATATGGTTTTCTGATGCTCCATATCTATTCTCAAGGCTTATTTGGCTTTTTCCATATCACCCCGATTTGACTTTGACCTCCTGTATTTGGTTAAAAACATTTTAATGACACAAATTTTTTTTATTTGTTTTATTATTATTTTTTTAACATAAGTTTGTGAACATATAACAACATTATGTTGTTTGATTAGTATTTTGTTCACTTTTGTTCTTTGTCATTCTTAGAATAAATACTTCATTTTGGGGACCAAATACCAACGGACTCGTGTATGACTGGATAATCATTTTTCTGCCTATCATTCGGATAGATGTATCTTGGAGCATGCACAGACAACAATGTAACTCCACATAAAGCGTAGCAGATTGTTTATGTTTATATCACCTTAGATTTTACACATCATGGGAAAGCTACAATACATGTTAATGACTGTACTAAGTGCCATTTTAGCCTTTTAAATCCATATGATTGGCTAAGTAGTCAATGTACTATCATTTCCCAGGTTTAAAATTTTTCACTCACCCCAATTACTCTTAGCTTCCAGGTGAATGGTTATCCTGATTGTCTACACGTAGTCAGCGGGACCAAACACATAAACAAATACATGCCCTTTTGGCTTAGAGTCATTGGCATAATTTTATGTGAAAGAATACATTACAATTGCCCTGAATGCTTTCAGTCTTTAGCTTAATGGCTATCCTTTGATTCTATAAATAGATGGCAGGACCAAACATATACAAGTATTCTTCTGACTTAAGCAAACGACATAATTTTAAGCAAAAGTAACTCTTTTGAGTCTTTTCACTGAAAACTTCTTTTAAGCTTCTTTTAAAGATTTGAACTGAATAGTATTATCATATCTCTGCACCATAAACAACTTGCTCTGTTTTATCAAAAATTGTTTTGATCAAGAATTTTCTTACCAATTTTCTTTTGAGCATACATTTTGACCCAAAAGCACATTTGACACAAAGTCAAGCAACATATTCAAATCTTAATCATAAATGATATTATCAAAACAAGCAGACTTCACAAAATGCATAGTCTAACATATCCGAACAACATCATCAGATCAGATTACACTCATAATCATACACTCAATTATGACATCAGATGAGCATACTCATTTAAGTATATCATTTCAAAACACTTATCATGACATCCTAAGAGTCAACTGATAAACATACATAAGCATCAAAGATACCTAATTTGCAGATAACCAATTTAGCACATATCAGTTAACATCAAAAAGTAGCATAGTCAAACATACACACAATCACTTAGACCCTCTAACAAAAATAGTCAATTAGCACATAGAGGCACAAATCATTAATCAGACTTCATCAGAGTTGATCATTCCCAATTCTTTCAAAAGAAAGTTGAACCTGGTTCTGTCAAGTGGTTTTGTGAATAGGTCAGCCAAATTATCACTTGTATCAACTCTTTGAAATGATGTCTGATTTCAATGTGCTTGGTCTTAGAATGTTGTACTGGATTTTTAACAATAAAATATGCAGCAGTATTATCAATGAAAATAGGAGTGTTCAAGAAATTCAGACCATAATCCAGCAATTGATTCTGAATCAAAAGAACTTGTGCACAACAGGCAGATGCAGCAATGTACTCAGCTTCAGCAGTTGAGATGGACACTGTGGTTTGCTTCTTGCACTGCCAAGACACTAGCATGTCTCCCAAGAATTGACATCCACCAGAGGTTGACTTCCTGCTCATGTTGCACTCATCATAGTCGTTGTCTGCATAAGCAATCAGATCAAAGGATTGGTTCTTTGGGTACAAAATACCCAAATCAGGCTTTCCCTTCAAGTATCTAAAGATCCTTTTGACTGCTGTCATATGAGATACCTTAGGACTTGATTGAAATCTTGCACACACACACACAACAAACATGATATCAGGTCTTGAAGCAGTTAAGTACATCAGGGATCCAATTTTGGCTCTGTATTAATGCTCATCTACAGGCTCTCCCTTTACATCAGCTATCATCTTCTCATGAGTGTCCATGGGTGTTGAACCTGTTTTGAAGTCCTGACACTTGAACTTGTTCAAAATGTCTGGTACATATTTGGTTTGACATATGAAAATCCTATCAGCCTTCTGTTGAACTTGCAGTCCATGAAAGAAGTGCATTTCTCCCATTGAGCACATGCTGTAATTAGACTTCATCACATCTTCAAATTCATGGCACATTTGTTCATTGGTTGATCCAAAGATGATGCCATCCACATAGACTTGTAATAGAAGAAAATATCTTTCTATTTTTTTGTAGAAGAGGGTCTTGTCAATATTTCCTCTTGAGAAACCATTTTCAAGCAAGTGGTTGGATAACTCATCATACCAAGCTCTTGAAGCGTGATGCAGTCCATACAAAGCTTTGTTCAGTTTGTACTCTCTGTTAGGATAATCAGGGTCCTCAAATCCTGGTGGCTGAGTCACATACACTTCCTCTTCTATTTTGCCATTTAAGAAAGCAGATTTGACATCTAATTGAATACCCTTATATACATTGATAGGATAAGAAAATTCTTATTGCCTCAAGTCTTGCTATAAGAGCAAATACTTCCTCAAAATCTATTCCTTCTTCCTTTAGGCATCCTAAAGCAACAAGTGTTGCTTTGTTCTTAATCACAATACCTCTTTCATCCCTTTTGTTTCTGAAAACCCATTTGTTTCCAATGACATATCTGTTTATTGGCCTATCTACAAGTTCCCATACATGTAGATCTTTGAATTGGGCCAACTCCTCTTGCATTGCTTCTACCCAAAAAGTGACAGGTAGGAAAGCATCTGCTAGCATGGTTCTTGCGGCTTCTATAAGTGTTCTGTTCCTTCTTTTATCAACATCATTTTGATCAGGAGTTCTAGGAGCTGAGAATTGTTGAAGTATTCTTTTCTCATTGCAGAATTCTTCCATAACTCCATTCTTGAACTCAGTTCCATTATCACTTCTCATTACCTTCACCCTTGCATCCAATTGGTCCTCAATCCTGGTTACACAATTCTTAATCAACTCAGCAGTCTCATCTTTTGTACTTGGGAAATAAACCCAAGTGTATCTTGAGAAATCATCAATGATCACAAGGCAATATCTCTTCCTACCAATACTTGGTACACTTACAGGACCAAAAAGATCCATGTGAAGCATATCAAGCACTTGATCAATTGTTTTGATGAGTTTCACCTTGTTTGTGGACTTGTGCTGCTTGCCCTTTTGACATGAGATACAATTTTCATCCAACTTGAACTCCCTAGTAGGTAAACCAATAACATGCTTACCCTTGACTAGTTTGTTCATATTCTTCAAATTAACATGACAAAGATTTCTATCCCACTATTTAGATTTATTTTTAGTGGCTTTTGATACAAAACATGTACCACCCCTTGAAACAACATCTTTCATGTTCATTTCATATAAATTGCCATTCCTTGGGGCCATCATCATAATCATATCTGCTGGGATTACAAATTCAGGTCTTAAGATGAAACAGTGTGAGTCATCAAAACCAACCTTATAACCTTTATCACACAGTTGTGATATGCTCAAAAGGTTATATTGTAGCCCCTCCACATAGAAGACATTGTCAAATGTGACCTTTCCATTGATCAAGATCCCTTTTCTAACTATTTTTCCACCATTTTCATCAATTCCAAATGCTACTGGACCTTCAAACTTTTCTTCATAGTTAACAAGTGACCTCTTGTCACAAGTCATATGCCTGGAACATCCACTATCCATGTACCATACTTCATTCAGTGGAGTGGACTGTTCCTGCACAAATAAAGAAAGTTGTTAGTTGAGTGATGAAGTGAAAGATGAATCAACTTGCAAATCATTCTTTTCATTGACAATTTTTGCAGTAGATGTGTTATCAGTAGGTTTAGGATCTTCATGTACAACTTCACAGTCTTCAGATATGTCAGTTTCATAACCACTCTCTACTAGGCTTTGCACACATGGAATTATGCTTTGGCAATCTCGAACTACATAATCCTTTGTGCTTGAGTAATCTCTTACATCAAAATTCATTTTCTCCTGAACTTCACCCCTTGGTTTCCAAAGAAATCCATGAGGTTCAAATCCATGCTTCAATAGGAACTTTTCATCACCATTCAATTCTTTTGGTTTCTTTCTAGAAAAGACACCTTTGTTCCCTTTCTTTTCATTGTTTGGTGATTTTTGAGAATTATCAGACTTAACTAATTTTGAGTCTTGATTGGGGATAATTCTCAATGGTTGAAATTTCTTCTTCACAGCTGTTTCAGATTTCCTAGGAAGGATATTTCTTTTGACTTGTTCAGTCACATTTTTCTTTGGTTTCTCTTCACCTTTCCCTTCCTACTTAACATTGTTATCAACTTTCTGATCAGTTTTGCTCATAGTCTCCTTCTCACAGACTTTCCCTTTTCCCAAGTATTCATCATACTTCTGTTTGTAAAGTTCAAAGTTTTGACCAAACTTTGTTTTATTGGGAACATGAAAAAGTTTAAAGGTGAATCTTTCATTACAAGAATCAGTATGGTGACCATATTCATCACACTTTTTGAACCACACTTTTCCCTTGAAATTTTCATGAGAATTTCCCTTTTTGAATCTCTCACTTGGTCTAGGTGGTTTGATCCCAAGTGTTTT
Organism: Bidens hawaiensis; assembly: GCF_021521415.1. Lineage (NCBI taxonomy): Eukaryota > Viridiplantae > Streptophyta > Magnoliopsida > Asterales > Asteraceae > Bidens > Bidens hawaiensis. The sequence continues at coordinate 8,906,073 of NW_027491014.1, forward strand.
CTAGAGTTTTCAAACCACAAAAACCAATTGAAAAAGGTACAAACTCTTCAATTTTGATAGCTTGTCTTTCAGTCTTGCTCTTCACAAAGATGATTTACTGCAAATTCAGAGGCTCTTCATCCGAATTTCCCATGTGTCTTGACTGCCTTTTCTCATACTCTTCCAAAGTATCAACTCCTCCAATGTCAATAACTTCATGGCTAGAGAAAACAGGGTATACTGGAATGAAGTTGTCACCAACAACTGTTTCGTTGACCTTTTTCTTGTTATTGTCACTTAACCTTTTCTAAACTGCTATGCTTGGTGGCCTAACAACATTATAGCTCACCTTTGACTTTTCACATATGTTAAAAGACACATGTTCACTTTTCATTCTTTAATTTTGTTTCTTCATTTTTGGTGTTATAGGTGGTAACAAAGGAAGTTTGTCAACTGAGACAGGTTTCTTATGTCTTCTATTTCTTTATGCCTTTTTGATTTCTTCATCTGAGATTTGATCACTAGAGTCACTCAAATCATCCACATTCAGATCATTATCATTGAAACCATCTTCAGAGACTTGCACACCAATTGACTTATCATCTCTTACTTCTTCCTTTACAACAAACTCTCCATCTTTACTCACTTCAACCATCTTGTAAATGTCAATGAATTCTTCTTTGTCCTAAAAAACATCTCTGAACTGTTGAAGATATCCCTCTCTCTTTTCTTTGTCAACCTTGGATAAATAATTGTTGTTGAATGGTGGTGGAACAACTTTGTATTTATATTCTTCTTTTATCTTGTTCAAAATACCACAAATGTTTCCAGTAGATACCAAGTTCTTTAGAAATTCATTCTCAGCTTGTAACTAGGTATTCTTCAGCTTTTCTTCAACAATCATTTTCTTTAGGCCATCAATTTCAGTCACATATCTTGACTGAGTTCTATAACTACTTACACAATCATCTTCAAGACTTATGATATTTTCTTCATAGATTATATCACTTGCTTGATACCCATTAATCATGCTTTGTTTTCTAAAGCATTCACTCTCCAACTTACCTACTTTCATATTTAATGCATCAATTGTTTCAAGAAAATCAGTTGTAGAGTTTGAGTGTACCTGTGAAAAAGAAGAATCAGCCTCATTTTCAACTTTTGCCATCAATGCAACATTGGCCTTTGTGATGTCATCTGCATGATCACTCCAATCAAAATTCCCTTCGTGTTGTGCAGCAAGTGCTTCATTTCCTTGATTTCTGGGCTGATTTTGATTGTTTCTATTGGGGTTGTTGGGAGCATTTGGAGGGTTTTGGTTGTTTCTTTGGTGTCAGAGAAGAAAATATCGATACTGAGGATATGTTATTCTTGACGACAGATCTGGATCAATTATCCTACTGAAGGGCTTTGGAGATGTGATAGGATCAAGGATCCTCAGCAATTGGTATTATTAACAATTGTCTCTTGTGTGTAGGTTGTTATTTAATGAATGCAACGACACTAAGACTCAGTCCACCACCAATTTCGCTACTAGACTTCTATAGCACGTGGTCAAAAGGCACAAAGAAAGAGAGTGGATAAATGGCGGATTAGTAGGAGTTAGTTGTTAATTGTTTTTCTTTTCTTTATATATTGAGTTTGTTATCAATGCTAGGTCAGATAGTTACACTCGCACATACTTTAGCTACTATGTTCTTGGTAATCACAAACACATAGCATTATTGTATTCGTTGATCATAAACTCCCACATTCTAACCCTTTTTTGTGATTAATAAAGTGGTGATAGACGATTTGTCATCACCCGTGGTTTTTTCCTTTGATCTGAACAAGATCAAGGGGTTTTTCCTTGCAACAAATCTCGGTGTTCTTCATGATTTTGTTCACACAATCGTTTTTAATATCATAGCACTATACCTCACATTTACAGATTTAGATACATTATCCTTAGCTGATTTTTATCGAAAACAAATCGGCGCCCACCGTGGGGTCATTGGTGCTATAATCCAGATTATTTCCTATCAATTTTTCAACCTTTTATACCCATATCACTGTCAATTGCCTATCAATCAACCTCTGCTTCATCAACCATGCCATCTTCGGTTCCTCTCTCATCAAGGACTTTTCTGCCGATGCCTCCTCCAATCACGGGAGCACCACGAGCTACTGCTGCTGGATACAAGACACAACTACCAGTCTTTCAGAGCTCGAAAACCACTGCTGCCACTTCGGTGGTTAATACTAACAATGATGTTTCCTCTATGTTTTCGTAGGTTAAGGCTTACATGGAGCAGCATAACAAGACCATCTAGAGGATCCTTCGTGAGATAGAAGATCTCAAAAAGACTAAGAGGCCAGCAGAGGATCAAACTCCGCTGATTCCCAGGATGTTGGATTTTAACACTCCGATATCCTTGGCTCAACCTACTCAAGGATCATCCATCCTTCAACCGGGATCCATGGGTCTACAAACTCATGGATCCTCGATCTTTCATTCAGGATCATCCATCCTTAACCAGGGATCCATGGGTCAACATGTTCAAGGATCCTCAACTTTTCAGCAAGGATCATCTATCATTCACCAGGATTCCATGGGTCAACCAGCTCAAGGACCCTCAAACTTTCAGCAAGGACCATTGATCCTTCAACCAGGATCCTCCTGATTATACCTTCAAGGATCCTTCAACTCCCAACCACTAGGATCCTTCGTCCATAATCAAGGATCCTTCTTTCAGGATCAAGGATTCTCAGGGGTTCAACATCAGCGATCCTCCGAGGTCCATGAAGGAGACATAATCCCCATGCAAACCATAGCTTCTGGTGGACCAACTCATGTAGCAGACACTTCTTACTTCAGCTACTCTTCTGGAAGGCCAACCTACACATAACAAAGAGGTTACACGCATGATCCTATGTCCTTAAATTCTAATCATGGTTCCATGCAGGATGTAGGTATCAACCAAGCCATGGCCAAAGTACTGCAAAAACTTAAGAATATGATATCCAGCGTACCCGGGGTGATTCGTCCAATTACTGAAATACCGAAAGGGAGCCACAAGTTATCCATATTTGCTCCACATGTCTGTGATGCTGAAATCCCGAAGCGATTCAAGACCCCTAACATGAAGACTTATGATGGGACCACTGATCCTGAAGAGCATGTTGCTGAATATAGGGAGAGGATGGAGATCAATCCAATCCCTGAGAGACTCAAGGAGGCTTGTCTTTGCAAGGGCTTCGGATCCACACTGACAGGATCTGCATTAAAATGGCTGCTAAGTCTTCCTCCCTTTTCTGTTACTTCTTTCCCATATTTAGTTAACTTGTTCAACAGCCAATTTTCATGTAGTAGGAAATTTGAGAAGTTAACTAGTGATCTATACCGAGTTATCCAACCTACTGATGAATCCCTAAGGGATTTTTTTACAAGGTTTGGCAGGGAAGCTCTAGAGATCCCCAATCTTGACATGTCTACTGCTGTTGAAGCATTCAAGATGGGACTTCAGAGGAGCTCTCCCTTTTATAATGATCTTGTGATGACTCCTTGCAGGTCTTTAGATGAAGTAAGGAATAGAGCACTAAGATTCATACGATTGGAAGATGACAAAAGAGTCCAAGAATGATTGGGTGCTCAGACAAAGCAAGAATCCCCTGGCAAGAATAAAGGATCCTTATACAAAAACAACAACTCGAAGCCGTACTCCAAGTTAAACAATCAAAATGTTCGAGCAGTTGAAGAAGGAGATGATGATGAAGATTACCCGAGCATCTCAGAATATTGCTTCTCCGTAGACACTCATGGCTTGATTTGTGCCATGAAGGATCTATGGGAGAAGGCAAGGTGGCCCCGAAAGAACAAGAAGTCAACCACCTTCAAAGACAAATCCAAATGGTGTGCTTTCCATGAGTATTTTGGCCACATGACTGACGATTGCATCGGTTTAATGAGGGAAATTAGATACCTCCTGAGCAAGGGCGAATTTGAGGAGCTCTTGGGAAGGAAAAGTCCAGGATCTAGGATCAGACATACGTGGCACTTCCTTCTCTGCATCGACGAGGCTAGCTAAGGAGACCAAGTTGGATATGGGGAACGACCTGTTATATCCACCACTTTGACGATTGACAAAAAGATCTTCTTCTATAAAAAAGATAAATCAAGCATTCAGGATCCACACCATGACGGTTTTATTGTTACTTTGTTTATTGCTAACCATTATGTATGCATGATCATGGTCGACGGTGGAAGCTCGGTCAATATCATCCAACACGATATGCTTCAGAAGATGAATATACCAGACTCAGAGATTATCCCAAGGACGTCGATACTAGTCGGTTTCAGTGGCGAGACCAAGAAAACATTGGGGGACATTAATCTCCCGATATACATCGAAGGGTTAAACTCTTACTAAAGATTCTGTGTTATTGATAACCTTTCTTGTTGAAATGTTATTTTAGGCAGGCCATGGCTACATGGGATGAAGGCGCTGGCTTCTACTTACCATCAAGGCATTAAACTTCCTACCCGCTGGGGAGTAGTAAGGATAAACGGTGATTAGGTGGAGGCCAAGAACTACAATCCTTCATCTATGAAGCCAACAACCAAAAAAACTATAGCATAGCAACCACAACAACATCCTATGGACGTGCTGGAAGCTCGGGAGAAAAACATTAAAGAAGTATCCTTGGATCCCTAGCGGAATCGAGGAGGATATATTATTCTTCCTAAGGCGAAGAAAATCCACCTTTGCCTTCAAACATTCAGACATGACAGGCGTTTCTAAGGAGGTAATAACTCATAAGTTAGGCCTTGATTTATCTGTTAAACCCATCTATCAGAAGCGACGAAAATTCTCTCTTAATAGGAACGCGATCATACAAGAAGAAGTTGAAAAACTTCTTAAGGCCGGTATGATGAGAGAGGTTAAATATCCTCGATGGTTAGCTAATGTGGTTGTTGTTTCTAAAAAGAATGGAAAGTGGAGGATGTGTGTCGATTTCTGATTTAAACAAGGCATGCCCCAAGGATCATTTCCCGTTACCACATATAGACTTCATGGTGGATGCAACGGCAGGACACGAGATGCTTACCTTTATCGATGCTTATTCTGGATTTCAACAAATTCAGATGGAACCATCTTATCAAGATGACACATCATTCATGACTCCTACTGGCATATACTGTTATATTTCTATGCCATTTGAACTAAGAAATGCAGGGGTGACATATCAAAGATTCGTCAACATGATGTTCAAGGATCAGTTAGGCAAGAATATGGAGGTTTACATAGATGATATGCTGGTAAAGTCAAAGAAAGCTGAGGATCACCTCAGAGATCTGGAGGAAGCGTTCTATATGCTTGACCAATATAGCATGAAATTGAACCCGTCAAAATGCCATTTTGGTGTTAAGGCCAGAAAGTTTCTAGGATATATGGTGACCAAAAGAGGGATAGAAGCAAACCCCGAGCAGATAGAAGACATTATCAATCTAAAATCCCCTATGAATGCTAAGGATGTCCAGAGGCTGACGGGAAGAATAGCTTCTCTCAATAGATTCATTTCTAGATCCTCCGAGAATTTCAAAGATATCTACGACATTCTTAGGAAAAATAGAAGTTCGAATGAACCGAGAAGCATGAGGCTACACTTGCCTTGAAGGATTACTTATACTCAGCTCCAGCTCTCATGAAGCCTGTGGATGGAGAATCCTTATACATGTACCAAGTTTTCTCAGGGAATGCTGTAAGTGCTGTCCTTGTGAAGGATCACGAAAGTGAACAACATCCCGTTTACTATGTAAGTAAAAGTCTTATAGATGCAGAAGTCAGGTATTCTCATTTAGAAAAATTAATTCTTTCAATTATTATGGTTTCTACTAAATTAAGACATTATTTTGAGACTCATACTATTATATTAAGAACTAACTATCCTGTTAAGAATTCTTAGAAAGCAAGAATTATCAGGTAGAATGACCAAGTGGGATGTGAAACTGAGTGCATATGATATTCAGTATGAGCCCAGAACAGCCATCAAGTCACAAGCACTCGCAGACTTGTGGCTGCTTTCAGTGGCGACATGCAGAAAGAAGCTGACTTGGAGGTTCAACAACTAGAAGAGACCAAGGATCCTTGGATACTCTTCACTGATGGAGCATCCAACGTAAGAGGAACAGGATTAGGTATCCTAATGAAATCGCCACAGGGGGACATATTACCCCAGTCTATAGCCTGTGAGTTCCAAGCAACGAATAATGAGGCAGAGTATGAAGCTCTGATCGCAGGTTTGCAATTAGCTAAGTGCATTAGGATCAGGTATCTTCAAGTATATATAGATTCATTGTTGATTGCTAACCACTTTAATGGCTCATATGCTGTTAAAGAAGAACAACTAATCAAATATCTAGATGTTGTGAAGGAATTTGCAAAATCCTTTGAATTGTTTAGCATTGTACAGGTACCAAGGGAAGAGAATACTGGGGCAGATGCTTTGGCGAATTTAGCCTCATCATTGAAGATTCCAGAAGACACAAAGATCCAATCATTCATATACTCTCGCCAACAATAGAAGAACAAGAAGTTGGGGAGATAACAACTGACAAACAAATCGTACTTTGGGATCCATCATCCTCAAACAACCAAGGATCCTGGATCCTCCCAATCAAAAAATACATTCAAACTGGAGAGATTCTAGCCAAGGAGAATCCTAAATCTTTCAAACTCAAGGTATCACAATACATTTTATTACATGATATGCTATACAGGAAATCTCTTGCAGGTCCATACTTGAGGTGTATCGAAGATCCTGAAATTCAAGAGGTACTTAAAGAATTTCATGAAGGTGACTGTGGTAACCACACTGGAGGTAGAGCCCCATTCTCTAGAATTTTGAGAACAGGTTACTAATGGCCAACAATGAAGAGAGACAACATGGAATCTCAAAGAAATGCGATGCTTGTCAAAAGCATGCAAATATCCTACATCAACCAGCAGAACCTATGTATCATATATCCTCATCATGGCCTTTCATGAAGTGGGGCATGGATATTGTGGGTAAACTACATAAGGCACCAGGAGGAAAAGTATTCATTCTTGCAATGACTGATTACTTTTCAAATTGGATAGAAGCAGAAGCTTTTGTTCAAGTATGCGAAAAAGAGGTGATATCTTTCATTAAAAGAAATATTATTACTAGATTTGGTATCCCTTCAGAAATTATTTGTGACAATGGTTCCCATTTTATCAGGAAAAAAACAACTAACTTTTGTGACAGTTGGGGCATCAAGATGATTACCTCTACACCGGTACATCCTCAAGATAATGGTAAACCGGAGTCTAGCAACAAGATAATCATGAACAGCTTGAAGAAGAAGCTAGGATTCAAGAAAGGAAAATAGTCCAACAAGAGTTAGGATTCAAGAAAGGATAATGGTCAAGCGGAGTCTAGCAACAAGAGTTACCCTATGTTCTTTGGGCTGACAGGACAACACCCAAGAATGCAACGGGCCAAACACCCTTCTCAATGGTGTTTCGATCAGAAGTAGTAATCCCTAGAGAAATGGTGGTTCCGACAGCCATAACAAGCATCCGTGATCCTGAGGTCAATGAAGAAATCCTTCTTGAAGAGTTGGATACTGTTGAAGAACTTAGAGACCTAGCCAAGATCAGAATGGCTGCATATCAACAAAGAGTAGCTGGATCATACAACAAAAACATAAGGATCAGAAGATTTCAAGAAGGAGATCTGGTCTTGAGGAAAGTCTTCCAAAATACAACCAACCCAGCCGATGGAAAGTTAGCTCCTAAGTAGGAAGGTCCCTATTTGATTGAATCAGAAGCTGGGAAGGGGGCATATCATTGCTCACTATGGAAGGCAACAGCTTACCAAGAGCATGGAATGCTATTCACCTCAAGAAGTACTTTTTCTGATCATGATCCAGTATCCTCCAAGGATGGAGTACCCTTATACCATCATGGATCCTGAAATTGGTAATATCTATCTAATCACTTATTCTTTTCAATTTCTTATTATTAATTCATGGATAATATATTCTTAACGTTTATTATTTCCAAGTTTTAAGTAACAATGCAGGGTTCTAGTAATATGTTTCATGATCAAGAGGTTGGCCACCTCTCCTTTACATTTAAGGTACTAAACTATTTCCCTTGGCATGGCCCACGATTGGGTATGACCCCCGATGGTCATATCCTCCAAGGTTTAAAGGTTTTCACCTTTCTTATAAATTAGAGTTTCTACACTCTCGCCTGGAGTGCACGTTATCCAACGTATAGTTCATGGCAGCGGGGCCAGTACACGTTTAGTGGCTGACAATTCCGTTGTTTTCGGCTATATGAAGGATCCTACGTTTTATGGTAGACGTACCATACCACCAGTTTACAACATTTTCATGTTGTCTCACGTTTGGGCTAAATCCCGGTTTGGGCGAGTCCCTAGTTGACATCCGCAGGTTTGGGCTTGTCCCCAGTTTTGGGCTTGTCCCCAGTTTTGGGATTGTCCCCAGTTCACGGGCTTGTCCCCAGATTACACGGGCTTGTCCCCAGTTGCACGGGCTAGTCCCCAGATTATTTATGGGCTAATCCCCAATTTGATGGGTCTAACCCCAATTAATCTTATAAGTTATTTGCAACAGATTTTCTAAGTCCAATTACGAGGATCAAAACTTATGGATTCAAAATCCTCAAGTTCATTTTGCAAGGATTAAAGAAGGGTCATTACTTATGGTAACCTAGGTCTGATTAGACCTTATGGTATGATTTCTAATTGTCAGTATACATTTATTTGGTTAAGATCTTTGTAAACCCTTTTACTTAAGGATTAAAGATCTTTAAATTATTTTTACAAGGATATTCTATCCTAAAGTTTTTTACTCAAGATTATTTCTTAAAATTCTCAATAAAGCTAAAATTATATCAAACAAACTTTCAAAATAACAAGAAAATAGTCAAAAGATTTCATTCATTAAGAAAAACTTGCTTGAAATTACCAAAAGCTAACCCGGACTTCACCATTTAAAACAAGGACCATCCATCTGGGTTAAAGCAAGTTGTTACTAATCATTAAACTAAGTGTAGGAAAATAAAAGTCAGAGCCACCAAAGGCTTCATCCTCGAAAACAGAGGATCCATCCACCTTCGGTACTCCTGAAGATTGTCTTGAGGATCATTGATCCTTAAACACTAATTACTGTTGTTTGTTACAACCGATTGTCCATAAAAACATCACCATAAAAAAATGGGCTCTGGCCTTTTCTTTAATATCCTTCGTTGCCCATTCAAGCAGCTTCCTCTCCTTCTGCTGCACCAAATCCTTCTTCGGTCTCCACCGCATCATTAACCCCGCTAGTACCAGCTTCGTTCCCCTCTGTCATCTCCACATCCTCTTCACCACCAAGAGCCGCAAGAGCAGTCTCCCGCTTCTTCACATCCCAGGTCGCCTCGTCAAAAGCAGGATCACTGGCTTTCGTCGCCATCGTAATCCTTGCCGGCAGTACTGACCTGGCAACCCACATCATAGCTTCTTCTGTAGCATGTTTCACCTCTTCTTGGCGCTGGGCTTCCGTTGAGGATAGTTGATCCTCCAACTGCTTCTTTTCTTTTGAAAGCTGGATTAGGGCTTTATCCTTGGTAACCACAGCACTCCCCATCCCGGACAGCTTCTCACTCATCTGGTTCACAATCTTTTCATAGTGGTCTTTAAAAGCATTCACAGCCTGTAACCAACAGTTAAGTGAGGATTTGAAGGATGTTGGATATTTAAATTCAAAACAACAGGATACAGGATGCTTATAGTAAGGATTACATCAAAGTGGATTTCGGGCTCGGAAGATCTCTTTCTCTTGGAATCGGCTGACTTGGCTCTGGTAGTCGCAGTTTTTCGCTCGGAACTGGTTGTTGCCTTCAAAGCCTCCTTCTTGATATCTTGAGGAGTAATCATGCTGTCGATGTCCTCCAAGTAGAATTTTCTAGCAGACTTCTGAGATATTTAGCACCTACAGGGGTAAATTAAAAGATAAGAATTCTATCTAACATTATTTATTTCGAATTATTATATTAATCATACTTGACATGTTGGAGTCTGAGGAGATCTCACAAAAGGCTTCGACAAATCGGGCTTGAAAAGTTCTAACCTCGGAATCCAGTGCAAGGAATCGTTTTGTTTTTTCTTCTGTTCCAGGTAGCTTAGCCAGGGAAGCGAAGTTCTCAACTTCAAATAATAAAAAAGAAAAAAGATTCAGAGTTAGATCAGTCATAACGGATCATGTCTTTGTTAAGGATCCAGGATCCTACCCTTCTGACCCATTTTAAAGGTTAATAAACCCCAGCAGGTATGGAGTTGCGATTCACAAAGAAGAACTGATTCCTCCAAAAGGAGTCGTTTAAAGTTACTTTTGAGATCGGATGGGGTTGTCGAGGTTTGGACTTCAGAACGAACCGACTTGGACGGTGAGTGGTTAGGGTATAAAGCTGAGACAATTCAGGGATGCCAAAGTCAATCTTCTCTTCCTCGATAGTTCTCTCAATGGTACCCAGAAACCTCCAAATCATGGGCATAGCTTGGATATAAGATATGCTGGTGGTTTCAAAGAAACTCTGTGTGAAAGGAGGAAAAGGATAAGTGTAGCCACTGAGAATGGGACAAGCCGGAAAATACACCCAGGTTTGAGAATAAACGTCACATCTAATGTTGTAATCATAAGGTCGGAAATTTCCGGTGGAAACAGTGGTCGGAACTCATTGATTTCGGGGTCAGTGAACTCGCAAATCTCCATTGAAGGATTGGCTATAAGGTTTTGGGATTGTATCTCCGTCAACCCGGAGTCGTCGGAGGACTGGTCGGACGGTTTAGAGGGAGGAGAATAAGAAGAAGAAGAAGAAGAAGAAGCGACATACATGTTTATCAGAAAATTAAAAGAGTAAAGAGAGAAGTAAGGATACCTGATGAACTGCCTGGATATGTGGTTATAGAAGGATAATAGGGATCGTATATATAGGCAGTTATGATTAATATAAAGGGTTAGATAAAAAATATCTCTGACAACTGTCTAATCATCTACTTTTTGCAGAAGATTCAAATTTCAAAATGCTAGTTGTAAAGCATAAACACCCGCCATTTTTGGGGCAATTGTTAGAGCAAATAATTGAGACACTGAGGATATGTTATTTTTGACGACAGATCTGGATCAATTATCCTACTAAAGGGCTCTGGAGCTGTGATAGGATCAAGGATCCTCAGCAATTGGTATTATTAACAATTGTCTCTTGTGTGTAGGTTGTTATTTAATGAATGCAACGGCTCTAAGACTTAGTCCACCACCAATTTCACTACTGGATTTCTATAGCATGTGGTCAAAAGGCACGAAGGAAGAGAGTGAAGAAATGGCGGATTAGTAGGAGTTAGTTGTTAACTGTATTTTTTCTTTTCTTTATATAATGAGTTTGTGATCAATGCTAGGTCGGATAGTTACACTCGCACATACTTTAGCTGCGAGTGTAAACTCCACCCATTGTAACCCTTTTTCTGACTAATAAAGTGGTGATAGACGATTTGTCATCAAGGGGTTTTTTTCCTTTCATCTGAACAAGATCAAGGGGTTTTTCCTCGCAACAAATCTCGGTGTTCTTCATGATTTTGTTCACACAATCGTTGTTAATATCCTAGCACTATACCTTACATTTACATATTTAGATACATTATCCTTAGCTGATTTTCATCCAAAACATTTGGTAATTCTGGTTCTGGGGCACAATTTGATGATTGTTCATTTGTGGCTACTGGTAGTTGTTGATATTGGGGTTGTTGTTGTAATTGTTGTTTCTTAGCTGATTCTGCTTGTATTGGTACTGGTTCCTTGATTGTTGGTTCTGGTATTGATTAACTTGGAAGTTACTTGGCTGGTTGCATTCTCTAGCAGAGTGTCCTGGTTGCTGGCAATTGTAACAAATTGCCTTAGACTTATCAAAACCAATCCTCTCATTTGGACCAGAAAATAGAGACCTTCCAGTACTATTAAACAACCTCTTACTTCTGAGTGCTAGTATTGCAGCCTGCCACTTCAAGTTCATGTCTTAAAGATCATCAACATCAATCTGTTCCAAATCATCTTGAATGACACTTGTGTGAATCATGTTTTTGGCTACGAATGCATTGTAAGACTCTGTAAACATAGAGAACAATGCTTGAGTTTCACTTCCTTGAACATTGTTTCCACCAGCATAAGGTAAATGTCCACTTGCCATAGAGGCAGAATCATTGTCATCTATGAGTTGGACATTAAACATTGACTAGTTTCCTTGGTTACTTGAACTACCACCAACAAATGCATTAGGTGTATCAACACCATGTTCAGTAGGTTCTTCTCTGATGGGGATATATTGTTAGTTTATTTTGGACAAGTTTCCTATAGGTGCAATAAGTGAATTGGACACCTAGAAACATGGTTTCTCTTCCTCTATCATTTTGTTCTCAATCATCTCTATCTCATCGGCTTGAAGAAAGCAAATTACATCATCCAGCTTGAGTTGCTCATAATTTGGTTTCTGAAGAATGAACTTGCTAGCCGTATACCACTCCTTTGGCATTGATGATAACAGCTTAGTCTTCAGATCAGAATCAGTCGTGATATAATCAGTTGTTCTGAGGTCATTCACTATGGCTAGAAACCTATCAAGAATTGATTTCATTCTTTCCCTATCCTTATATTTGAATCTCTCAAGCTGTTGCTTGAGTCTTTACTTCTTGATGTTTTTCAGCTCAGAATTCCCTTCAAACATCTCAAGTATTGCATCATACATAGGTTTGGCTGTTGTATGATGTGCAACCTTGGTTAAAATTTCCCAAGACAGACCCAACTTTATCATAGCTAGAGCCCTGTCATCCACCTTTCTCATTCTGTCACCCACGGCTTGATTAGGATTTGCACCTTCAGCCACATATGGACCATTCTTGATGGAGTTCCACATGTCAACGTCATTATAACACACAGCAACCTCAAACAACACCTTCCACTTGATGAAATTTTCCTATCCGTACAACCTAGGAATTTTGTTAGTGGAAACCTCTTGCTCTTCAAAACTAAACATATTTTTTTTGGTATTTTGTAAAGTGATTTTTTAAGTAAAACAGAGAAAAGTTTCAACAGATTAAAAGATCATATTTGAAAATCAATCAAATCTGAGAAGTAACTCTTCGGATCTGATGTTTCTAATTCGATTGGAGCAAGATCTAGTAATAAAAATACAAACTTTAAGTAAAAAAAATCAGTGAACGAAAACACCAAATATTGCAGATTTGGAAGAATGAAGAAAAACAGAGTTGCTGACGTCAGAATCCAATGGAACAGTACTCAGCTCACGTCACTCTTCGTCTTCAATCAATCCAAAATAAGCAATGATTCTTTACCCAAACAGCAACGAACAAGCTCTGATACCACTTGTCGGTCCCGAATTGATCACTCAAACTGCAATAAATGTCACAAACCACACAGTAACTATGTTGACAAGAAGGTTGATGACTTTGCTATTTAGGGTAAGAATAGATATATGTTAATAGCGGAATCACTAACTAACACTCTTTGTTGCTTAAAGACTATTAAATGTAACAAACACAAACAATAACTCAAAAGATTTCCATTTATAGAAAGGTTTCATACAAATGTAAATCGATTAGGGGTTCTTGTAAGGATTGTTTATTCGTACTAATCTTAGGACAGCCGTGACACTCAATCAGTGTAGGTTCCCAGCCGGATCTACACGAGATATCGCATACTACGCAGGTGCGGAATCCCTACGTAAGACGTTACGAGTATAGAAAACAATACGAGCTAACACACGATACGATAACCAAACACACGTTGTATTCCAACCGTAAACACGTGATACTATGATCACCGGATACAAAACTCTCTGACTCGAATACACAAACTGTTAATCTGTTCACTGATATCGAATAAGCCGTATACAAATGGCTTATATAGACTCGACAACTTCGCCTGGTATGTTCAGGCGAAGTTGTCCCTAACTTCGCTTGACTAACAAGTTCGCCCATATAAGTGAACTTGTTAGTAACTTCGCTCACATACAAAACTCAAATCTAACTAACACGATTACAGACACTCGACACTGAACTACTGACATCATGCACCAACAGACTTCCCCTTGGCAGTAGCTTCATCTCTTTAGCTTCAAACACGTGTCTTGTAATCTTCAATCTTCTGTTTTCAAGCATGCACTCCTTCTCGAACACAAACCGAGACAACTCTTTGATATTTCCTAGCTTCGTTTTTCCAAGCAGGAATAGAAAATATCTTCTTGTCATTCAACACCTGCAAATCAGCTTGCGATAAGTTTACCAAGTGCATCGGATCGTACACTCTAAGCAACTCTTGTTCATCTTCGTATTCCATCACCGCCTCAGCTGTCTCACAATCTACAAACCACCACTTCAGGTCTTTAAGCACATCCTTGGGCATTAGCTTCATCGGTACTTCTTTCAAACACCGGATCGGTTTATACTTCATGACCATCCAAGGCTTTCCATCAGCTCTCAAACCTCTATCCTTGTCTTCAACAAGCTTTCCCTTTTGTGGCTTCAACAGCTCAAATTTCTTCTCTTTTATACTTTCTTTCCACACAATTTTCCCAATGACTCTAGCCATATTATCGTCACTTCTGTTTATCAATCCCAATCTGGCTAAGTCTTTCACTTCACATTCTGGCAGTGTATTCAACGATCGTAACATCCTTCTAAAGTACTGAACACCGTCATACCTTTTAATCACGAAGAGCCTCAACTGCTCATCATATATCCAGCAAATAATCCCTTTCTTCGCTTCAGCATAGACTTTAATGTTGTAACTCTTCTTAAACATTGTAGGGACCACCGGTTTCTTCGTTTTGACGAACCACTGAGCATAGCCTTCCTTCCACCTAGGCTACTCTTCCCATTCAGACTCATCATTCCCAATCTGTTGACTCATATCTACGTTCTCGACTTGCGGTATCTCATGCTCCACATTCTCCTCTACTATCTCTCCCTCTTCTATCTCTGTATCAATCACAATCTCTTCACCAATTTTCTCTATCACATCACTCGGTAGTATATCATCATCACCAACCAAAACATCATCCATCTCCTCTACGTCCACCACCACCACATCATCACCACCAGCTGCAGATGTCGACTCTCCCTGAGTTGTGGAAGTTCCAAGAGCTTGATCAGTTCTTGGCAACTCACCACCTGCATCTTTCGATGCATTGGGATCATCGTCTCTATCATTTCGTCTCTTGGTCCTCAACTCGTCGCCTTTACAGCTCGTCTCCCCCTGAGATGCCAAGAACTCCTTGAAAGCATCTATGATTGTTCCATGTTGTACCAGGAGGGACGACTGCATCTGATTCTCTGTAACTAGGCGCTGAATAGCCTGGGTCTGGATAAGATTAATCCTTGACTGCTCTGCCACGACCCGTTCCAGTGCTGCTATTCGTTCTGAGTCTGATAGGGTTGCATCGAAATCGAACCTCATATGCGATATATCTTGAGTGTACTGAGGAGGGATTTCCGATGTCACCGGGACCTCGGAAGTAGAAATAGACGTAACCGCAGGTGGTATCGTCACCGATAGCCCTGCAGTGGCCACAACAGTCGACTCTATAAATTGTGCCACGACCTCCGATGGAGTAACGGTCGGAGGCGGCAATGAAACGATCACAGGAGTCGAAAGTTGGAAAGTAGTGGGTGGGAGGCCAAAAGTAGACGAGGTAGCCACCATGGGAACACCCATAGGGCTTGGCCTTGTAACCTGTAGTGATGAGGGAACCATTTTCATACCAGATAGTGCTGGTGGAGTGAAACGTACCACCCTAGAGCTCTCACCGGCTCCTGATCCTGCACCTATCCATTCCCTTCTTGACCTCCGGATCAACTGTTGAACTTCTTCCTCATAATCCGACTCGCTATCATCATCTGTTCTCTTTCTTTTCCCATGTAGTCTTTCTCGAGTCACCATAATCCTTCTGGCCTCTGCCACTTCATCATCAGAATCTGAGCCCACTACCGTTGTAGCTGCCCTAGTAACATTCACAGTCGAAGCACGTTCAACCGGGACCTGAACGTTCTCCTCTGGATCCACCCGATCCATATCAAAGAAGCCTTGACCACCAAATTCTGCATCAAGGTCCACGTTCTCCTCCGGTGACACAACAGGAGCAGCAGGTATAGCTTGAGGTGCTCCTGCCTGTTGTGGTGCCGGGTCTCTAAACTCGTCCCCTCGAGTAGGCACATACCCCGGGTTGATCAAGTACCCAAAGAGTGGAGTATGTCGAGGACGGAGCTCAGGTTTGCTCCTCGCACTGGAGGATCGACATTGGGCGAAGATCCGTTTGTTCACACTCTCAACGTATCGGATCGGACGGCGCTGAGGAAGCGTTGGAGCAACATGATTCAAGATCATTTGTAGGAATCTTGGATACAAGATGAATCGCTCACGCGCCATCGCTCTTCGTTGACGATCAATCTCATAAAAGACCATCTGACTAAAGCTGAATCGCTTGTTGTAAGTCAGAGCAGTCATCGCTGACTGCATGGTCGCGCCCATGCCATCAGTGCCCGCCTTTCTCCCTGACATGCAAACGATCATAACATGCATGAGAAAGCGCCACTAGTCAAGTAAAAAGCCTTTCCTTCTCTGCGTATCTCCCAAGAGACCAGAGTATCCCATCCTCAAAAATGCTCCATCACGGAAAGGAGCTACAAACTCTGTTGGGTCATCCCTTGTCTCGTTCCCAAATCGTAAAGCCGCCCGGATTTGTTCAGAAGATAACTGAACAATATGATTGTTGACGGTTGCGCGCATCACCGGGGGCTCGACTCTACAGTCGTATTCCACTGTCTACCAGAAATCCTCAATATTGGGCAAGGATATTGGCAGAGTTGTTGTAATGGCGTGGAATATCCTCGAGCGTAAAAGAAATGTGATGATTTCGCGGAAATCATCAACTCCGCTCGCCTCCGGGTCTAATGTAATGTACATGTTATGACCCGGGAAGAACTGTCTCTGATGATCACCTCCGTCATCACCGCCTGCACCACCTGCTCCAGCAACAGCAGCCATATCTGCAACAAACAGGTTAAGTTAGATAAACATCAAAGCGAATCACAAGTTTGCCTGTTACCATGAACGAAGTTGTGATCAATACTGTATAGGCGAAGTTAAAGGTGAGGCGAAGTTGGGAAACAACTTCGCTTCAACTTGAACTTCGTCTGATAATAGATAAGTAACATGGTCCAGGCGAAGTTACTGATAACTTCGCCTAATCACAACATCGCCTCATAAACTGTTTCAAAATCAATAATCAGGCGAAGTTAAACCTCAGGCGAAGTTACGGATAACTTCGCCTAAACTGTAACTTCGCCGAATTTGAATCGGTAACAGTTATAGTTTTTGAACGACGTGTAGATGATGATTTCGGAGATCGAGGACTCCGAAATACATGATTTTATGAAGTTTTAGACGTTCAAGTAGTTTAGTATCACGTAAAAACAGGTTTGAAATAGGGTGTTTAAGGTTTCGAAAGACGAGGTCGATAATCGAGTCGAAACGACCGATGATCAACCTCAAAAACATTGATAATATGATAATCTAACCCTACACACCTTTAATTTGATCTGAATCGAGGTAACAAAAACTGATTTGTGATATCGATAAGTTCGCTGAAATATCAGAGGATAAGTTCGCTGGTATTTTGAAATAATGAAATCGTTTGACCTTTAAATTCCTTTATATAGGGTCAAAGTTAGGACAGGCGAAGTTATCGACAACTTCG
Source organism: Bidens hawaiensis (assembly GCF_021521415.1). Classification (NCBI taxonomy): domain Eukaryota; kingdom Viridiplantae; phylum Streptophyta; class Magnoliopsida; order Asterales; family Asteraceae; genus Bidens; species Bidens hawaiensis. The sequence goes on from NW_027491014.1 coordinate 8,923,889, forward strand.
CCTATTCCAGACGAAGTTATCAACAAGTTCGCCTGTAATTACAAAACAAACCCCTATACTTTTAACAATTTTCGATAAAGTTTTAAAAACATCCTTTAAAGCGTTAAATGATACGATCAAGACCAAGTAACCAGGTATAAAATCAAACAATTACAAAAGTAACAAAAATTTGAAAAAATTAAAGTACACGGGATCAATTTTCAGTCTCGACAAGGACTACCATGTTTTAGAAAAGATCCGAACAGGAATCATACTAATTTCGTGACTGTCACACAGATCCGTGTTCAGCTGTATTATGACATAAAGAAAACAGGTTGTAAGCAGGTAATCTACTTAAAATGGTTTTCATCGTTTCTGTGATACGAGTTAGGTTCAATTAAGCTCAAAAACTTAAGTGGGCAACAACTCAGAGATTATGATGCCTCCTATCTATTCTCAAGGCGTATTTGGCTTTCCCCAAGTCACCCCGAATTGACCTCGACCCGTAGTGTCTGATTAAGTAGTGATTACACTTCAATCTTAGACTCTGTTTCCCGTTCACCTTCTTGTGTCTTGATTGATAATCATTATCATTATGAACTCTAGATTTTTTTTTATTTTTTTTTTAATTTTTTTTTATTATTTTTTTTAATCTAACATGTATATACACAACTTCAAGTAGAAAATAACTGCAAGTCCCGAATCTGGATCACTGCAGCGTCTTGACACGCTATCTTCACGGGAATCAGAACACTCACGGGCTCGTGTATGGCTGGGTAATCGCTTTTCTGCCTATCATTCAGAAAGATATGTATGAAGACATGCACAACTCTTAAGGAGTTTCCACAAAAAATCGAGTAGATTTAGTTAGTATCACTTCTACTTTTACGCACCATATAAAGCTACCATGACATACAATGACTGTCCTAAAGTCTTTTAAGCCTAATAACTTCACTAGTTAAGCACACACAATCAGTATATCTATCACTTTCCAAGGTTAGATCAATTTTCTGTTAATCATAGTAAAGCAACTTCTTACGAAGTAGTAGACTTCTATCGTCCCGACCAGATCAAAGTCTTCAGGTAAACGGCTATCCCAGAGATCCAATGGATCAGCTGGACCGACCACATACTAGTATGTGTCATTCTAACTAAGTATGATCGACTTATTTTCAACGAAAGAATGAAAACTTCATCATAAACCGCCCCGGTCACTTTCAGTCATCTGGTTAATGGCTATCCTCATATTCTACAAGTAGAAATGTTGACCAAACATATCCGAAGACATGTCCTTCAAACTGAGGCAACCGACATAATTCTAAGCGATAGTGACGTTTTTTTTTTTTTTATATAACACAAACACAAAGCATGGTTACTCAGGATTGATCATCCCATTCAGTTCAACAAGGTTTTGAAATCTAGTTTTGTCAAACGCTTTCGTGAACAAGTCAGCGAAATTATCTAACGTGTCAACCTTTTCGAGCTCAATCAGTTTCTTCTCAGCACAATCCCGTATAAAATGATGACGTATGTCAATATGTTTAGTTTTACTGTGCTTCACGGGATTGTTAGTTACTGAGATAGCAGCAGTGTTATCAATGCAAATAGGAGTAAGTGAGAAATTCAGACCATAATCGCGCAACTGTTGTTGAATCCAAAGAACCTGGGAGCAGCAGTTGGATGCTGCCATGTATTCTGCTTCACAGGTTGAAATTGCGACCGAGGTCTGCTTCTTGCATTGCCACGACACTAGTCTGCCACCAAGAAACTGACATCCACCAGTTGTAGACTTCCGACTCTGATTGCACCCTCCATAATCAGAATCTGTGTAAGCGACTAGCTCCAAGTCTCCTCCTCTGGAGTACCACAACCCCAGCTTCGGCTTGCCTTTGAGATACCGAAGTATCCTCTTCGCACCCTTCAAATGAGATTCTTTTGGGTTTGCCTGAAAGCGTGCACAAAGACAAACAGCAAACATTATATCAGGCCTAGAAGCAGTTAAGTACATTAAAGAACCAATAATAGCCCGATATTGGGTTGGGTCCACGTCTGCATCGTTGTCTGAATCAGCACCCAATTTGTGATTGACGCAGACTGGAGTATCATATGGACTGCTGTCCTCCATCTTGAAGCGTTTGAGAACATCATGGACATACTTCGTCTGATGAATGAACATCCCATCTTTCCTCTGATCAACCTGCAATCCTAAAAAGAAGGTTAGTTCACCCATAGCACTCATTTCAAATCTCTTCTTCATGACGGCCTCAAACTCCTGACACATGGCGACCTTTGATGCAGCAAAGATAATGTCGTCCACGTAGACTTGCACCAGCAGAAAGTCGCTACCCTTTCTCTTGAAGAACAAAGTGCTATCAATTTTACCTCTTTCAAACTCATTCTCAAGCAAGTAATCTGATAAGGTTGAATACCAGGCACGAGGTGCCTGATGTAGTCCATACAGCGCTTTACTTAGCTTGTACACGTGATCAAGAAAGTCAGGGTCAGGAAAACCCTGAGGTTGCTCAACATACACAACCTCATCGACTTTACCGTTTAGAAACGCACTCTTCACATCCAACTGAAAGACCTTCATCTCCTTATGAGCAGCAAATGCCAAAAACAGCCGAATGGCTTCCAATCTTGCCACAGGAGCAAACACCTCATTGTAATCAATCCCCTCTTGTTGATTAAAGCCTTTAACAACCAGCCTCACCTTGTTCCTGATAACAATCCCTTTCTCATCTCTCTTACATTTGAAGACCCATTTCGTGCCTATCGCATGCACATTTCTTGGTTTTGCAACCAAGTTCCATACTTCCATTTTCTTAAACTGAGCTAACTCTTCTTGCATGGCTTCGACCCACGAGCTGTCCTTAAGAGCCATTTGATAGTTCTTTGGTTCAATCTGGCTGATAAAGCAGGTGTACAAGCACTCGTTGATTATGCCTGATTCTTTAATGCTTGTGTAAACACAGGTGTGCTCATTCAAGCTTTGTCTTGTTTGTACACCGGCGGACGGATCACCTATCACATTCTCCAAAGGATGATCTTTGTGAATTCTCGTAGTCGGAACCGAACTGACATTCAGATTATCTTCCAAGTTCGAAGATAGCTCATCAATGGGTGAATTATGTTGAGAGTGAAACGGATTGATGAATTCCTCTTCAGTAGAGGCAGCAGGGGTATTGATAGCATTTGACGAGGAAGGCTGACATTCATCATACTGTGGTCGTTGCACCAAAGTATCTTGCTCATCGCATATCATCTTCGTAGCAATTCTTTCCTCAACTTCTGCAAAATCCAGCGGGTCCCGAGCTTGGTTTTGGTGATATGTAACTTGTGATATCAGTGTTACACACCACCTCAACCTTGCTGTTCGATGTATTAAAGACCCGTCTGTTGGGAGTCCCAACAACGTATCCGACTAAGATTCCTTCGTGGGCTACTTCACCAAATTTAGAATTGGTCTTTAATATCGAACATGGGGACCCGAATGGTTCAAGACCACTCAAGTTGGGCTTTCTCCCATGCATAAGTTCATAACAGGTTTTATTTAATCTTTTAATAGTTAACACTCTATTAAGGATATAACAGGCTGTTGCAACAGCTTCAGCCCAGAACACCACGGGAAGTTTCGAATCAGCCAGCATCGTTTTGGCTCCATCAATTAAGGTTCTGTTCTTCCTCTCAGCCACTCCATTTTGTTGCGGTGTATACGGTGCGCTGTATTGGTGTTCTATCCCCTTCTGTAAGCAGAAGATCTCCATCTCGTAGTTCTTGAACTCAGTTCCATTGTCACTCCTGATGAATTTAACCCGTTTCCCCATGACATTCTCCACCTTGGTAATCAAATTCTTTACCATCTGCACTGTTTCATCCTTTGCCTTCAAGAAATATACCCAGGAATATCGTGAGTAATCATCAGTAATCACCAAGCAATAAGACGTTCCTCCTAGACTTCTTACATTCACGGGATCGAAGAGATCCATGTGAAGTAATTCTAGGGTGCTAACAATTGAATTGACCTTCTTGGTGAGATGGGATTTCTTGTGTTGCTTTCCCTTTTTGCATGATAAACATTTGTCTTCAAAGTTGAAATTCTTCAAGGGAACACCCAGCACAAGTCCATTTTTGACACGGTAGTTCATTTTCCGAAGATGAATGTGCCCCATTCTCCTATGCCATAATTCGGACTCTGATTCAGTCGCTTTTGACAGAAGACACGATTCTTCTATGGCCATCTCAGTCGATCTCATATCCATGATATACGTATTCTTCACTCTTGGAGCCTTCATAACAATCCAATCTTCTGGTATCTTAAAACCAGGATACAACACAATCGCTTCATTCTTTGTAAAATGTACGGTGTAGTCTTTGTCACAAATCTGCGAAACACTCAGCAGATTGTGCTTCAGTTCTTCAACAAAGTTTACTTTCTCCAAAGTCATCTTTCCATTCGACACCGTCCCTATTCCTGTAATTCTTCCACCGCTCTCTTCTGCGAAACTCACCCTTCCTCCTTGAACAGGTTTCAAGTCGTGTAAAAAATTCTTGTTACCCGTCATGTGCCGGGAACAGCCGCTATCCACAACCCCTTGATTGTTGGCAGCCCTGTTCAACTGTTCCTGCATGATTAAAGTAGATGATTAAAACCTGGGGACCCAACACCGATTGGTCTTGGGTCGATACATTCCGTACCTTGGCTGTCCAAAATTAGTATTATAATGATTTCTGTGAGTCCTAATAGGATACCTTCTTGTGGATTGTCTATGAGGCCATCCAAACCGTCTTGAATTAAATGAATTATTAGTTATGGTTTGTTTGTTAGCAGTGAAAAACTGAGATCCTTTTCTTTGAAAACCTGAATTAGACCAATTTCTGAATTTTGATGGGTTTTCAGTTTTAACATTATCGTTAGTTCTATTCTCAGTTCTCGAAGGCCTCACACCTCTGAATCTCTGCTTCAGAGGGCAATCAGCAACAAGATGTCCTTGTTGATTACATCTAAAACAACACCTGTTTTCAACTTTCTTATCAAAAGTTGTCTTAGATGTTGAGGCTGTATTACTGCCCGTTTGTCTCACATATGGTGGGACATACGGGTTTAGTAGAGACTTCTTTTCAGGTGTTTTATTTTTCTCTCCACTTTTCGGTAACACTTCCTCTTGTTTTGTCTCACACGACTCAGAGGACTTGTCTGAGTTAGATGAGACAGGACTCGGAGCAGAAATCTTAATACTTGCAACAAGCTTAATAACTTCTGGTTCTTTAATCGTTACTTTAACCGGAACTGTCTGACCATAGTCAATCGACAGATTTCTGATTACTAGGGTCATAAGTGTAATTATGATTGAAAGGTGGTGGAACTTCATGATAACCAATTCCTCCCCTTTTTGGGGAACCTTGATCACTAACGAGGTGATCAAGTATAGCGGAGGAATTTCTGAATTGCTCCAGTTTCCTGTTAAGTTCCACCACTTTTACCTGGTGATCAGCTATCTGTTTTTCCCTTTCAGCTATTAGTTTGGTTTTCTCTTCTAGAACTTCATAGCTAAGATCAATCACTTTAATTTTTTCAGCAAGCTTTGCTTTAAGACTTTTAATATCTGTTTCACTAGCTTTAATTTTTACTTTGTAACTATTTTCTCTAGCTTTAGTGAAATGATGATCTTCTTTTAAAGTTTTATATTGCGCATCCAAACTAACAAACTGATCAGTAAGAGTTGTCAGTTGTTCAGACAGCTGTTCACACTTAGTACAAGGGAGTTCGGTACTTACCTCGGAGAGCTGGTCTGCTACATCTGCCATGTACGCTTCATTTTCGCCAGTTCCCTTCTCACTATCTGCATTTTCGATGTTTGCCAAGTTGGCCTGTTCAAATACTTCTTCAACATGCAGATTCCAGTTGTACTCTTCGTTCTGTCTGGAAATCATGGCTCTATAGTCATTACCACTACCACTTTGCTGTGTAGATCTGTTCTGACTGCGTTCTACACGTTCATTTTTGCATTCTTTTGCAAAGTGGCCATTCTGCTGACAGTTGTAACAGCGTACCTTCGACTTATCAAACCCTGGCCTCTCACCGACAAACTTCTGCCAGTCTTCTTCATGAACCTCTTCACCCTTCTGACAATCATAGCCATCTGCCACTGCAGATCCATCTCCTCCAGATCATCAGCATCGATCTGGTCATAGTCTTCATTCAAAACTGCAGGATCAACGATCTTACCCTGAATGTAGTTCTCATACGAAGCAATAAAAGATGCATAGAGAGCAAACTGCTGTTCAGCAGATTTGACACTCATGGGCATCTTCGAGTAGTTGTTGTTTGAAACACTTGGGGAACAACTACTCTTGGTCGCTTGAGGTTGAGAAGCATTTGACCCTCCAGCTACATAGCACACATCACCGTTCATGTTGAGAGATACATGTCCCTCATGTGTTGAGCTCGCGCCTGACTCTCCCTTAGAGTAATAAGCAGATGATTCAGTTTTCGAAATTGATCCAGAGTTAACCTTTGCCCATACATACCCGGATCTTGAACCTGATCGGTAGGTGTCTCCTTTCGTACCATGTTCAGTTCAAACGTTCTTAGCTTGTTAACTGCTGTCTCCAGGTCATAGTCAACAAAGTCTTTATCTTCTCTCATCAACACAGTATACATCTCCCATTTCGGTGGGAGAGCATCAAGAAGCTTTTCAACTATCTCATCTTCTTTGTAAGCAATTGAATAGTTGCTGAGTTCAGTCATCAGATGATAATATCTAGTGATGATATCATCAAGTGATTCATTTTTCAGATACTTGAAGACCGAGAATTGGGTTTTTAGAAGTTTAATTTTCGAGGCACGAATTCCCACATTGCCCTCAAACCGGTTCTCAAGTGCTTCCCAAAGCTCTCTAGCGGTTTTATACTTTCGGAAGGTGTGGAGTATCTCTTGTGGAAGAGCCATTGTAATTGCTGCATGAGCTTTGCTTTCTGCCTCATACATTTTCTTCTCCTCTTCTTCCATCTCTTTGTATTTCTTGATCTGATCACGACCTTCATACTCAGCAGTAGGTGGAATGTAACCATCTTGTATACACACCCACATCTTGGCATCTTGATACTTGACATATTGTTCAAAACGATCTTTCCACGCTACATAATCAGGTTTTCTTAAGCATCTTGGGTGCTTTTGTAGCCGAACCCGCTTCTACTTCCATCTTTACCAGTTCAGTAATGTTTATCGAAGACATCTTTTTCAAAACTTAAAGAAATCCGAAAATCAAAAATTTTATTTTCAAACAGCTCTGTAGGCGAAGTTGTGGATAACTTCGCTTAAAACTTAACTTCGCTCACTTTCTTAAATTCGCTGGACAGGCGAACTTGAGAATAACTTCGCTTAAGCTGAGCGAACTTGGGAGGTAGGCGAAGTTGTGGGTAACTTCGCTTGAGGTAAGCGAACTTGAAGAGGTAGGCGAAGTTGTGGATAACTTCGCTTAACCTTATATCTTCGCCGAAACCCTACTAACAGTGACGGCAACTTCGCCTGATGAACACGAAGTTTCTGCAGATTAGATTTCTGGGTTTTTCGAGGTTTGTGAAGGTGTTATGGGTTGTTTAAGATTGTAGGAGGAGAGTATAGCACAAAAGCTCAGAAAACTTGTCCCGCGAATAGTCGAACGGAACGATTTCTATACCCGCGTGATAATCCTGAACCACACAATCGAGCAAATGCTCTGATACCAATTGTAGGTTCCCAGCCGGATCTACACGAGATATCGCGTACTACGCAGGTGCGGAATCCCTACGTAAGACGTTACGAGTATAGAAAACAATACGAGCTAACACACGATACGATAACCAAACACACGTTGTATTCCAACCGTAAACACGTGATACTATGATCACCGGATACAAAACTCTCTGACTCGAATACACAAACTATTAATCTGTTCACTGATATCGAATAAGCCGTATACAAATGGCTTATATAGACTCGACAACTTCGCCTGGTATGTTCAGGCGAAGTTGTCCCTAACTTCGCTTGACTAACAAGTTCGCCCATATAAGCGAACTTGTTAGTAACTTCGCTTACATACAAAACTCAAATCTAACTAACACGATTACAGACACTCGACACTGAACTACTGACATCATGCACCAACAATCAGGAATATTCGTTAGGTCTGAAAACTGTAAAGTGGCGAATTCCGTGTCTCTTGTGGTAGGTGTGCCCTAAATTATTCCATTTATAGGCCTGCCACCACCTACCAGCTATCATTCCTAAGTGTAAAAACATGTCTTTGGGCACACTTTGTGCCATTTGTTTTTCGAGCAGACCTGGTAACCTTGGAGTGTGCTGGTATAAAGTTCTTCGGATAGACATTACTTAGAGTATTTTCCTAAGAAAATACTCACCTAGCAGACTTCAATCTTCTTGACCATAGCAAACTTTGCTCGATATGGTCCTACGAGCAAACTGTTCTTCATGAATCCCTTCAACTCTTTGTTAAAGAATAACCTATTAAGCAAACCAAAGTGTGCTAGGAACACTGTTTGACCTGTGCTGGTAGCACTGTAGCTTGCTCAGAGTTGAACCTTGCTAGAGAAAGTAATTAGAATATTTCTTGATCACTTTCAACAAGTATGCTCGGACTACTATTTATTAATCAAACTTGCTAGATCTTCCAAATACTTGGCTTCAAAAGCTTGGTTTAGTCAAGAGTTTGCTGGTAAGCAAACTGTGCTTGACTTGAAGAACACCTTTGCTAGAAAAAGTGAACCCTGCTCGGATCATCACTTAAGAAGACTTCAAGAAGATGACCTTGCCCGATAGAAAAAAATACATTGCTAGGACAAGTAAAACCTTGCTCGAATGTCCAAGTGTGCTCGCTATCCATAGTTAGCCATTTCTGAGGAGTGTCAAGAAGATTCCAATCTCCCTTAAGATATATCATGTCAAATTTTTGACTCAACAGTTCACATGTTAAATTATTCCTCCTACTTATTTTTGTATTGACAGCTGATGCATCTTAATGTTCTCGCAAAGAACCGGGTTTTGAACCCGCAACCTCTCACTTGAAGCTCACCTACAACCTTACTCCCACAACTGTTAACTTCGCAAAAATATTGCAATCCGAGATTTAACCCCATGACCCTCCGTCCATCAACCCCATGACTTAACCACTACACCAAGACATTCAAATGGAATATCTTCCATATTGCTTCATCTTATGTTATATGTTGCTGCTCCATCTCTTTTCTTTCTTTCCATTTTTTTCATTCCAACAATGATTTTATTATAATTATTGTTATTATTATTATTATTATTACTGTTATAATAATCATTTTTATCATTGTTAATACTATTCTCAACCAAGATCTAGCTCGTTTAGGATAAATTTCGAATCTTTATTGATTTGTAAAACTCGGTTAAGCTAGATCTTGAAATCCTTAATGAAACGAATATAAAAGAACAAGCTTTTAATCATAAAACGTACCTCTTGAGCTTGATTCAACTTAAATCTTGTGTAATACTAAGTCTAGATCTTTCTTGTTGCTCGACACGCATAATATTTAATGGTTGCATCATGCGTTTAAATCTTGTATTTAATATTAAGGAGAAGTGTGTTTTTGAGTGTGTTTGGCAAATATGGAAATGGTGGAGAATATTGATCTTAGGGTTTAGGATGTTTAAGAAATATTTATACCCCAAACCCTTGGACCTTAGGCCCATATAACTATCCTAAAGCCCATGTTTATTCCTAAGTCCACTATCTTAACTATTGATTATTCGTTCAAAATAATAATTGTCCCCAACATCAAATGATATTATTTTATTATTATCTATTAGAATTTCTAGATGTTATAGTATTTATAATGCAAATTAACCTTATATGATAAGAGTTTGATGCTTTATAAGCCAAAAGGCCCAAAAGTGTCACTGCTACACTAAGTCAATGTCTTTGTTTTGTTTATTGTTATTACAATTATTGATCTTTTGAAAAGATAAAAAATTAGCGCATCTTGAACATTGTAATTCTCCAAGACGGCCCTAATATTTAAATATGTTTGCATTCTAAATCAAGGTTATTTTGAGTATTCATTTTTTTGTCTGACGTCAACAAGTGATAAAAGTCACCACACTATCTGGAATAAACATAAGAATAAAATCTCATTTAATACAACAAGTTAGTCCTACAGTAATGAGGTTCAAATTGTTACTCCATCATATGGTTATATTAGTGAAGAAACACTAAATCACCCCTAGGTAATGGCTTAGTTCCGGGGTTAAGATCAAGTATTTACCATGAGGGGTTGAGTATGATCCGGCAAGAAGGAGTATAAACAACTACAATACAGAACACCGTGAGCTCGTTACGAGAAGGATAGGGAACCACCATCCGGTGTGAGAATCAGTATAGTTGGATGTAGGTATATAAAGCTCCGCAAAATACTTAAGAGTGTTCTTATACAAGAGTTCAGATCCCATTACCGACTATTTATACATGGATGAGAGGGAACGTATGGTGGCTGGTTGGGTCAGCAAATCCTCTAAACTAGACGCTTTCATGTGCTTGGGAAAGTGTGTGAATAAAGTTTCTAACTCATGGTGATGCCTGTAGTATGTTGTACTTTGCTAATATGGTGTCACCATCTTATTGGTTGGAGGTCCTTTCCATGGAGATCTTTCCTATTTGTTCCAAAACTAGGAAGATCTTTAGTGCCAACCCGTCGTGGGGTTAGTAGAATGTTTTGCGTTAGGCAAGTCTTCCGTAGCCCCTACAAGAGTTGTCTTTGACAGGCGCCAAGGGTCTATAATATAACAAACCATAAAATAAGCAAAAGGGAAAATGAAGAAATAATACCTGTGAGTTATCATCCCACATTGGTGGAGGAAGGAAAATGGAATGCTTCCACATAGGTATAAATAAGAAAATGACTTCTTGTCTCATATCGTTAGATTACAAAACTTGTAAGCTCATTATAAGAAAGAATATTCATATTATAATATTCTTATATTACAATTCAGTCTCAGTGGTCCTAGAGGAGGGTGTGAAGCACCCGACACGCACAGGCTCGGGCGAAGTGCGATGGGAACAATGTGATGCTTTGATGGTGCACTTCGCATCGCCGCTAGAGAGTCGCCTTAGTATTTTTTTGGTAAATAAAAAATTTATATATCTTACCATCGCGCTATGAGACAGATTTTTATAGGCCTTGTTGCGATACGCGACTGCTTATAATTATGCAGTAAAACATGTTGTTCATCGAGCTACGCGATGGGCTCCCGCTAGACCCTCGCGATACACAATGTGGAGGCTACGCAACCATGACACGTTTCCTGCCACATGGCTTGCCACGTGGCCTAGCTAGGGCTGACTTGACAGAGCCAAAGGTTTGTTGTGCTACGCGTGACTTTTGCTTGTGTCTTTCGCGATACGCGACCGGACCGAAAATCAGCTATGAAAGGGGAAGAAATCAACCTTCACTACTCGTCCTGATATCTCATTTTCTCACAAACTGTCTGTTATATTATTAAGAGTGTTGGTATAATACCCGAGTAGTCGTAACGATATCCACTCCGATAGAGGCTGAACAAGGTAAGACATTCTACCAGCGTGAAAAGTTTCAAGTCTCGTGATTATCGTTATAATTATGGGGTTTATACTAATCTAGATATACCACATTGTGTTTAACCAGGGTGCTTAATACCAGGAAGCGCTCTATAATTGTAAACTTATAAGGCGAGACATTCGAGTTTTTGTACAACTCACATTTATGTGAGACAACTGGTTTTTCATTATTTTCACAATAACAGATACAGTCAAGTGACAATTATCTTTTGATAATTTGTAAACAAGCAGATGTAAAAGTATCTTAATGCAATAACTGTTGTCATTTGTAAATAAATGTACTCACCAGTGTTTTCTGTTGATCAAATATTTTTAAACATGTTTCAGGTCACTTGTTAGAGACAAAGGAACTATGCAAGCGGCTTCCAACATAAATAAGTGGCTTGTCACCATAATAAAGAAATGTGTTTTGTATATTAGGGCTTATCCTTATGAAACATATGTTTGTATAAAAATGGGTTTTATTCCGGTTTAATGATATTGTTTTTCCTAACTACGGTGCTGATGAAATATCACGTTGCTTAAATTTTATTAATAAACACCGATACCACCACTTAATGTCCACGTCTCCCCTCCCAGGGTATAGGGTCTGGGGATGTGACAAATCAAGTGACATCAGAGCAACCGTTTAAGCAATATAAGTATATTAATAATATCTAATTTTAAAATTTAGAGTTAGGAAATAAATGTATTAACCTCTGTGTTAACCATACGCATTAGACTTTAACCACACGTGAATATAAATAAATAAATATGATTTTTCTTTTGGAGTTCGTTGTTTCATTATTTTAATTAACAGAATGAGTGAGCTCATTGAAGCCTTCCAAAATAAATAAATATCCGTTAACACCGCGGATATGGTAGTCGGAACCCGAGTGAACAAAATACAGAATACTCAAAACCAATGTTATTTGAAATACAACCTTTAGAGCAACCAAAACCGAAAAGCAGAAGAAGATATAAAGACCTAGCAGAGAGAATTGAGAAGAGCAAAGAGAAAGAAGAACGGTAGTCACAGCAGCACAACCACCTCAACCAGAACCCCTTTCACAAATACCAGTGCAAGAAAGACTAAACAGATTCTTAGATGAGTGTGAATTATTTCAACCAATACTAAATGTTTTGGGCTACTATCAATATGGTTTTTACTTTTTTTGGGGCTTACATTGTAAACTGAGATCACATGGATCTCGGTGGGCTTTTGGGTAGTGTTGACCTTGTGTGTAGTTTCTATATAAACCTTGTAATTAGGTTAACTTGAGGCAGACGTAAGAGAGCGATAGAGAGAGAAGTACTGGTTCCTTTGTAAACCATTATGCTTAAGAACCATACATGAATATATATGTGTTTTGAAGCATCTTATTGTGTTCTTATTGTGTTTTACTTTCTTTATATTGAATCCACTCGTTATGATATCATAGATTCAAATATTCCGTTTTATTGATTTTCACATTCCGCCTAACAACGAGTTTAGGTGATATCACATTGAAAGATCCGTTCACAGAACTTACAATTAGTATCAGAGCCTATTGACCTATTCTAGGCTCGGTTGTGATATCATAGATTCAAATATTCCATTTTATTGATTTTCTTGGTGGTCGTAGTGTTCGTATTTCTGGTGAACCACTCATCGGATAAGAAAGAGGCTATTTGGGTTAAAGATTGACTTAATTTTGATTTAAATTTAAATCTCTTTGATTTTGGGATTTAGTTTGTCACCAAACTTATCTGGTCAAAGATTCCCTAGGTTCCTTGGGCGTTCTCAGGCATTTTGGATCGTTTTCGGGTAGCCAAGATTGCTTTCGGGCAATTTAGACCGTTTTCGGCCATCACTTGGTCGTTCTCGGGATCATCTAAGGGTATTCGGCCAAATTTCTGGATTCTCGGTGGACTTTGCTAGTTCTCGGTTAATTCCAAGTGTTTTTGGTCAACTTGAAGTGTTCTCTGTTGACTTTCTGATTTCTCGGTCAATTTTAATCGTTCTCGGTCAAAGCTTTTTATTCTAGGCTATGACAGTGACTGTGTATCTGGGCCTGTTCTATTGGGCCTTAGGATAACTGAATTTATAATTGGACTTCTGAGTTGGACGAGTACATTAGTTTTTCACTTAAAATAGTCCAAGTAACCAATAATTCATCAAATGTTGCTCTACATCAAGAACTGGACTCCATCATGGGAACTGCTACTCGTGTACCGCGTTTATTGTTTCATGAGGTGTTTTCCGACTGGAACTTTAGGTTTGAAAAATATGTGAAGATGAAAAATGCCAAGATTTGGAGGAGCATTGTTCGGGGCCCTCAAGCTATGACCTATTAACCGAGAAAATTCTGAATAGGTGGCTGCAAAGCCTGTCAAATTGTATGACGATGCAGATGTTAAAAAGATTGAAGAGGACGAAAAGGATCATGCTACCTTAACTATGGCACTTTCACCCGAAATTTCCTTGGGATTTAGAGAATTACAGTCTGCTAAGGCTTTATGGGAAGCCTTTATTGAAGTGTATGAGGGAAATGAGGATATGAGAAGAAACTGACAAGGACCTCCAACGACAAAAATTCAATATGTTCAATCATATTCTGGGAGAGTCTTTGGAAACACAATTGTAGACATTTATATATCTAGTGACTAAAATGTGATCTGCAAACATAAACTTGATCGTTGTTGAGACAAATAATAAACTGGTCAATTCCCTGCTACAGAGCTGGGATATGAGTGTTGATGTGATAAAGAAGACTAAGGATCTCGCCAGGCAAACTTTGTCAGAAGTGATGGCAATCATAAAAGCACGTGACATGGATGACAATCAGTGTGCCATAAACTATGCCAATTCCTACAATGCGGCCAACTACAGTGTTGCTTCCAATAATGCACTCATCTCGCAAGACGGCTTTTCAATGTTTAAATCTTCTTAGAGAAATACACTTTAGCCATAGCAGTCTAAAAATTTCTCAATGTTTAAGTATGCACAAGGCCAATTCACTCCCGCACCACTACAACCAACTCTCGTGTTCTTTCCTCAAACTGTTCAACAATCTGCTTTCGGCTCTAAGCCTCAGCCACCTGCTGCATCTTCAAGTCAGTCTCCCAATCAGATTTCCTCTATCTCAAAGGAGACTCAAGAAAACATCGCCTTCATGGCAGGGTTCATGAATAGCTACAATGCCTTTGTTGCTGGAGACCTAAGTTGGATCAAATCCATCCTGATGATGGGGAGGAAATGGATATCTCTTGGCAAATAGCCATGGCAGTTTTTCGTGCGAAGAAATTTACAAAGAGAACATGTAGAAACAATTGGAATGTGCCAGCTAACAAGAAGGTGGGATTTAACAAACACACTCTGAAGTGCTACAATTGTCACAAGCCGGGTCACTTTGCTCGTGGATGCACTAATCCAACTAAGGAAGGAAACCGAGAAAGGGCACTATTTTCGGTGAGCAATGCAAGAGGAGAAAATAAAGCTAGTTCAGGTGAAAGTGAGCGAGGACTGGTAGCTCAATAGTTCTCTTCGAATGATCAGATGGCCGCTCTCAACATTGGTAATCAGACTGCTAACTTTTCCTGGATTGAGTTTGCAGAAGTAGAAAACGTTCCTGAGAAACAAGTTAAGGAACTTCAATTTGCTTTCATGGCTTTCACTCCTTCCAGCTCATCCGAGGTATGTTCTGAATTATGGTATCAATCTTGTATTAATAAGGAAGATTTATATAAATCTCATAATAGTAACTTGATTGGAGAAATGGAAGGAATAAAATCTGGAAATTTCACTCTTAAGAAATTCGAGAAAGCTTTAAAAGAAAAACTTGAGGCTTAGAAAAGGGATTTCTCTAAACTTAAATATGATTTTAGCATAAAGTCTTGTACCACTTAGATGCCAAACAAAAAATTGTTGATTTAACTGCTGAATTGGAAGCCTCTAAGTTAGAGATCTCTAAGTTAACTAATAAATTTGAAACGACTGAATTCAATTTTAAGAAATTCGATGGCTTAAGTGTTGTTGTTAATTCTACGATCGAAAATCAATTATGGTGGAAAGAAAACTCTGGTCAGGGTATAAGGTACAACGTTGTACCCTCTCTTTATCACGAGAACTACACTTGTCTACCTCTTACCAAAGAGCATGATGAAAAAGTAAAAACCATGTAGTATGGTAAATCAGCTGAAAGTGGCAAAAGTGCTCCTGGTTCAGTAAACACTACTGAATCAACTTTAAGGGTGAGTGACACTGATTTGTTTGCTTCACGTGCAGATGAGGTAATTGTTGAGGATTGGACTGATGATGACTTATCTGTTTTGAATAATAAAGACATTAACTCTAATGCTCCTTTATATTAGCCTGTTTTGAATTCTATTGCTTGAAATGTTTGTGTGGGCTCTATTTTGAAGAAAAAAGACAATTGTGTGGTTTATTCTTCTAAAACTTTGAAATCTGATGGTATGTCTTTGAATAAGTTTGATAAAAGTAAGAATTCTCACAAATATTCATCACCTAAGTTTGTTAAATAAGGAAGTTCAAATGTTCACAATTGTGATAAATCAAGCAATAAATCAAGTGTTATGTACCAAGCGAGGCAAACTAGCTCACACATTAGATCAAGACCAGAAGTAGTCCACAGTGAAATTTATGTTAAACGTCAAACATGTTTTAACTGTGGCACTCCTGGTCATATTGCTAGAAATTGTCCACGCCGTCCATATGTCCCATATTATGGATATTATCATAAGAATATGCCTCGAAATACCCCTTAAAATAAATCAAGGTATCGTGAGGCAAATCCCTCTGACGATGATTGGAAAAGAAACAAGATCGATAGGTAAAGCTTTCATCAGACCAAGCCTAATATGTTTTAGAGGCGTGATGGAAACTTTGTTCAGGTCTCGAGAACTAACTCGGTCACTGGACCAAAACTAGTTAGGAAGTCAAAATCAATGGTGTCTTCCGCTTGAAAACCGGAGACTAAGTAATCCTTTCATGCAAACAACAAAGCTTCTCAAAACAAGATATGAATGCCTGCCTAAATCTTCGGTAACCAAGCAATCCTGCTCGATCTTAGGTAATTGGGAAGACATTTCATGGCAACCCGTGACACGCTTAGATAAATCAGGTTTGCGCAGCACTACTATGGACTGGGTACCAAAAGCTAACTAATCTCGCACATCGTGCAGGAACAGCTATGGAGGAATATCATCAGACCTTGGCATATTGATAGTGGTTGTTCCAGGCACATGACAAGAGACATTTCCCAACTGCATGACATTCAAATATTTAACGGTGGATATGTTTCCTTTGAGGTAGGAGAGAAGGGGAAGATTACTCAAAAGGGTACTGTAAGTAATGGTGCTCTAAAATTTGAAAATGCCAATTTTGTTCCTGAGTTGAAACACAGTCTGCTAGCGTCTCACAGATTTGTGATAAAAGCCTTTTTACCCATTTTACTAACAAAGAGTGTTTAATCCTAAAATTTGGTATCATCATACCAAAACACTGGGTTCTTGTTAGATCGCAAAGAAAAGATAATGCTTGGGTGATCGATATGAATAAATATGTTCCTGATAAAATTACTTGTCTACTTTCAAAAGTTTCAGAACATAAAGCCATGCTTTGGCATCGTCGTCTTGGTCATGCAAACATTAAAAATCTAAATAGTCTTGCTAAAAACGACTAGGTGCGTGGTTTGCCTGTCAAGGATTTTGTGACAGATGAAAAATGTGTGGCTTGTGCTTTGGGTAAACATAGACATAAATCTCACAAACCAAAACTGTTTAATACCATTTCATCTATTTTTCAATTGTTGCATATGGTTCTGTTTGGTCGAGTTCATGTTTTGAGTCGTTCTCGCAGCTCTTATTGTCTAGTTATTACTATTGACTGCTCACGTTTCACTTGGGTGTTTTTTTTGTCAAATAAGCGTGAGACTGCAAAACTGATAAAACACTTTGTGGTGCTCATGGAGAATCAACTCAATCAAAAGCTAAAGGGTATTCATTATGATAACGGCACCGAAATCAAGAACTCAACATTGAATTGTTTTTGTGCCGAAAAAAGTAGTTCTTAGACAGTACAACTCAGCTTGCACACCGCAACAAAAAGGAGTTGTTTTAAGAAGGAACAGAACTCTTATCGAGGCAGAAAGAACTATGTTTTGTGATTCAAAGCTACCTTTGTTCTTCTGGGCTGAAGAGGTCAACACGGCCTGTTATGTTCAAAATCGAGTGATGATCAACAAATCTCTGATGAAGACTCCTTATGAGATTGTTTATGGTCACAAGCCCACGCTAACACACTTTCGAGCTTTCGGATTTTCGTAAACTGTGCTAAATCTCGAAACGACTCCAAAGTTTGGAGCCAAAGTTGATGATTGTTACTTTGTTGGATATGCTGGTCATACCGCCTACAGGGTTTGCAACAAGTCAACGTAGCAGATAATGGAATCCTATGACGTGCGCTGGCTAGAAGAAAATAAGACTAATACTCGTGTTGGTCCTGACTGGTTATTTGATTATAATGAAATGTTTAAGACATTTAATGTGTTTCCAGTTATTGATGTAGAAAATTCAGGTGCTAGTGCTGCAAATTCTATTGATATGGAAGAAGATATTCCTACTAACTCTCATATGTATCCAGTGCTGAGTATTGACCCGTCGTAATCATTGGACACTACTCATCCATTGTCAGCTAGCCAACAAGAAAGTATTACTGAGACCGTGTCTTCACCAGAGCCTACAGCCGATGCCTCATCAGTTGAGGAGGAGAGTGTTATTCGTCAAATTTTTGGAAGAACTCTATTCCCATAAGTCATACCAAATGAATACATTGCCAGTATTTCGTACTCACACAGTACGACGACATCTGGATGGAAGAACCCTCTCTCTGAAATCATTGAAGATTCAACAAATCTACCTTCTACCAGTTTTGTTCCCGGTCATTCAATTCCGACAAAAATTCAACCAGATCATCCAATCGAAAATTTCATAGGTCCTCTTGAAACAGGCGTGAAAACCAGAAGTCAGACAGGACCCATCAACAGTTGTTTCATCTCTCAGATTGAACTTAAGTCAGTTGAAATGGCTTTACAAGAGCCGAGTTGGGTGGACGCCATGCATTAGTAATTGAAGCAGTTTGAAAAACTCTGGGTTTGGAGACTGGTTGAGCTGCCCGTTGGGAAGAAAGCTTTAGATACAAGATGGGTTTTCCGTAACAAGCAAGATGACACTCGAGTTGTTGTTAGAAACAAAGTGCGGCTCATAGTTCATGGTTTTTGTCAGGTTGAAGGTTTAGACTAAACTGAAGTGTATGCTCCTGTAGCTCTTCTTGAGGCTATTCGGATTTTTGGCATATGCTTCCTACATGAGATTCACATTTACCAAATGGATGTCAAGACAACGTATTTGTATGGAGAAGTAAAAGAGGAAATTTATGTGGACAATCCACCGGGCTTTGTTGACTCAAAGAATCCTACTTACGTTTACAAGCTAGACAAAGCTCTTTATGGTCTTCACCAAGTGCCTCGGGTATGGTATGCAACTTTGACAGCTCACTTACTGAGGCATGGGTACAAGAAAGGAACCATGGATCAGACTTTGTTCCTTAAAATTGTTGGGAAAGATCTGATCTTGGTTCAGATTTATGTAGATGACATCATTTTCGGTTCTACCAGTACGTCTCTATGTTCTGAATTTGAAGAAGTTATGAAGAAGATATTTGAAATGAGTTAGTTGGGGGAGATGATGACTTTTCTGGGATTACAGGTTCATCAAAGTTTTGCGAGAATTTTGCTGCATCAAGGAAAATATGTTGAAGACATGCTAGCTATTCTCGAATTCCAAGATTCTAAGAGCGAGGCGACTCCTATGGCGGAATGACCTCTTCTTTCATCTGATCCTGAAGGAAATCTCAAAGATCAAACATACTATCGATCAATGATCAAATCCATGATCTATCTCACCGCCAGTCGCCCTGACATCATGTTTGTTGTCTGTCAATGCGCCCGTTTCTAGGCTAATCCTAAAGTTTCTCATTTAATTGCTGTTAAACATATTTTTAGATATCTAAAAGGGAAACCGAAGCTAGGTCTTTGGTATCCCAAAAACTCATATTTTGATTTATATGCTTCTGCTAATAACAATTATGGTGAATATGATATTGACGGGAAATCTACGTTTGTTGGATGTCAATTCTTAGGTGATCGACTCATTTCATGGCAGTGTAAGAAACAACAAACGGTGTCAACATTCACTGTTGAGGCTGAGTATGTTGCTGCTTCAATCTGCTGCTCACAAGTTATCTGCATGCAACATCAATTGCTGGATTATGGTTTGGAATTTCTTGATACTCCAATCTTTTGTGATAATGATGTTGTTATTGCTATTGTTAAAAATCATGTTCAGCATTCAAAAACCAAGCACATTGACATAATTTTCATTTTATTCATGATTGTTACGACCGACAACTAATTCATCGTAAGCAAGGTCACAGTAATAATAATGTGGCAGACTTATTTACAAAACTGGTCGAAATAGCCAGATTTAATGTGCTTGTAGGGTTTCTTAAAATGCTTCGTTTCAATGATTGAACCTATTTGAGGTTAAATTTGTACATAAAAGTTTTTTTCTAATAAAATATTTGCACAAATTTAGGGGGAAAAAATTAAAAAATTCAAAAAGATTGTGCGTATGTTCTTATAAAATAAAAATTTCAAATATATTTTTACACGTTCGTTTGGATCTGTTATCTACTTGTAGAAATATGGGATGGCCATTCACCTGAAGACTGAAAGTGACTGGGGCGATTGTGGTGTGTTTTGTTTAAATTCTCTCTCTTAAAATTATGTCGGTTACTCAAAGTCTGAGGGACATGTATTATTATATATGTTTGGTCCTCTTATCTACCTGTAGACATACATGATACCCTGTCACACCCTCAAAATCCACTAACGGAGTTTTACCGTCAGAGGGTGTGAACTAACAGGATCGGAATAATTAGTTATAATCAAACCATAAAACAAAGTTTCAAAACCATGAAAACGTTTACGAGTAATCAAATGCGGAAGCGTAAAACCATAGCAGACAATGTTACGTCACGCAGGACGACTTAAAACCAAATGATAATAGTTTAAAATAAATTTTTCATAATTAGAATGTTTCAAGCAATGCATGTTCCTAAACCGCGCGCCCGCCTCGGCTACCTGAGAATAACATACTAAAAGTGTCAACACAAGGTTGGTGAGTTCACAAGTTATATAAAAATAAAGCGTTTAGCGTTTGCGTTCAGCGTTTTGCGTTAAGCGTTAAGCGTTTTGCGTTACAGCGTTTTGCGTTACAGCGTTTTGCGTTACAGCGTTTTGCGTTACCAGATAGTGTTATGTCAATTATATATCTATAGGTAGCTAGCCTATAAAACAAGTATCACTAAGTGTTCGACACCGAAGCTGACTGTTTATCATTTGCCTTGCCACCAGGTCATCCAGACCATGGTATGTGTTTAGCCAAGATTACACCCACTCGACCTCCAGTCGAGTTTAGCGTTGGGTGGGGTTTGTCAAACCCAGTAGTACTACTCAACAAAGACTCGCTATTATCCAATATTAAACAGTTCGATGTGAATGAAGGACTTTAGTTAACGCGTTTGCCACTTAGTCTTTACAAGTGATATATAATCTATATTAACAAAATCTTAAATGCATTTTCGAAATATGTTATCTCCCCCAAGTGAAAAGCGTTTAAAAAGTTTAAAAAGGGGAAAGTGAAACTCACTGTTTGAGAAGAAATTCCCAAATTAAATCTCTAAGATGCGCGTCACAGAAAAACTCTCTCTAGCGTTCTAAAACAACAAAGAGATTTTTCTAAGTGTCGGAATATTATCGAGTCTCTAGACCCGGTACATAATACCTATGTACATAACATGTTTCGTGTTTCGTTTGTGAATCGTGTGTGACTTTAACAAATGTATTTGTGATACGTTACATGTGTAAGCAATTATTTACGTGTCATGTATTCATAAAGTACATCACTACCAATTACTCCCCGTAAGGGCAATTTGGTCAACACATAACAATTAACTAGCCATTATTCCCCATGAGGGCAATTTGGTCAAATCATAAAAATTATATAGCAAGTATCATGTTTCATGCATTTTCACAAAACTCAGCAGCTAGTTTCACCGAGACAGAAATTCTACTTGAAAGATTGTACTATTCCACCAATCATAGCATCTCAATTAATTCATCAAAAATAATCACAAAAGCATACATGTATTAGGTTTCCAGAACATGTTTTATTTTATTTTTATTCCACATAGGTTTCTCACAATCATCAAATAATTACAGCAAACTCATAACAGTCAAATTCATGTGCAACAGAATGTTATTTGCAATTTCCGTTAAACCAAAAATCCAATAAATGCAAGACCACTTGGGTTAGGTTCCTAACACAATAGGTCAACTTCCAGAAGTGGAACCAACCCAATTGGTCTCGTAGTTCATGAGATATAACATTTACAAAACAACCTAACAGCAGGTCTAACAACTCAGCTTTGCACAACGTTTTTGTAAAATCATAAAAGTTAACTTTTCCACGTCCAAAAATTGCAAATTTACATTCTTTAGAAACTAGACTCAACCTAGTTTACTGTAGTATCAATAATCTCAACCAATTTTCACATTTACACTTCGTTACAGTCAATTAAACATCAATAACACAATCTGTCCAGAAACTGTTTGCATCCAAACTCAACATATTAACTATCTATGGACCATCATGCATTCATATAACACTCTAGACTCATAATCACTATCCATGCACCTCAATTACACATTACATACATGATTAGGGTTTTTGTTTGAACTCAAATCAAAGACACAAGCAATTAACATGTAACAATATCTAATCTAGTTATCAAATCATCATAGAATTAACAACAATCATATTAACTACATATACACATGAAATCGGCCCCTAGGGTTTACAATTAACCCATTAAACATCAAAATTAAGTATAAAGAATGCATAGGATAGTCTTTTATACCTTCCTAGCACCTTAATCTTCGATCAAAGACTTGAGAACTTGATTGTATGTGTGTGTATAGGTGGCGGCAGCCGTGAGGGTGGGGAGAAGGAGAGTTCCGATCGGGGTAGGGGAAAAGGAAAGAAAAAGTGATTTAGGGTTTATTATTATTATTATTATTATTTATAATAATCTATGTTACACTTTGGCCCCTCCACTTCTAAGTATTACTTATCTAGCCTAACTAACTTGTTTACATCTTAAGTTAGTGTTTATAACGATGTTATCACACAACACATAAGTCTAACACATAATTATCACATAATTACTGTTTTGACGTTTTTCGTTTATTCACCAATCGTTTGCATCAACTCGTTTGCGTTTCGGCGCAATTCCCGAAAGACTACACATGTAGTAAGTGTTAGGCGTCATTTAAACCCTAGTTTAAATGTAATGAAGTGTGCGTTATAGATTCAATGATCTTAAGTTTGAATTGACGGAGTTGAGTTAACGGAGTTAACCTGAAATTGACGATTGTCACATAGCCATTTACCTGAAAACTTAAAGTGATTAGGGCGACTGAGTTTAAAATTGTCTTCTGTAACACAAGCGGGAAGTGATATGATTATTCAGTTAAGAGTTTTTTATAAGCTTAAAATATTTTCAAATGAAATTCATCCAACTTTTGGAAAATGATAGTAAAATTGCTTATGTGTGCTGCTGTGTTGTAAGACACAAATTTTTCCTTGCTAGTTTTTATGTCGTTTTGCGCTTAAACGTTAACGAATATTGATTTTTCTTGCATGAATTTGCATGTTTGTGTATGTGATAGGTCCCATGTTTAAGAGAGTGATTAAACGAGTTAAACGGAGAAAGAATCATCTAAAACGGACCTCGGATGAAGCTGGCACGCACAAACGAAGTTTAAACGAGTCAGTAGTCGATAAACGAAGACCCAAAGAGCATGACCATGCTGCACAGCCACCTGAACCTTCATGACCACTGGTGGTAGCGCCCTAGGATGTTACCTCAGCTGCTCAAATGCCCAGATCGACTATTTTGTCTTATTAGAGCTGGTTGGACCGGGTTTTAAGTATTTTAACTTGTTTAACAAGTTTATAACACTTATATATATATATATATATATATATATATATATATATATATATATATATATATATAATATAAACCCCTAGAACGAAAAAAGAACCCTACCAGACACCAAAGAAGCTTTAGGTATGAAGAATTAAAGAGGAGAAGGTCTCGGTTCATCGCCTGATTCATTGTTTGTCGGTATTTGAATTATTAACGATTTAAGGTTCGTTTTATGTTTATAAGAGACCAAACGTGTTTTATTCAGTTTCTAATGACCATGGTGATTATTATCATTCATAGGCTAAACCCGTTTGAATCACCTAGGTTTGATGTTTAACAGTTAAAATAAACTAGTTTAGGGTGCTTAACGAGTGGTTAATTGTTCTTCTATTGTCAAAGTTCATAATTTTTTATTTAATCCCGTTAATATCTGCTGCCATATATGTATCTTAGTTGCATGAGCCCCGTGTGAATGATTATTGCAAAATAAGCTTTGTGTGGTCGTTAATTTCATAGTTCGGTTAATACTTTGTGTGTTGATTGATTGTGATAGACGTATCATTAGGGTTTGTGTTTCATAGATCATTAAAATCAGTAGATTAACCACCTTTGAGTTGTACCAAAACCTTAGGTGTCGCCTTATCTAATTAGTTAGTTGATAGGGTTAGTCGTTGCCAGACCACATGCAGTTTTTCTCACTGTCGACTAGGTTAAGTTTGTAAGTTGGGTTGTTTTATCCTTAGTGTTGAATTACCCCTTTTCTCCTAGGTTTATAATAGCTTGAACCTTAGCGAGTCATGTAGCTTAAACATGGACCAACTGTTGAGTAATTAGGGTCCTTATAATAACTAACCAAGAATTAAATGTTAACTAGACGCCGTAAGGGTTTTCTAGTAGAACTGACCGTAGAGATCCAGTTACCTTGGCTTCACCTTTGTTAGAACCCTGGTTTCAAACACGTGTTCGCACCCGAGCCATCTTACAGTCGTTAAGTCATCCTACCTAGGTGATTCGCTTCCTGTTAAATCATGTTAAGTCTTTTAGTTAGTTCCATTAAGTTAAGTTAGTTAAGTTAATTAATTTAAAATAATTAATATAAAATCAATTAAATATTAAGTTAGGACTTGGATTAGGGTTTATAATATGAGCCGTTCTCACGTGTCTTCGAGTTTGAAATCCGGACTTTCCTTGTCTTTGATATACGCAACAGACTTGTCGTTTGTGTGAACTAGGAGAGGTTGTTTGGTTTTTAAAGATTAGTTTCAATTCGTGTATATTATTTATATACATTTTTTCGCACATTATGTGCCTAACGGGTGAAGTTACTAGGCTTAATACGCTTTTGAAAGTCATTGATTTGTATGGTAGCTTTTCATGATGCGTAAAAGTTGAAGTGATATAAACTAAATATGCTAAACCTATTGTGGAGAGCCGTTTTGAAGATGTGTGCATGTCTCCAAATACATCTCTCTGAATATAAGCAGATGAGTAATTCCCCATTCATACACAAGCCCTTTAGTGTCTTTATAACCTAAATATTGTGTTTCAAAGTTATATTAAAAAATTATATATATATATATATATGTATATATATATAATATTGGGTTATTAATATTCGTTTTTCAAATGCTTAAAGGGTCAAACTATAAGTATGTCCAACGTTCAACCTTGAAGCTTAATATTTTGTTTGTATAAAGAAAATCTTTGATTAAGCACTAAGGGGTTGGAGTCAAATTGGGGTGATCTAGGGAAAACCAAATACGCTTTGAGAAGAGATAGGAGGCATCATAGGTATATGAGTGATGTCCATCTAATATTTATGCCTAATTGAACATAAGTTGTATCACTGATGCAATGAAAATCATGCTAAGTATTTATTACCTGCTATCAATCTGTCTCTCTATGTCATAATAATTCTGAAAATGAATCATTATGAAAGCATCTTAATCAATATGATTTCATGTTCGGATCTTTTCTTAAAAGGCTCTTGATTATAGAAACTGAAATAGATCCCAGAATTTGCTAAATTACAAGAAGACCGGGTGGTTAAATTTTTGTATTTTTATTTTTACTTTTGTTTTATTTTTATTTTTTATTATTATTTCTTATTAGTTTTATTTTTTACCTCATGCTTACTCTTGTCGAAACGATTGCTATAAGAGATCGATTTTAAATATGGATCGAGCCCATGCTTGTGCTTGTAAAAATACGTTCTCGGCCCAATCGGAGTGGCCCATAAAGGGATTTGTAATAAAAATGGTTTGGTACTGATGGTCTGGCCCAGGTATACTCATGTTCTCGGCCTAACAGGGTTTTTGGCCCAGACATGTAGTTTTGATGTTTAAAAGGCATTGGTATGCATTATTGGTGTCATTATTTTGAATCTGAAATCATCTAATCCTCTCAAACCCGAAAACTATAAGCCTTTGATTCATACATATTTGCTTCTATCAAAGTTATACTTGATCATCCGAGTCGTTAGGTATTGGAGGTATATGAAACCTTGAAAAAATGTTCTCGGGTCATTGTGGAAACCTCTTTGGACGGAATGAATGTTTTGGGTTAATGAATTGATTGAACTGTGATATTTGATTAGGATGAACGTTTGTGATGATTGAATGTTGTGTGTTTGTTTTGTTATGAATTCTCTTGAAGTTGCAGGTTTCACCAACAATGGTGTTTTTGGTGTTTTAGGGAAGACGACACGATATTCATGGCAGAATCCAAAGGTCTTCAGGCCGAGATCTACAGATTTCTCGGGGTCTTGGGTTCTTGGGGATGGTTGACCGAAAATCCGTGGTCAACCAAAGAACCCTGTCAGCAACCGAGATCCCTTGAGTTCTCGGTCAAAGTCTGACCAATAACCCTTTTGGTTAAACGAAAACTCTTGTTCTCGGCTGTACTGGGTCCCTTATGAACAGTATTGGACATAATACTTTACACTTGGACCGAAAACTCTTCTATTAGACAGAAAAATCAGCCTTTAAAC
The DNA here is from genome assembly GCF_021521415.1 of Bidens hawaiensis. NCBI lineage: Eukaryota > Viridiplantae > Streptophyta > Magnoliopsida > Asterales > Asteraceae > Bidens > Bidens hawaiensis. The sequence goes on from NW_027491014.1 coordinate 8,950,572, forward strand.
CGAAAACTACCTAAATCACATATAATTGACACTGTTTTACAAATAAGGAATCACATTATCTATAGTTTTAATTCTGGTCCCTGTTCTTTAACCAAGATGTTAATTATATATATTCCATATGATAAGTGATTATCCAGTTAAATGAATACTTTATTAACTTGACTCATTTGTTGCAGTCATGCCTGATCAGACACCTTTGAAATTTGTTGATAATCACAACATTGCTGGATGTTTATATGATCCACCTTTTATCCACAAGGAGTTCAAGTTAATGGTCGTGGGGCTTAATACGTGCAGGATTTCTCACGCTTTGCGAGAAACTCCTGTCATTTACAAGAAGATGATGAACGAAAAATGGAATCATGCTTCCATTAACCAGAGAGGTGTTGGGGGAGCTGTGGTGATTGAATCAAGGGTCCAAAAGAAGCCTATTATTATTTGCAGAAGCCATAATTCGTGAGGTTTTGCTATTTGGTTATCAACCCGACTATCCAATAGAATACTCTACTGATGTTGTTGCTGAAATAGCTCAGAGAATGGCATATGAAGGATCCTACCCTCCAGCCATCAAGAAGCTATTCCATCCATATTGGAGGTTCTTGATTCACACATCCTTCACGTGTCTCTCAGGACGAAAGGGGGTTTCTGATAAGATAAGCCACATTCAGATGTCGGTTGTGGTTTCTTTGATCATGGACTGGAAATACAATTATTCCATGTTTGTGTTCGATGAAATGATAAGTAACCTCAAGGGCAAGAAAAAGGAGATGATCTTGATGTATCCAAGGTTTCTACAGATGATATTCGACTCTCGCTATCCTGATCTCATAAAATCTGTTGAGACGCTTGATCTGAAAGCCATGGGTCCTAATACTTTTGGGTTGATGAAGCAGTCAATAAAGGGGGCCAAAGTGGTCTACAAAGGACTTCATAAATTGGTCAAATTTGGAAGATTTGCTGAAACTGAGGCTGTCATTGCTAGTGCTAGTGCCTCAATTGCTGATGAACATGTGACACCTGCTCCAAGGTTCACAGCTGCTTATGAGAGGATTTCTGATGATGATGAGCCTGATAATTCTCCATCATAACACATGGAGACTGAGCACCAGGAAGAACAATCAGTACCTACTGCTGATCAATTGAAAGAGTTTGATGCCTTTAAAGAAAAGCTCCAGTCGACTGCATTGAAGCCTCCTCAATCAGTCACTTCGACACAAGATGATGATATTGAAGAAGAACCAACCACCGATCTCATTCCAAGAAAAAGGAGAAAGAACGATCCGAGACCGGGAATGTTGGTTACTGAAACTACACCAACAAGCCAACCTAAAGATTATGAGCCTAAAAAAATTGAATCACAAGTTGATCAAGGTCCATCCACAACTGATCAACGAAGTCAAGAACAGATCTTTGATGACATTACTCATGAGTTCGAGTTTGAAGTGCACACTCATTCCACAGATAACCATCGGGATTTTCTGACCTGATTGGACAACAAATTTCAGGTGTTGATGACAAGATCGCACACATTCTGGCAATGCAAGACAAATTTTGGCAAGATAAATGCAAATGGATCGCTCTTGAGATAGAACATGTTGATGTACAGTCCTTACAACGACGAGTCTATAAACTTGAACAAGACTTGGTGTTGAAGGATGTACCGATCCAAGAGCTTGAAAGCAAGTAACTATGATAAAGATTCAAAGATCAAAGAACTTCAATCAAATATGGGTGGCCTCATTGCAATGTTCTTAGATCTCCAACAAAAGCTTATTTAGAAATTTGGAGACGAATTTAAGAGTGGTGATGATTGTGGTGTGAGTACAACTTGTGACAATCAAGGTAGTGGTTCTAGTGTGCGTCCAACTTCCAATATTAATGCTTCTGAGCCACTTGAACAATATCTTGTTGCTCCTCCAATGACAGCCGAACAAGCTGAGAGGATCCAGAAGAAGATTCTAATAATGAAGAATTTAAACCAAAATGTGGAATCTTCCGATCATTCTGATAATTTTTATTGTTGAATTCAAAAAGGGCTTCTTTGATAATTATGGTGATCGATCAGGCATCGTTTCGTCGGGTTTTGACATTGATAAATCTATGAGTTGGGTGAAAAGGAAGCTTGGCAATACTGAATACTACAAGAAGATGAAGGACTTTGGGCCATGGACAAAAATTGACCTAATTGATTTGATCAACTCGCTTTTTCACAACCCGAACAATGACAAGAAGGCCACCGACTTCTGGAACATTCTAAGGAATCAAGTTGATCGAGGATTCCCGAATATGACCACAGCTAAATCGTTTTTGAAGAAAGCCAAAGGGGTTCGAGATCCAACAACTGGGAAAACCATGGTTAATGACATGTGGCCAGCAACAAAGAAAGCAAGTCACATTCCGCTCTCTACTAGAATTCCCGATGGTGCATTGGATGAAATGAAATTATGGACATAAGATGGTGAGACAAAAGCGGTCATCATTCGTCTAAGAAATAGGCAGTTTTGATTTGTTGATCCACGTGACTTGCTGAAGTTTGGTGAGAAGGATATCAAAACTCTTAGCAAATTTCAAATAATGGCTGAACCGTTGTATGAGCCAGCTGCTAAGAAGTATACGGGCATGGTTGGTCAATCATTCGTACAGGTCTGTGGGCTGGTGCATAAAAAGAAGCAAATGCAAATATACTTGAGCACGACTGAGGTTGAATATATAAACCAAGGGAGAGATTGTTGGGCTACTATTAATATGGTTTGTACTTTGTTTTGGGCTTACATTGTAAACCTAGATCACAAGGATCTCGGTGGGCTTTTGGGTAGTGTTGGGCTTGTGTGTAGTCTCTATATAAACCTTGTAACTAGGTTAACTTGAGGCAGACGTAAGAGAGGGAGAGAGATAGAAGTATTGGTTCCTTTGTAATCCATTGTGCTTAAGCACCAGACGTGAATATACGTGTGTTTAGAAGCATCTTATTGTATTTTATTTTCGTTATCTTGAATCCACTTGTGTTAGATTTTGCAAAACAACGAGTTTAGGTGATATCACATTGAAAGATCCGTTTTCAGGACTTACAAAATGATATAGGTGCAAGAAGCTCCAGCAACCCGACCATACAATCCCCAACCCAAAAAAATAGATCCCCCTCCCCCTAATGACATCATCAACCAAGCTTAATTAGAGGAATGGTGGACTAAAGACTGGCAGATCCACACGATGATGACAAATCCATATGCACCATTCCAAGTAGAGACATCTAACTACCCCAATGACACCTGAGATAACAACAAAACTCCGCCACTATGGGGGAGAGTTGATAGGCACCAACAACAAACTAAGGCGTATTAGGGAGAATATTACTTGGAGATATTATGATCGGGTACCATACATATAAATACTGCTAACATATATATACTCTCTATATGTTCATTATCGTAATTTCTTTTTTGTTAAAAAATTGAGTGTGTAATGTATATTAGATTTAAATTATAGTGATGCATATATATATATATAATGAGTAATTGTCACAATGATCGAAGACTTTGGCATATTCTTTGCCTATGTGTTATTTGTGCTTATGTGTTATTAATATCTTGCTTACTTTATTATTTAACTACGATATTAATAAATTCCTTTCTTGTTTGGAGTTCAGATGTTAAATGAAGTTCTTTCTAACCAAAACAATCATGAAAACCAAAATGATCAAGAAAATCCTCTAAATATGAACGTTATTGAAAATATGATAGCTCAGAGAATCGTTGAAGCAATCCCTTTAATTGTTGATACTATTAAGCAACCAATAACTGTATTTAGGGATAAGACCGAGAGTAAAACACAAAAGTTTCATACTGAGGTTAGTAACAATGTTAATGGAGGAAATAGAAATAATCCACTACCCAAAAAGTCAAAAGTTAACGGTTGTACTTACAAGGATTTCTTGGCATGTAAACCAAGCTAATTTTCTAGAAATGAAGGATCCATTTCAGCACTGCATTGGATAGAAAAGACAGAAGTTGTTATAAGAATCAGTAAATGTGTTGAAGAAGATAAAATAGTGTTTGCTTCTAACCTCTTAACCAATGAAGAATTAGAATGGTGGAACACAGTCTCTCAGGCAAAGGGACATGACATAGATTATACTATAAGCTGGAGAGAATTCAAAGAAATAGTAGAAAGGAAATACATCCTCCTCATGAATGAGAAAAGATGGCTAATATGTTCTTATACCACAAGATGGAAGGTGTTAATTATCGTGAGTATGCGACAAATTTCATCGAATATGCAAGAATGGCACCGGCTTAGGCTTCGCCAGAATAAGTACTAATTTCTCATTATATTTGGGGATTAGTAAGTGAAATCCGCGATATGGTAAATTCGGCTAGACCTCAAAAAATTGAGGAAACAGTTGAGCTAGACAATACCATGACAGATGGATTAATCCGAACACACGAAGAGACAAAAATAATTATCTAGCCTAGAAAATTTTCCAAGAATTTTAAAATAAAGGAGCAGGTCAATCTTATGCTCAGCCTTTCTGTAAAATCTGTAGAAAGAGGCATTCGGGGAGGTGCGCTTTTAAGAAAATTGAGAATTGCAATTATTGCAAATGGCTAGCCATACGGATAAAGAACGTATAATAAAATAAACCTGCGTTTGCTACAACTACGGAGAACCTCATCACATCCGTCTAGAATGCCCAAAGCTGACAAAGGTGTCTGACAACAAAGCTAAAAATACAAATGGACCTAAGAAGAATGCACGAGGATTTTAGCTTACTATGTAAGAAGCAGCAATGATTCCAAACGTTATAGTGGGTACGTTCTTATTATTAACGTTTACGTTAAAGTATTATTTGATTCTGGATCAAATCAAATGTTCATAACTCGAATTTTTGCCAAGCCATAAATCAGCCATTAACCAAACTTAATCAAGTCTGCATGGTAGAAACAACCGATGGAAATTTCACTCATATTCATGAAGTACTCCAAGAAGAAATTATATACTTATTAGGCCATAAGTTTAAAGCGAATTTACTTCCAATGTATCTTGCTAGATTCGATGTTATATTAGGAATGGACTGGTTAGCAGCCAATCATGCTCGAATCCTATGTAATAAGAATTCTATTGAGATTCGTACGCCAACATGAGAGATTATTACAATCCAAGGAGACAAAATTTCTAAGACTACGAAGTTTATATCTATAATGTAAGCGAAAAAATAATTAAGGAAGCAAGGAGTAGTTGATATAATTTATGTAATCATTAGAACCAAAGGAAATGAGCTGAAGGAAATTCCGGTAGTATCGGAACATTCTGATATTTTCCAGAAGATTTACCTGGACAACCTCTTGATCATAAAGTAGAATTCAAAATCCATGTGATACTGGGAACAATACCAATTGCTAAAGCTCCATATCGATTAGCACCAATAGAGATGTTAAAATTGAAAACACAATTAACTGGATTGCTAGAAAAGGGTTTCATACGACCAAGCTCATCACCTTGGAGAGCACAAGTACTGTTTGTCAAAAAGAAATATGGGTCGATGCGTATATGTATCGATTATCTAGAATTAAATTGGGTCACAATTAAGAATCGGTATCCCTTACCAAGAAATGATGATCTGGTTGATCAACTTCAAGGAGCTCGATATTTTTCTAAAATCAATTTAAGTTCATGATACCATCAATTAAAAGTATAGTGAGAATTCCCAAATCTGCTATCAGAACAAGATATGATCACTATGAGATTACAGATATGTCATTTGGTCTAACCAATGTACCAGTTGCATTTATGGATATGAGGAATCGGATATGTAAACCGTATCTGGATAAATATGTAATCGTTTTTATTGACGGTATACTTATTTATTCCAATACAAGTGATCATGTCAAACTCCTTCGTAAACTTTTAACACTAATGAGAAAAGAGAAGCTTTATGCTAAATTCTCAAAGTATGAGGTTGGGTTACATGAAGTACAATTCCTAGGTCACTTGATTAACAATGAAGGTATTCATGTGGACCTTGCCAAAATAGAAGCAATCACCAAATGGCAGTAAGTTCTAGATTCGTTACATGTAGGGCAGTAAGTTTAATGTATTCACTGATCACAAAACTTTAAGATATATATTTTTGGGCATAAGGAGCTCAACATGAGGCAAAGACGCTGGATGGAAACTCCCAGCGACTGAGTTTAAAATTGTCTTCTGTAACACAAGTGGGAAGTGATATGATTATTCAGTTAAGAGTTTTTTAGAAGCTTAAAATATTTTCAAATGAAAATTGATCCAACCTTTGGAAAATGATAGTAAAATTGCTTATGTGTGCTGATGTGTTGTAAAATACACATTTTTCCTTGCTAGTTTCTATGTCATTTTGCGCTTAAACGTTAACGAATATCGATTGTTCTTGCGTGAATTTACATGTTTGTGTATGTGATAGGTCCCATGTTGAAGAGAGTGATTAAACGAGTTAAATGGAGAAAGAATCAGCTAAAATGGACCTCGGGTGAAGCCGGTAAACACAAACGAAGTTTAAACAAGTCAGTAGTCGATAAATGTTTGGACCCGTCTTGGATCTAGCCGCGTCGATACATCATTTATACAATACGAACATGAATACTTTAAATACGGTTTATTGATAAATAATGGATAATTACATAATAACTTATGGAGAGGATAACTTATGGATCTCACATCTCTCATGTGTGTGATCTACCTACATATTAGCATGGATATGCCTATTTATAGGCCATATGCTCTAGTTCATTAAATTAAGTCTAATTCGTTATATCTTCATAACGAATTAGGCTCCATTCGTTATGCTTCCATAACGAATGGGTAATAACTTAACGAACCAGCCCTCATTCGTTGTGCTTCCATAACGAATGGGCTTATACCTTAACGAACTAGCCTAGTCTATAACGAATGGACCTCATTCGCTATACAATCCATAGCGAATGGGCAATTTACAATAAATATACATTAAATATAAAGACTGACAACCCATAACTTATTTGATCGCTACGGACAACAAAACCGTGCACTAACAGACACCCACTTTTCTGTAGCTATCGAATACTTTAATCTTGAATACTTTAACTGCAAATCACCAGTCACCAAACCGTGCACTAACAATAAACGAAGACCCAAAGAGCATGACCACGCTGCACGGCCACCTGAACCTTCATGGCCACTGGTGGCGGCGCCCTAGGATGTTACCTCAGCTGCTTAAATGCCCAGATCGACTATTTTGATTTATTAGAGCTGGTTGGACCGAGTTTAAATATTTTAACTTGTTTAACAAGTTTATAACACTTATATATATAATATAAACCCCTAGAACGAAAATAGAACCCTACCAGACACCAAAGAAGCTTTAGGAATGAAGAATTAAAGAGGAGAAGCTCTCGGTTCATCGTCTGATTCATTGTTTGTCAGTTTTTCAATTATTAACGATTTAAGGTTCGTTTTATGTTTATAAGAGACCAAACAAGTTTTATTTAGTTTCTAATGACCATGGTGATTATTATCATTCATAGGCTAAACCCGTTTGAATCACCTAGGTTTGATGTTTAACGGTTAAAATAAACTAGTTTAGGGTGCTTAACGAGTGGTTAATTGTTCTTCTATTGTCAAAGTTCATAAATTGTTATTCAATCCCGTTAATATCTGCTGCCATATATGTATCTTAGTTGCATGAGCCCCGTGTGATTGATTATTGCAAAAAATAGTTTTGTGTGGTCGTTAATTACATAGTTCGGTTAATACTTTGTGTGTTGATTGATTGTGATAGACGTATCATTAGGGTTTGTGTTGCATAGATCATTAAAATTAGTAGATTAACCACCTTTGAGTTGTACCAAAACCTTAGGTGTCGCCTTATCTAATTAGTTAGTTGATAGGGTTAGTCGTTGCGAGACCACATGCGGTTTTTCTCACTGTCGACTAGGTTAAGTTTGTAAGTTGGGTTGTTTTATCCTTAGTGTTGAATTACCCCTTTTCTCCTAGGTTTATAATAGCTTGAACCTTAGCGAGTCATGTAGCTTAAACATGGACCAACTGTTGAGTAATTAGGGTACTTATAATAACTAACCAAGAATTAAATATTAACTAGACACCGTAAGGGTTTTCTAGTAAAACTGACCGTAGAGATCCAGTTATGTATATATATATATATATATATATATATATATATATATATATATTGGGTTATTAATATTCGTTTTTCAAATGCTTAAAGGGTCAAACTATAAGTATGTCCAACGTTCAACCTTGAAGCTTAAAATTTTGTTTGTATAAAGAAAATCTTTTATTAAGCACTAGGGGGTTGGAGTCAAATTGGGGTGATCTGGGGAAAACCAAATACGCTTTGAGAAGAGATAGGAGGAATCATAGGTACATGAGTGATGTCCATCTAATATTTATGCCTAATTGAGCATAAGTTGTATCACTGATGCAACGAAAATTATGCTAAGTATTTAATACCTGCTATCAATCTGTCTCTCTATGTCATAATAATTCTGAAAATGAATCATTATGAAAGCATCTTAATTAATATGATTTCATGTTCGGATCTTTTCTTAAAAGGCTCTTGATTATAGAAACTGAAATAGATCCCAGAATTTGCTAAATTACAAGAAGACCGGGTGGTTAAATTTTTGTATTTTTATTTTTACTTTTGTTTTATTTTTATTTTTTATTTTTATTTCTTATTAGTTTTATTTTTTACCTCATGCTTACTCTTGTCGAAACGAATGCTATAAGAGATCAATTTTAAATATGGATCGAGCCCATGCTTGTGCTTGTAAAAATATGTTCTCGGCCCAATCGGAGTGGCCCACAAAGGGATTTGTAATAAAAATGGTTTGGTACTGATGGTCTGGCCCAGGTATACTCATGTTCTCGGCCAAACAGGGTTTTAGGCCCAGACATGTAGTTTTGAAGTTTAAAAGGCATTGGTATGCATTATTGGTGTCATTATTTTGAATCTGAAATCATCTAATCCTCTCAAACCCGAAAACTATAAGCCTTTGATTCATACATATTTGCTTCTATCAAAGTTATACTTGATCATCCGAGTCGTTAGGTATTGGAGGTATATGAAACCTTGAAAAAATGTTCTCGGGTCATTGTGGAAACCTCTTTGGACGGAATGAATGTTTTGGGTTAATGAATTGATTGAAATGTGATATTTGATTAGGATGAATGTTTGTGATGATTGAATGTTGTGTGTTTGTTTTGTTATGAATTCTCTTGAAGTTGCAGGTTTCACCAACAATGGTGTTTTTGGTGTTTTAGGGAAGACGACACGATATGCATGGATAGTGTTTATGGAGTCTAGAGTGTTATATGAATGCATGATGGTCCATAGATAGTTAATATGTTGAGTTTGGATGCAAACAGTTTCTGGACAGATTGTGTTATTGATGTTTAATTGACTGTAACAAAGTGTAAATGTGAAAATTGGTAGCGATTATTAATACTACCGTAAACTAGGTTGAGTCTAGTTTCTAAAGAATGTAAATTTGCAATTTTTGGAAATGGAAAAGTTAACTTTTATGATTTTACAAAAACGTTGTGCAAAGCTGAGTTGTTAGACCTGCTGTTAGGTTGTTTTGTAAAGGTTATATCTCATGAACTACGAGACCAATTGGGTTGGTTCCACTTCTGGAAGTTGACCTATTGAGTTAGGAACCTATCCCAAGTGGTCTTGCATTTATTGTATTTTTCGTTTAACGGGAATTTCAAATAACATTCTGTTGCGCATGAATTTGACTGTTATGAGTTTGCTGTAATGATTTGATGATTGTGAGAAACCTATGTGGAATAAAAATAAAATAAAATATGTTCTGGAAACCTAAGACATATATTCTTTTGTGATGACTTTTGGTAAATTAATTGTGATGCTATGATCGGTGAAATAGACTAGTTTTTCAGGTAGAATTCTGTCTCGGTGAAACTAGCTGCTGAATTTTGTGAAAATGCATGAAACATGATACTTGCTATATAATTGTTATGTTTTGACCAAATTGCCCTTGCGGGGAATAATTGCTAATTGATTGTCATGATTTGACCAAATTGCCCTCATGGGGAATATTGGATAGTTAATTGTTATGTGTTGACCAAATTGTCCTTACGGGGAGTAATTGGTAGTGATGTACTTTATGAATACATGACACGTAAATAATTGCTTACACATGTAACGTATCACAAATACATTTGTTAAAGTCACACACGATTCACAAACGAAACACGAAACATGTTATGTACATAGGTATTATGTACCGGGTCTAGAGACTCGATAATATTCCGACACTTAGAAAAATCTCTTTGTTGTTTTAGAACGCTAGAGAGAGTTTTTCTGTGACGCGCATCTTGGAGATTTAATTTGGGAATTTCTTCTCAAACAGTGAGTTTCACTTTCCCCTTTTTAAACTTTTTAAACGCTTTTCACTTGGGGGAGATAACATATTTCGAAAATGCATTTAAGATTTTGTTAATATAGATTATATATCACTTGTAAAGACTAAGTGGCAAACGCGTTAACTAAAGTCCTTCATTCACATCAAACCGTTTAATATTGGATAATAGCGAGTCATTGTTGAGTAGTACTACTGGGTTTGACAAACCCCACCCAACGCTAAACTCGATTGGAGGTCGAGTGGGTGTAATATTGGCTAAACACATACCATGGTCTGGATGACCTGGTGGCAAGGCAAATGATAAACAGTCAGCTTCGGTGTCGAACACTTAGTGATACTTGTTTTATAGGCTAGCTACCTATAGATATATAATTGACATAACACTATCTGGTAACGCAAAACGCTGTAACGCAAAACGCTATAACGCAAAACGCTGTAACGCAAAACGCTGAACGCAAACGCCAAACGCTTTATTTTATATAAACTTGTGAACTCACCAACCTTGTGTTGACACTTTTAGTATGTTATTCTCAGGTAGCCGAGGCGGGCGCGCGGTTTAGGAACATGCATTGCTTGAAACATTTTAATTATGCAAACTTATTTTTAAACTGTTATCATTGGGTTTTAAGTCGTCCTGCGTGACGTAACATTGTTTTCTACGGTTTTACGCATCCGCATTTAATTACTCGTAAACGTTTTCATGGTTTTGAAACTTTGTTTTATGGTTTGATTATAACTAATGATTCTGATCCTGTTAGTTCACACCCTTTGATGGTAAAACTCCGTTAGTGGATTTTGAGGGTGTGACAGATTGGTATCAGAGCCATTGGTTATAGCGAACTAGAAGCTGCTTGCATACTAGACTATAACCGCGACGACCCATTAGTTATAATGATACGTACTGAATAGATTTGTGTAGTCTTTGTTATCTATTCTCTTTACCTCTTTCACTCATACGCGCGCGCATACACGGCTTACCTGTAGGAATGTCGACGCCGCCACCCTCATCCTCATCTAATCCGATGACTCATGCTCACGGGAAGGAACCGCAGTTACCTACCGCATCGCCACCCCGTGTAGTCCCGGAACTCGAAGCTCCCGCACCGAAGAGGTACCGCTTATCCGGAGGCATGTACGAAAACGAAGTTAGCTGGGATTGGTACCCTAATATGATCAGACGTATTGTCTATCATGAACAAGTTCCCCCGTTACCTCACCCGAACCATCCTGCTTATCCCAACACCCTACCACCCATAACCGAACCTGTAAGGCGAGTTCTCGCAGCTGTTGTTTCTTGTTTGGAGCGTGACGTGGGTTACATGCGCTATACGAGAGCGAACGTTTCCGGACTATTAAAAGACGGAACCGAGACTAAGGAGGAGATTGCCCGCATGGCAGCGGCAATGAAGGAAATGCAAGAGGCTAGTGATCAACAGATGAAAATTATGAGAAAGATGCAAGCTGAGATGATAGACTTGCAAGAGCAACTCCAAGTAGCAAGGACCCGAACCGAGATGGCTTTAGAGCGTTGCGATGTGTTACAAATGCAAATTGCTCAGAACGCAGCCGAACCTGAGGCAGAGCCTGAGGCCGAGCCTGAGGCAGATCCCGAAGAGGAGCCTGAGGAGGACCCCGAGGAAGATCCCGAGGAGGAACCTGAAGAAGAACCGGAGGAAGAACCGGCTGAGGAGGAGGCACACTCAGAGGTGTCCTCAGATGATGACATCTAGTGATGATGACATCTAGATGGAGGGGTTGTCTCCATCCAAACTATTATTTTCTATGATTTTAAGGATTGATTGGAAATACTTTGTAGTGAATACAATGGTTTTAATCATGAATTATTAAGTAGATTAATTTATGGTTGTGATGTGATGTTGTTTCTTATTTCTTTCTTACCTATCTTTTTATTACATGTATGGTGTGTTGGATATGAAAGAAAAATTCATGTTTAACATTTTATACTGTGATTCTAGGAAATGGCTGGAAGAAGCGCTGGACACGGTCGCGGTAACATCAACTTGACTGCAGCAGAACTTCAAACTCTGCTGAACGACCATGCGGTGGCCGCTCAAGCCGCACATGTTTAGAACCAAGCTGGAGGTCCAACTGGAACGTGTACTTTCAAGAATTACCTTGACTGCAAGCCCAGTTCGTTTAAGGGCACTGAGGGAGCTATAGGCTTCCTGCGTCGGCTGAGAAGGCCGAGTCGGCATTTGAGATGTGTAATTGTCCCCCTGCCAGTAGGGTCAAATTCGCTGCTGGAACACTGGAGGATTCTGCCCTCACTTGGTGGAATTCGAACGTGCAAATCCTTGGATTGGAACTGGCTAACGCTATGAACTGGGAGGAGTTCAAGAACATGATGCGAGAGGAGTACTGTCCGAGAGAAGAGATTTCAAAGTTGGAGTCAGAATTTTGGTCGCTGAAGATGGTGGGCTCAGAAATCGAAGCCTATACTACTCGTTCTCACGAGTTAGCGGTGATGTGTACGCGGATGGTAGATCCGCCGAGTAAGAGGATTGAAATGTATATTGATGGCTTAGCACCGCAAATTCAGGGCATGGTGACGTCTTCCAGACCAGCCACGATTCAACAAGCGATCCGGTTAGCTCACAAACTGACGGACCAAGTAGTGACCCAAGGTGCGTTACCACCTAGGGGTTCAACCACTAAAGCCCGTGACAACCCGAGTAATGACAACAACAGCAACAGCAACCCGAGCAGCGGAAAGAGAAAGTTTGACAACACCAGATCCTCGTCCTCGAACCCCCCACAGCAACAACACTACAGCAAGCCTGAATTCACTCGAAGCTTTAACAATCAGAGTCACAACAACAATAACAACGGTAGCGGGCAGGGTTCGAGTGGATATGCTGGGAAATATCCGAAGTGCAATAGGTGCAACTATCATCATGTTGGCCCGTGTGACCGTGTCAAGTGTCAGAGATGCGAAAAGATGGGTCACCAGGCGAAGGAATGTAGAGGAGACCTTGCGGCAAAGGGTGCTCCTAAGCCACCTATGACGACGAAGGGATGTTTCGAATGTGGGCAGGAAGGTCATTTCAGGAAAGATTGTCCCAAGCTGAAACAGAATGACAACAACGGAGGTAATGGAAGTGGCAGTAGTGGTGGAAGCAATGGCAAAGGAAGAGCTTTCGTTATTGGGTCGGGTCAAGCTCGCAATGATCCGTACGTGGTGACTGGTAAGTTCCCTGTGAACGATTTTTTTTGTTTCTGTATTGTTTGACACTGGAGCTGATAGGAGTTTTGTGTCGAAAGCCTTTAGCCAACTCTTAGACTTAACTCCAACTCCGTTAGATGCTAAGTTTCCTGTTGAATTAGCTGACGGTAAGACTATAGTAACGACGCATGTACTTGCGGGATGTAAGTTAAAACTGTCAGGTCATGTCTTTGATATCGACCTTATTCCTTTTACGCTTAGTAGTTTCGATGTCATGGTCGGCATGGACTGGTTATCCGAGGACAGAGCGGAGAGTATATGTCACGACAAGATAGTCCATATTACTACCCCATCCGGCGAAATCATTTCGGTCCGAGGTGAGAGAAGCGGCATGACCACCAGCGTCATTACCCTTATGAAGGCGCAGAAGTACCTACGAAAGGGTCATCCGGCAATTTTGGCGCAGATTGTTGAGAAACCCGCGGAGGAGAAGCGAATTGAAGATATACCGATTGTGCGAGATTTTCCGGAAGTTTTCCCGGATGATTTGCCCGGACTCCCTCCTATACGACAAGTCGAATTCTAAATCGAGTTGACACCCGGTGCAGCACCCATAGCACGAGCCCCGTATCGGCTCGCACCGGCGGAGCTTCAGGAGTTGTCCACTCAGTTGCAAGATTTGTTGGATAAGGGTTTTATCCGACCTAGCTCATCACAATGGGGGGCCCCTGTCTTGTTTGTTCGAAAGAAGGACGGGACTTTCCGCATGTGAATCGACTACCGGGAGTTGAACAAGGTGACGGTCAAGAACCGTTATCCTTTACCCCGAATTGATGATTTGTTTGACCAGCTTCAAGGATCGAGTTACTACTCGAAGATCGATCTGCGATCTGGTTATCACCAACTAAGAGTGCGCGAAGAAGATATTTCAAAGACGGCTTTCAGAACACGGTATGGTCACTACGAGTTTTGGGTTATGCCTTTTGGACTAACCAACGCACCAGCCGTATTTATGGATCTCATGAATCGAGTATGCAAGGCGTACCTCAACAAGTTTGTGATTGTTTTCATTGATGATATTCTCGTCAACTCCAAGAACGAAGCTGACCATGAAGAACACTTAAGGGTAATTCTGGAATTATTGAAGAAGGAACAACTGTATGCTAAACTCTCGAAATGTGAGTTTTGGCTTCGTGAGGTTCACTTTTTAGGAAATGTGATCAACGAGAATGGTATCCATGTCGATCCCGGTAAGGTAGAGGTCATCAAAAACTGGGAAGCACCTAAGACTCCGACTGAGGTGCGGCAATTCCTAGGACTGGCCGGCTACTACAGGCGTTTCATCGAGGGATTTTCAAAGATTGCTCAACCCCTCACCGCTTTGACTCACAAAGGCACAAAGTACAATTGGGGTGACGCGCAAGAATCCACTTTTCAATTGTTGAAAACCAAACTCTGTAGCGCCCCTATTCTAGCCCTCCCTGAGGGAACGGAAAATTTTGAGGTACACTGTGACGCATAGATACAAGGTCTCGGTTGTGTGCTGATGCAACTCGAGAAGGTTATAGCCTATGCCTCTCGACAACTACGGATTCACGAGAAGAACTACACGACCCATGATTTGGAACTCGGAGCTGTGGTGTTTGCCCTTAAGATATGGAGGCATTACTTGTATGGTACCAAGTTTACCATTTACACCGACCACAAGAGTCTCCAACATATCTACGATCAGAAGGAGCTGAACATGCGACAGCGTCGTTGGGTCGAGCTGCTTAAGGATTATGATTGTGCCATCAAGTACCACCCTGGCAAGGCCAATGTAGTGGCCGACGCCCTCAGCAGGAAAGAAACAGATAAACCTAGACGAGTGCGAGCATTGCAACTCACGATTCATGCCAACTTACCTGACCAGATTCGCGAGGCACAACTCGAAGCTTTGAAAGATGATAATCTTCCATCGGAACTCATGCGGGGCATGAACAAGCAACTTGAAACCAGATCGGACGGGGTCCGATATTTTGAGAACCGGATTTGGGTTCCACGGTACGGAGACTTGAGAACTCTGGTGATGGACGAAGAACACAAGTCCCGATATTCTATCCACCCTGGCTCAGATAAAATGTATCATGATTTAAAGGCACTTTACTGGTGGCCGAACATGAAAGCTGACATTGCCACCTACGTGAGCAAATGCTTGACTTGTGCCAGAGTCAAAGTAGAATACCAGAAACCATCTGGTCTACTGCAACAACCGGAACTCCCAATGTGGAAATGGGAACACATTTTAATGGATTTTATCACGGGTTTACCTAAGACACCGATGGGATGCGATACCATCTGGGTGATCGTTGACCGGTTGACTAAGTCTGCATACTTCTTAGCGATTAAGGAATCGGACAAAATGGAAAGACTGACTCGTGTTTACATGAAAGAAGTGGTGTCTAGGCACGGAGTGCCTGTCTCAATCATTTATGATCGAGATTCTCGTTTCACTTCGCACTTTTGGAAGTCGCTGCAAAGCGCACTAGGCACCGTCTTGATATGAGCACAGCATACCATCCTCAGACGGATGGGCAAAGTGAACGAACTATTCAGACACTGGAGGATATGTTGCGTGCATGCGTATTGGATTTCGGAAAAAGTTGGGAACCTTACTTACCTTTGGTAGAGTTTTCATATAATAACAGCTACCACGCAAGTATTAAAGCAGCGCCGTTTGAAGCGCTATACGGATGGAAGTGTCGATCACCACTCTGCTGGGCAGAGGTGGGTGATAGCCAAATCACTGGTCCAGAACTGGTACTCGAAACTTCGGAAAAGATTATACAAATCTGAAATCGCATGGCAGCAGCACGAGATCGCCAAAAGAGTTACGCCGACAAGCGCCGAAAGCCTCTTAAATTTCAAGTGAATGACCAAGTGTTACTTAAAGTCTGTAACACCCCGTAACCGCAGCGGAAACGTACACGGGATGCAACAGACACATCTGATATCAACAGCATTGCTTATAAAGAAAATACCACTACATTAATTTATATCATATTACATTGTTGCTAGTTTCGTTACTGTCTAGGTGTTACACACGAGTTTTACCGATAAGACATTAATATATTCATTACAAAATATAGATCAGCAAGCTTCCAACAAGTAGCACAGATCATTAAGCACATATCAATCATTCCAACTTGGGCATACCTAAAAAGCATGTAAAGAAAACGGGTCAACTACGAATAGTTGGTGAGTTTCACTAATTTAAATAAACACTGACAAATCATTTTAATAATCATTTATTAACAATATAAACATGCTGGGAACTATGTTACCCCAGAACATTTCCATTAACTTTCTGGGAACTATGTTACCCCAGAACAATAATAACCCCTGGGAACTATGTTACCCCAGAACAATAATAACCCCTGGGAACTATGTTACCCCAGAACAATAATAACCCCTGGGAACTATGTTACCCCAGAACAATAATAACCCCTGAGAACTATGTTACCCCAGAACAATAATAACCCCTGGGAACTATGTTACCCCAGAACAATAATAACCCCTGGGAACTATGTTACCCCAGAACAATAATAACCCCTGGGAACTATGTTACCCCAGAACAATAACACATGATAAACATTTTATATATTCTGTGCATCAGACCATATATATATAAATGTACAAGTATTTCCATACGATCGGTATGTACTTAAATACTTTAAATAAGACATGTTTTCCGCCCCGGGAAAATATAATTAAAACAAGTCATTAAAAGGGGCTCGTGAAAACTCACCTTTTTGTGAGTCGGTGAGTAATATAAGGAACAGCTACGTGCCTGGATCTGTAATATAATATCTAGTCGTTACTATATAATTCCCATAACTTAAATACGTATCAATCGGTACATCTGGGAACATTGTTAACCCAGTACTGTACTCGATTCGGGGACAATGTTAACCCCGTGACACTTCTAAGGACTCAGATTGTGACATTGCTTAGAGTTTGACAGTCAATTTAGTTAAGGTGATGAAATTATAGCTCGGTTTGACACCCCGTTTGGCCGTGGGGCCCGTTTCCGGTATTTCGGTGCCGGAAACGGTAAAATCGGGTAAAATTACCCAAATCATCCGAGTTATTTTCGGATGATTTATTTTTACCTAATTTACTTAGATTTATGAATAGTCCATTTTTAGAGTTTTCATGTACCAGTCAGCTCGCTTATACGAACTTTGCCGGTTCACACGTTTTAAGCTTTAAAAACTTGTTTTTATGTTCTTTTTAGCACAAATAATTACCCGATTAGTCTCGGGTCTTGAAATTTTGCACAAAACTTAATTTGACAGTAAGGAATTTTGTAAAAATTTTTCAGATTTATTTTCTTATATTTACATTTATTTATCTATTTTTAAATCTTATTAAAACACTAAATATATCAAAAATACCAAAACACTTTAGAAAAATCCCAAATTTTTCTGGGATGATATCTATCATCCTCATAACTTCCTGGAATTTTTCCAGATTTATTTTCCTATATTTACATTTATTTATCTATTTTTAAATCTTATTAAAACACTAAATATATCAAAAATACCAAAACACTTTAGAAAAATCCCAAATTTTTCTGGGATGATCTCTATCATCCTCATAACTTCCTGGAATTTTTCCAGATTTTAAAACTTATTTTTCAAGCCATTTTCACCCAAAACCGAGCTAGAAAGCCCTAGAACTCGTTTCACCGAAAAGCCTACTTAGACTTTTCCAACTGAGCTAAAATTTTGTGGGTGACTTTTATATGTTATAAAAAGCTTATCTTAAATTTTCCGGAATTTTTCATCATGTTTTGCTATTTTTCACTATTTTTGGCCAAAATCGAGCATTAAATTCACCAAATATTCATCTTTTATCCAAAAATTACAAAAAATTCACAGATCTCATATTTTCATGTGTAGATCATCTCTGTGAAATTTCGTGACCCGACTCTAAGCACACGAAAATCTGTCCAAATTTCATAAACACACGAAAACCGAACTATTTTGTGTTTTCTAGCTTTAGATCGCAAGGATCTCGGTTTCTAGCCTTTGCTAGCTGCTAGATACAACACTTACAAGCACATCAACACCACACCAAGCAAGTTATACCCACAATCAAGCCATTTCTTTCCTAGTGTCGGTTAAAACATCAAAACAACGATTTTGACCGTAAAAATCCATTCTCGACTCTTTTTACTCATTTCTTGGACCAAGATCCCTTGTATAACTTGTATACATTTCTTGGTCATGCAAGAGTCGGTTTCATCTCGGATTTTCACCCGTCTTTCACATGGAAACCTCCTTTTCTCAAGAATTATGAAATTAAAAACAAGATTAAAGCATCAATTCATGCATATACCTTGAGATCTTGGTGAAAAATGGATGAGTCTTGGATGAAGGTTTGAAGATTGAGAGAGTTTGAGAGAGTTTGGATGAAAGAAAAATAAAAATGGAATGTGTAAAAGGGGTGTGGGGGGTGGCCGGCCATATGGTGGTGTGGGGGGTGGGTCCCACAACTTCAATATTAGCCACACATTTGGATTGTGTAATCCGGATAATGTTGTGGATAATCTGGTTCAGTTCGTTTCTCGTTTAAACTCGTAATTCGGCTTAAAACGAGCCTAAAATGGTTGTTTTTCGGGTTAACATAAAATTTATATAAAACTGATTTAAAAACTTTAAAAACTTAACCCATGACATTAAAACATCATATTATTAATAATTACGCATCTTTTTCGGCTTGATTGATCGTCTCTTGCTTGGTTTGGTGTTAAAGGTTTCGTTTAGCGTACCGACGTACCATTAAATCGAAATCCTTTTTCTGTGCTATAATTTACTTATCCCGAAGCATTAATACTTCGTAAATATCACTAAACATTATATACTTCGTCTATAATGTAATTCCCGATTCGTTCGGGTTTCAATAATCGTTCATTGGTTAATTGCAATTCCAATACGATTCACTATATAATCGAGTATGATTCGTACTATGAATCATATATACTCGTATATACGTACTATAACTCATATAATCAATATTTAAATGACACGTAAATAGTATATACCGGCTAGGGTATACCTGAATTTGCCGGAATCGTTACAAAGTCTCACCTTGGAAAGGTGTGGTTCCCTTTGGTAAGCGAAACAAACTCAACCCACAATACGTTGGTCCTTATCGAATAACTGAGCGCATTGGTCCGGTGGCGTACCGACTGGACCTACCAACGGAACTCAGTGGCGTACACAATGTTTTTCACGTGTCCAATTTGAAGAAATGCTTATCCGATGAAACCCAAGTAGTCCCTTTGGAGGAACTGCAAGTTGATCAACAGTTACGTTTCATTGAAGAACCAGTTGAAGTTTTGAATTGGGAAACCAAAACGCTCAAGCACAGCAAAATTCCAATCGTTAAGGTTCGTTGGAACTCGAGACGTGGACCGGAGTTCACGTGGGAACGCGAGGATCAAATGATGAAAAAGTATCCTCACCTTTTTGAAGGGCTGACCAAACACAGAAAACCGCGAAACCCGGCAAACCGTCAGACATCACCGGAGGTATGAATTAAATTTCGGGACGAAATTTCTTTCTACTAGGGGATGATATGACAAACTGAAAATTTTTTTTACTTTTTCAGACACTCATCACGACTTGACTCAAATTTTCGGGACGAAAATTCTTTAACATGGGAATGATGTGACAATCGTCAATTTCAGGTTAACTCCGTTAACTCAACTCCGTCAATTCAAACTTAAGATCATTGAATCTATAACACACACCTCATTACATTTAAACTAGGGTTTAAATGACGCTTAACACTTACTACATGTGTAGTCTTTCGGGAATTGCACCGAAACGCAAACGAGTTGACACAAACGATTGGTGAATAAACGAAAAACGTCAAAACAGTAATTATGTGATAATTATGTGTTAGACTTATGTGTTACGTGATAACATCGTTATAAACACTAACTCAAGATGTAAACAAGTTAGTTAGGCTAGATAAGTAATACTTAGAAGTGGAGGGGCCAAAGTGTAACATAGATTATTATAAATAATAATAATAATAAACCCTAAATAACTTTTTCTTTTCTTTTCCCCTACCCCGACCGGAACTCTCCTTCTCCCCACCCTCACGGCTGCCGCCACCTATACACACACATACAATCAAGTTCTCAAGTCTTTGATCGAAGATTAAGGTGCTAGGAAGGTATAAACGACTATCCTATGCATTCTTTATACTTAATTTTGATGTTTAATGGGTTAATTGTAAACCCTAGGGGCCGATTTCATGTGTATATGTAGTTAATATGATTGTTGTTAATTGTATGATGATTTGATAACTAGATTGGATATTGTTACATGTTAATTGATTGTGTCTTTGATTTGAGTTCAAACAAAAACCCTAATCATGTATGTAATGTGTAATTGATGTGCATGGATAGTGTTTATGGAGTCTAGAGTGTTATATGAATGCATGATGGTCCATAGATAGTTAATATGTTGAGTTTGGATGCAAACAGTTTCTGGACAGATTGTGTTATTGATGTTTAATTGACTGTAACGAAGTGTAAATGTGAAAATTGGTTAAGATTATTGATACTACTGTAAACTAGGTTGATTCTAGTTTCTAAAGAATGTAAATTCGCAATTTTTGGACGTGGAAAAGTTATCTTTTATGATTTTACAAAAACGTTGTGCAAAGCTGAGTTGTTAGACCAGCTGTTAGGCTGTTTTGTAAATGTTATATCTCATGAACTACGAGACCAATTGGGTTGGTTCCACTTCTGGAAGTTGACCTATTGAGTTAGGAACCTAACCCAAGTGGTCTTGCATTTATTGGATTTTTCGTTTAACGGGAATTTCAAATAACATTCTGTTGCGCATGAATTTGACTGTTATGAGTTTGCTGTAATGATTTGATGATTGTGAGAAACCTATGTGGAATAAAAATATAATAAAATATGTTCTGGAAACTTAAGACATATATGCTTTTGTGATGATTTTTGGTAAATTAATTGTGATCCTATGATCGGTGAAATAGACTAGTTTTTCAGGTAGAATTCTGTCTCGGTGAAACTAGCTGCTGAATTTTGTGAAAATGCATGAAACATGATACTTGCTATATAATTGTTATGTTTTGACCAAATTGCCCTTGCGGGGAATAATTGCTAATTGATTGTCATGATTTGACCAAATTGCCCTCATGGGGAATAATGGATAGTTAATTGTTATGTGTTGACCAAATTGCCCTTACGGGGAGTAATTGCTATTGATGTACTTTATAAATACATGACATGTATATAATTGCTTACACATGTAACGTATCACAAATACATTGGTTAGAGTCACACACGATTCACAAACGAAACACGAAACATGTTATGTGCATAGGTATTATGTGCCGGGTCTAGAGACTCGATAATATTCCGACACTTAGAAAAATCTCTTTGTTGTTTTAGAACGCTAGAGAGTGTTTTTCTGTGACGCGCATCTTGGTGATTTAATTTGGGAATTTCTTCGCAAACAGTGAGTTTCACTTTCCCCCTTTTAAACTGTTTTCAAACGCTTTTCACTTGGGGGAGATAACATACTCCGAAAACGCATTTAAGATTTTGTTAATATAGATTATATATCACTTGTAAAGACTAAGTGGCAAACGCGTTAACTAAAGTCCTTCATTCACATCGAAACGTTTAATATTGGATAATAACGAGTCATTGTTGAGTAGTACTACTGGGTTTGACAAACCCCACCCAACGCTAAACTCGACTGGAGGTCGAGTGGGTGTAATCTTGGCTAAACACATACCATGGTCTGGATGACCTGGTGGCAAGGCAAATGATAAACAGTCAGCTTCGGTGTCGAACACTTAGTGATACTTGTTTTATAGGCTAGCTACCTGTAGATATATAATTGACATAACACTATCTGGTAACGCAAAACGCTGTAACGCAAAATGCTGCAACGCAAAACGCTGAACGCAAACGCTAAACGCTTTATTTTATATAAACTTGTGAACTCACCAACCTTGTGTTGACACTTTTAGTATGTTATTCTCAGGTAGCCGAGGCGGGCGCGCGGTTTAGGAACATGCATTGCTTGAAACATTTTAATTATGCAAACTTATTTTTAAACTGTTATCATTGGGTTTTAAGTCGTCCTGCGTGACGTAACATTGTTTTCTATGGTTTTACGCTTCCGCATTTAATTACTCGTAAACGTTTTCATGGTTTTTAAACTTTGTTTTATGGTTTGATTATAACTAATGATTCCGATCCTGTTAGTTCACACCCTCTGACGGTAAAACTCCGTTAGTGGATTTTGAGGGTGTGACAATGACTACAAGATTTAGTCATTTAATTGCTGAAACGGACAAGATGAAAATGGAAATTTCTGAAAGGGATAAAATTGACACTATTAAAAATGTGATTCCAAGTTCCTACTCAACATTTTTAATGGTTTTGAAAGAGAATGACTATTTTGTGAATGAAGACTTGACGGCACTTGAATTTCTACAAAAGATCGAAGTTAGAGAATATGATCTTAAGTGTCAAAAATCCTCCAAAGAAAATCAAGATCCAGCTTTCTATGGTGGAAGTATGCCTCTTAGTTCAACGATCTCTCCAATCACTGCTCTTCTTACTCATACTGCAAGTGAAAAAGAATCAACTATGTTTAATGATCCAAAAGTTTGTTTCTACTCTGCTGGTAATTCGGGTGGTTCTGGAAGTTCAACTAATACCAATCCATTTGCTACACCACCTAGTGTTAATATGAAGGAAGCTGAGCAAAACTTTACTTTTCTGACGGCTTTTATGTCTTCATATGAAAACTTAGTGAGTAGTAAGATTGCCACAAGTGATTTAACAGATGAGGACTATAATCAGATAGATCCAGATGATCTAGAAATCATGGATTTAAAATGGAACATGGCTATGATCGTTCGTAAAGTTAAAAGATTAATGCAGAGAACTGGAAAAGATCTTCCAGCTTTAAACAAGAAGTTGGGTTTTGACAAATTAAAAGTAAAGTGTTATAATTGTCAAGAATTTGGGCATTTCGCGAAGGAATGTGACAAACCAAGGAAAGAATACACTGGACCTCGTGGTCAAAGTCAAAATGCTTCTACACCACGAGGAAGTGATGCTGAAAAGAAACCATCTTCTTCTACAACACAAGCAATGTTAGCAGATGGAACTTATTGGTCACAACGGTTACTATGCAATGATGTATAAGCAAATTTGGCTATGTTTGGGTTACATAAAGATTGTCAAGATGCTACTGGTAGTGAGATGTCTTCCGATAATGATTCTGGATCTGATCAGACGACTATTGCGACAAGTCTTCTGAGTCAATGTTTGCTTGCATGGCCAAGATCAATGAGGTTAGTAACTCTATTTCTGCTACTTCATTTGTAAAAGCATCATGTGTTGACTGTGAATCTAACAAATCTAAGTTAGAAGAATTGAAAAATCAAAATGATAATCTTATAAGAGAAATTGCTTCTCTTAAGGATACTTATCGACAATCTCTTGAATCTCAAAGGAGATCTCGAGAAAAGATTGAAGCATTGTCGACGAGTAACCACGATCTCAAAGCCGAGTTATCTGTGAAAATGACCATTAATGACCAAAAGTTTCAGGAAATTTTGAAACATCGTTCTAAGATAACTGAGCTTGAGAATGAGGTTCTTGAGTTGAAGAACAAATTGGGGAAATTTAGGAATTCATCTTTTCTGTTGAATGAAATTATTGAAGTATCTGGAAAACAAAAAGATTCCAAGAAAGGTATTGGTTTTGTTGAAACTCCACCACCTTTTCATAATGGTTATAAAATTAACCCTTTTGCAAGAAAAGAAGAGGATTTGATTCAAAAGGAATCTGTGATTTCTGAAAAACCTAAATTGGTTAAACCTGAAATTGTCAAATCTCAAGTTGCTCCTCAAAAACCTCATGTGGAAAGTAAAAAGGTCTTTGTTGAAAATGTTGACAAAGTGATTATTGAGGATGTGTTTGAACCTGAGATAATACACAAGAATAAGAACATTCCTAGTTCTAATCATATTCTTTGCGAACCTCAAGATTTTGAGGAAGTTGTGTATGGTTCATTCAAATCTCAAATGAACAAGGAAGAAACTGTGAAAACCAAACCAGTGAGGGCAAAGAAGTCAGTTAAACCAAAGATTTCTGACGAGGACTTAATGCGTTTCATTAATCCTCCGAGTTCTAAGTCTTCATTTGCTAGAGTTTTTAAGTTAAAGGGAATGGATATGATGTTCACTGAAAAAGATATTCCAATAAGTATTATCAAACCTGAAATTATTGAGAGTGTTTTTGTCAATGAAACTTCAAAAATTCAAGAATTTGAACGTGTGTATGCTCAAACAAAAACATCAGTTCAATCTGACCCATTGACTAAGGCAAAACAACTTTTAAAACAAGCTAAGAAAATTAACTTTGTGAAGTCAACTGGGACAGATACACTAAAAAGTTTTTCGAACTGTTCTTATTTAGATTTTTATTTAAGGAAGAAATCTGAATTATCTGATGAGTTTGCTAAGAGCATGACTAAAAAAGTGAGTCATCATCAACCGTCTGCATCATTTAGTCCAATTACTTCTCAGCATCATCATGTAGACATGCGAAGTTGTTTTCTTTGTGGTCAACAAGGTCATGTGGTGAGGAATTGTAGTCAGCAGAACTATCAGAATGTTCATCCTTTTATCAAAGACTAATCTAAGCAAATTCCATTGGTCAAGGAGATTTTGAAACGACCTGTGTCGTATGTTGATGATACTCATATTTTGTTCTCTAATGTGAATCCACAAAAGGTTCTTCATGTCAATGAGACACACGGTCAAGTGAAACCAAAATTCGTTCCAACTGAACCCATATGTCAAAACAAGAATTCAAACATTGTTCAGGCAGCTTACTTAAGACGAAAGTCTAGGAGGCCGGTAACTTATTCACAAGTGGTTGAGCAACAATTGAAATCTGTTAAAGTTAATGATCAAAGAGAAAACCAAAAGGTGCCCAAGACTGAGGCCTGGGCTGGCTTTTTGAACTAATCACTTTTGTTTGTGTGTAGGGTTCATCCAAGACCATTTCTGGTAAAAACTGGATCATGGATAGCGGATGTTCTCGTCATATCACTGGAAATCTCAACCTCTTATCAAATGTGAGAAATATTCAAGGGGGTTATGTAGCATTTGCAGGGAATTCTGGGGGCATGATCACACAAGAGGGTGAAGTTTCAAATGGTCACATTACGTTTGAGAAAGTGAATTATTGCGACAAAGTTGATCATAACTTATTGAGTGTATCACAGATTTGTGATAAAAAGTACACTACGATATTTACTGACAAAGAATGTCTTATCTTGAAACCGGGTTATGTTATTCCCGAGGACATGGTTGTCATGCGATCACCACGATCAAATGATATTTATGTCTTAAATATGAGTTCTAAAGTATCCACATCGATTGAAACATGTTTTGTCTCGAAAGCAACCGAGAAAGACTCGATTCTATGGCATCGTAGAATGGGTCACATACATGTCAGAAAGATGAATTATTTAATGGCAAATGACTTAGTTGAGGGTGTCTCGTTAAAGAATTTTAAGTTATCCGATCACTGAGTTGCATGCAAAAAGGGCAAGCAGAAGAAGAAGACACATCCCTCTAAGTTATTGAATTCCATTGATACTCCTCTTGAACGACTTCATATGGATTTATTTGGTCCAGTGAATCGTGCGAGTATTTCTGGAGACTGGTATTGTCTTGTAGTGACTGATGATTATTCAAGATACTCTTGGGTGTTATTTATGAATTCGAAGGATCAAACACCGTTTTTGGTACAAAACCTTATTACTAAGATCGAATCACTGTATAAACAAAAGGTGAGGAGAATCTGAAGTGATAATGGTATAGAATTCAAAAACACTATATTGGATTTCTTTTGTATTCAAAAGGGAATTCACCGAGAATATAGTGCACCTTATGTACCTCAACAAAACGGTGTTGCTAAAAGGAAAAATAGAACTCTGATTGAAGCTGCACGCACAATGCTCGTTGATTCTAAGCTTTCTGTCCAATTCTGGAATGAGGCAGTGAAGACAACTTGTTATACGCTTAATCGAGTTCTAACTGTGAAACGCCTCAAGAAGACAAGCTACGAGATCTTAAATAATAGAAAATCTAATTTAAAGTACCTGGAACCATTTGGGTGTCCGTGTACAATGTTGAAGAAGGATTCGGGTAAATTTGAAGAAAAAGCTATCGAAGGGTATTTCTTGGGATATGCATCTCTAAAGAAAAGGGTTTTTAATTTCACATCTGGTTGTGTCGAAGAATGGTACCATGTGGACTATCAAAAGTACACAAATCCTCCTCAAGGGAAAGGTCCAGACTGGATGTTTGACTACGATAATTTATTTAATTCATTTACTCCTTCGACTGAACACATTGATGAAGATCTGGTTCGACTATACTTTGAAGATCATTTGACCATTCCAAGATCTTCAAGTTCTAATGAAGTTGAAGCTCAACCAGATGCGCCAACTGAAGAACCTCAAGTTGTTTTTCCAGTTGCTATTGATAATGTTTCTACTTCTTCTGATGATGATCAAGCTGAAGTTCAAGTTATTGATCTTGACCGTGATAATGTTTCATCTCCCGAGTTGGGTGAACATTACACTAACTTATTTGATAATGTTGTTGTTCCTGATAATTCCACTCTTCGGCTTCATGGATATCATCCACAGGAAAATATCATTGGAGAACTTGATGTGGGCGTTCATACACGTCATCAAGTTGCTTCATCAAGTGATAATAACATATTGTGTGCTTATACTAACTTACATTCTTCGGGAATTGTGAATCTTGCTAAATTCTCTTGCTTTCTATCTCAAGTTGAGCCAACGACAGCTCGTAAGGCACTTGAAGATCCTTCTTGGGTAGAAGCTATGCAAGAAGAATTACAGCAATTTGCACGTTTAGGTGTTTGGGATTTAATAGACAAACCTGCTAGAGTCAAGAAAGCCATTCCGACTAAGTGGGTATTTAAGTGTAAGAAGGACGATCGAGGGGTCTTGTTGGATCCCAGATTAACAATCGATAACAATAACAGATCTCATATCTGTGAATATCCGATTAGAACTCTTAAGGATAGCTCATAATTAACCTTGATTTAGTGTTATGTATATGTATATATTATCAATATATTAGATGAATAATGTTAAGGTGAAGCTTGAGAGAGAGCAATTACTCAAAAAACTCTTTTTCAAAACTCTTTTATTAAAGTGAACAGTAGTTCACTATATATTGAAGGTGACCTGGTTCGCTAACATCCCCTAGCGAACCAGCTTCCCCTTCGTTACATAAATTAACATAACGAACCACCCCCTGATTCGTTAACATCCCCTAACGAATCAGGAGGGAATTCATTATAATGTCGTAGTTCGCTAATATCCCTAGCGAACTAGACTTAACCTTAACGAACTAGTTAATAATAAACGTTAAATATTACATTAATTAATAAATAAAACATTAACGATAAATACAAAGACTCTAGACGCAAAACCGTGCACTAACAGACACCCCCTCGTCTTGAGCTCTTTGTCTTTAACTTATTTGAAGCACTTGGACTGCCAGTCTCTGCAACTATGAATTCCTTGTTCATGACACACACGAAAGACTCGTTGGAATTGCATAGCCAGGTCGTAATCTTCTTGGCGCTCGATCAAAATCTGCTTCCTATGTAGCACATCATTGTCTGTCTCTGATAAATTAACCAACCACATCGGGTCGATTATCTTGATGAGCTCAGTCTGCAGTCCTCGACCACGAACAATAACGGCCGCTCCAGTACGATTGTCATAGTACCAACGGTTGAAAGACAGATAAATATTTTGAGGCATTGTCTTCACAGGAACCTTTTTCATCGTCTTTGGCGGCTTCACTTTCAAGACAAGTTTCTTCCAGCCGGTCCTTGGATCAATCTCGTCAATGTGGTTACGTCTTTGGGCCTGGGGCTTGAAAAATTTGAAACCATGATTGACCTCGAACAGTAAGTGTTGATGAAACCACTCAGCTGTTCGGTAACCCCCACGATTGATAAATGGACGTCTCGCGAGGGTATGTAGATCCCAACGCGGTAGAGTTAAAACATCCATTATCCTCTCGTAATACTGGACACCCTTTTCCCACTTGAATATACATATTTTAAGGTCAGAATCATAAGCCCATGAAACAATATTACAGTGTACCTTTGAAACAGTCTTGAAGGTAGTCACCTGATTAGCCTCAACCCAAGCAGCAGCAGTGTCTTTTCTTTCTTGATCTACATAACGATAAGCACTGATAATTTTACCCACTTTATGATGTTTGAACCATCTTTCTACGTCCTCATCAGTCACTTCTTTGATTGAGGGTACTGTTCGTTGCACAACCTTTTCCAATTAATCCGCAGTCTCTTTAATTACTTCTTCATGAAATACCGGAACACCTTGATCAACGTTTGCGTGTTGATACAAGTCGGATACTCTTCAACAGTCACATCCTCCATCTCAATCTCCTCGTTCTAATAAATAAAATCCGTATTCATAAACAACGGATTAACTTCTAAAGCTTCCTCAGTTATCACTTCGACATCGGGCTCAGTCTCTAAAGCAGTCAACTGATCGTCATTCCGCCCAAACAGAATCGAAATCTGCTCCCGTGTCAAGGATCTAACCACAAACTCACCAACTTCTATCTCATCTCTGTTTACCACACTACGAACCATCCCTGATCCATTAACAAATATCACTGTGTTAGCTGCAATCATTTCAATTGGCTTGGCAGCTGTTGGATCTTGATAAATAATTATCTGCTTGCTCGAATCATCACCGCCACTAACACCTGCACCAGAGGATGAACCATGCGATTGTTTAGGCTCACCTCCTGCATCAGACTCGTCAGGATCATCATCGTCATTTTTGAGTTTCTTGAGGGTATCTTCTTTACAAGTTAATTGTAAATCAACTCTTCTTGTTCCTTTAATTTCACCCCATGAGACTCAACAATCGTACGCAACGACTTAGTCTCCTTCTGACAGAAAGAAATATAACTCATCATTCGTCGTTGATTCTCCATGAGTCATTCTTGAGTTTGACGGCCAGCTGCCATTTGATTTTCATATAGATGTAGCAGATTTAGCAGCATTTCAGTTTGACGACCTGGTGGCAAGTTGTATACGGATGGATGAACAGGTTGAACAGGTCCTTGAGGCCGAGTAATTCTCATGAAAGAGACATCACTAGGCGGAGGTGGAGGAAGAGTAGTTGTTGGCGGAGGAGGAGGTCTCATTGATGTAGTAGAAGATACTGTAGACAATGCAGCAGGAGGTCTCGGTATCTCGGTTAACGCCATTTGAGGAATAAGACCGAGCCTCTCGTATGACACCAATGTCTTCGTTAAAGTAAGCATCGGAGTGCTAGTAGTTAGCGGCACCGCCGAGCTTTGAAGAGTTGATTGACGTGGTGGTGGGGTTCCAATGATTACCCCAGCCCCAGCAGACACACGGGGCTTCTTTGATGGTTCACCAGTAGCTACAGCTTTACCCTTTCTTTTTCTTTCCAGCTGAGCTTTCATGGTGGCAGCTAGAGCAACATCGACTGCATCTTGTTGTTCTTTAAGAGCTCGTTCACCAGCTCCACCAGCACCATCATTCCCATCATTATCACCATCATCATCTCCACCATCATTGTTCCCACCTTCTCCCCCTTCACGCTCGGAATCCGAATCATCGTGGATCCAACGCTCATTAGGAGGACATACATAATCCGGATTGATTATATGACCAATCATCCGTTTGTCCTGTGGCTTTTCCTTTCTATAAATTAACATATGATGTACCGTTTCAGCTTTCATATGTTCCATATCAAGAACATCGTTCACCAACGTTTGATCAATCACCAAATTCGGAATCAAATCCTGAATAATTAGCTGTAAAAAGCGAGGATACATCAAGAACTTCTTTGACTATAGAGTTTGCTGAACCTGCTCTTTCAGATGATCAAAGATGAGTTCTGAGTAGTTGAAAGGCTTGTTCAGGATTAGGGCAACCCACCGCGACGTCCACTCATACAATGAAGTAGAACATGCAACAGATACTTATATGATGGACACAACCCATTCTTGTTCAGCATAGATTTACGAATATCACCACCATAGTTCAAGCGTGTGAATAAACCTCTAACCAATGTCCTGTCAAATTCACTCGAGTTATCATCATTATCGTCAAATTGAAGTACTTGACGAATGACCTCAACATCAATCGTAATTGGAATCTGATTAATTGTAGCTCGAACCCATTTATCTGCCTCAACATATTCCGCCGTGTTCCAAAATTCCCTGATTATACTAAGATACACTTTAGGTTTAGTAGTGATTGCATAGTGTATCTTTGAACGTCATAAGAAAGTCAACATAGTTCCAAACGTTTCCAAATCAGTCACATCTTGATCAACATAAGCACAAATGTTGTGCTTTTTATCAAACGGCAATAAGATCACTTCAACTTGTTGATCGTATTGTTGTGGTTGTCCTTGTGGAGGTTGATTTTGTTGTTCTTGATCAGCCATGTTTTACTGTATAAATAAAACCGAATATGAGAATAGATATCAAAATATATAATCAAAAGATATGTGTAATTAATCTAGTTACGCGTATTAGACGATTTAAATCCTTTAATTAAATTAAATGAATATTAAAATTAATTTATTTAATAAATGTCATTCGTTGGGAATCACACTGATTCGTTACAATAAGATAACGAATTAGGCGATTCGCTATCAAGTAAATACCTTAACGAACTGAACATAGCGAATTACTATTTAATTTGACGAACTAAACTCTAGTTCGTTATATTTTTAGCAAATCCATATCTGATTCGTGTAATATCTTATTCGCTTAGCTAGTTAGTGTAAAATCTTTACGAATTGGACACGAAACAGTCCCAATTTGCTAAGACTAACGAATGGTCATAATTAAGACTTGTTCTTTGACTTCACAAAGTCAAGGTCAAAATTAGGATGAACATAGATAGTCAACAATATGAACCCGGGAACGATTAGGCCATAACTATCGTCGAATCATCGCAATAATGAGCTCGGAGTACTCGGAATTACGTTCATAATCGAAGATGAATGAGATTAAGACTCAAAATCTCTATGTACATAGGTTAGACGAACCTACTGTAAACACCAATAACACAACACTATAACTAACCCATCAAACAACAATCAAATCATGATTAAAGCCCACCAAGGGTATCGGAATATGATTCTGATCACAATGACATCAAAATCATATAGTTATTAACATAAATTATACACAAATGGATTTCAAAACTTCAGCCATTTTTGACGAAAATTATATCGCCATGATCGGCTATACCTTAGAAAAAGCTTTAGTTCACGTCAGGCAATGGTTTGGTTTTGTTGATCTAATGGATGTCGAGAAAGGGTTAGTGTTCCGTGTGTGTAATAGTTGGATCTAGTGAGCGTACTGTCTGACCTAGTCCACTCAAGGCAAGCAAATTTTTTTTGAAAAGCGCTAGAAATCGTGGTCCACAATACTACAAATTTGTTCTACACTAGATAGATTGCTCTGATTTTTTTTTTACAATTCTCTTTTTTAAAGCAGATAGTTCACAGTGCTCATTCTATCGATACTGGGAAAAATCATAAATAAAATAAAAAATCATAAAGCAAAAAAAATGTTTACACTCAATTTTCATTACGAAGATGTATCACGTCAGGATCCGTTGCTCAAACCGAATCACGCCAACGTTATGGAAGTTCCTGGATCGTGTAAAATAAGAGTACTACCAAAGGCAGCACCTTCTGATTTCATAATAAAAAATGGAAAATTGGCTATGGAGATTCCGTGCGGGCAGAAATTAATACATGCACAAAGGGCTTCGACAGGAAAGTCGTTTCGATCCGATCCATTCTTGGGGTCAAATAAAGAAAAAAAAGGATATGTCAGTGACCCAGCACGGCAAAGCACTCTCCGAGGTCATGGAATGTCTCATTTTTTGGTAAAAATCTCCGCAGTAATGTCTCTGTTATCAAATATATCCTTGAAATATCCAATCAAGAAAGTCGAGATTTCAGAGAAAATTTGAACAGGGTTTCTTGTAGGTTCCCGGACGGATCTTACACGGGATATCGCTATCTACGTAGGTGCGGAATCCCTGCGTAGGTAGTTACGAGCGTAGAATATGTAGAACAATCACACGTGATACAAACGAACACGTTATGTATTATAACTTGAAACACGTCTATTACAGACTCGATCTCTCGTCTATAGACTTACTGAATTACACGTGATTAACCAAAAACTCTCAACTCCTAAACGTAACCCGTAGGCTATATAAATACACGACAACTTCGCCTCAGGCGAAGTTGTCAGTAACTTCGCTCGTTGAACAAGTTCGCCTAGGCGAACTTGTCAACAACTTCACTTGTTCAACAAGTTCGCCTAAGCGAACTTGTTGACAACTTCGCTTACATGCATAAACATAAACTTAAACATAATTACATTACAGACTCGATTACAAACGCTAGACTATGAACTACTGACATTTATGTACCAACAGACTCCCCCTTGGCAGTAGCTTCATATCTTGATCTTCAAAGCTTGTGTTGTAACACCCCGTAACCGCAGCGGAAACGTACACGGGATGCAACAGACACATCTGATATCAACAGCATTGCTTATAAAGAAAACACCACTACATTAATTTATAACATATTACATCGTTGCGAGTTTCATTACTGTCTAGGTGTTACACACATATTTTACCGATAAGACATTAATAAATTCATTACAAAACAAAGAGCAGCAAGCTTCCAACAGGTAGCACAGATAGTTAAGCAAACATCAATCAATCCAACTTGAGCATACCTAGAAAACATGTAAAGAAAACGGGTCAACTACGAATAGTTGGTGAGTTTCACTAATTTAAATAAACACTGACAAATCATTTTAATAATCATTTATTAACAATATAATCATGCTGGGAACTTTGTTACCCCAGAACATTTCCAATATCTTTCTGGGAACTACGTTACCCCAGAACAATAAATACCCCTGGGAACTATGTTACCCCAGAACAATAACCACCCCTGGGAACTATGTTACCCCAGAACAACAATAACCTCTGGGAACTATGTTACCCCAGAATAATAATAACCCCTGGGAACTATGTTACCCCAGAACAATAAATACCCCTGGGAACTATGTTACCCCAGAACAATAATAACCCCTGGGAACTATGTTACCCCAGAATAATAATAACCCCTGGGAACTATGTTACCCCAGAACAATAATACATTATAAACATTTTATATATTCTATGCATCAGCCCATATATATATAAATGTACAAGTATTTCCATACGATCGGTATGTACTTAAATACTTTAAATAAGACATGTTTTCCGCCCCGGGAAAATATAATTAAAACAATTCATTAAAAGGGGCTCGTGAAAACTCACCTTTTGTGAGTCGATGAGTAATATAAGGAACAGCTACGTGCCTGGATCTGTAATATAATATCTAGCCGTTACTATACAATTCCCATAACTTAAATATGTATAAATCGGTACATCTGGGAACACTGTTAACCCAGTACTGTACTCGATTCGGGGACAATGTTAACCCCGTGACACTTCTAAGGACTCAGATTGTGACATTGCTTAGAGTTTGACAGTCAATTTAGTTAAAGTGATGAAATTATAGCTCGGTTTGACACCCCGTTTGGCCGCGGGGCCCGTTTCCGGTATTTCGGTGTCGGAAACGGTAACATCGGGTACAATTACCCAAATCATCCGAATTATTTTCGGATGATTTATTTTTACTTAATTTACTTAGATTTATGAAAATGGTCTATTTTAAAGTTTTTCGTGTACCAGTCAGCTCGCTTATGCGAACTTTGCCGGTTTACACGTTTTAAGCTTTAACTAATTGTTTTTATGTTCATTTTAGCACAAATAATTACCCGTTTAGTCTCGGGTCTTGAAATTTTGCTCAAAACTTATTTTGACAGAAAGAACATTTTATAAAATTTTCCAGATTTATTTTCCTATATTTGCATTTATTTACCTATTTTTAAATCTCATTAAAACACTAAAAATATCAAAAATACCAAAACACTTCAGAAAAATCCCAAATTTTTCTGGAATGATCCTTGTAATTCTCATAACTCTCTGGAATTTTTCCAGATTTATTTTCGTAAATTTACATATATTTATCTATTTTCAAATCTTATTAAAATACTAAATATGTCAAAAATACCAAAACACTTTAGAAAAATACCAAATTTTTCTGGGATGATCCTTGTCATCCTCATAACTTTCTGGAATTTTTCCAGATTTATTTTCGTAAATTTACATATATTTATCTATTTTCAAATCTTATTAAAATACTAAATATGTCAAAAATACCAAAACACTTTAGAAAAATACCAAATTTTTCTGGGATGATCCTTGTCATCCTCATAACTTTCTGGAATTTTTTCCAGATTTTAAAACTCATTTTTCAAGCCCTTTTCACCCAAAACCGAGCTAGAAAGCCCTAGAACTCGTTTCACCGAAAAGCCTACTTAGACTTTTCCAACTGAGCTCAAATTTTGTGGGTGACTTTTATATGTGATAAAAAGCTTATCTTAAATTTTCCAGAATTTTTCATCATGTTTTGCTATTTTTCACTATTTTTGGCCAAAACCGAGCATTAAATTCACCAAATATTCATATTTTATCCAAAAATTACCAAAAATTCACAGATCTCATATTTTCATGTGTAGATCATCTCTGTGAAATTTCGTGACCCGACTCTAAGCACACGAAAATCTGTCCAAATTTCTCATACACACGAAAACCGAACTCTTTTGTGTTTTCTAGCTTTTGATCGCAAGGATCTCGGTTTCTAGCCTTTGCTAGCCGCTAGATACAACACTTACAAGCACAATAACACAATACCAAGCAAACTATACCAACAATCAAACCATTTCTTTCATAGTGTCGGTTTTTATGTAAAAACAAAGATTCTAACCGTAAAAATCTATTCTAAACACTTTTAACTAATTACTTGGATCAAGATCCTTTGTATAACTTGTATACATCCTTTGATCACACAAGAACCGGTTCCATCTCGGGTTTTCACCCATATTTCACTTGGAACTTTCTTTTCTCAAGGGTTGTGAAATTAACAACAAGATTCAAGCTTCAAAACAAGTATTATACCTTGTGGATTTGGTTAAAACTCAATGATTTGGAAGAACACTTGAATACTTGAGAGGATTTTGGAGAGTTTGTGAAGTAACAAAAGAAAAAAGAAAGGAAATGTGTGTGTGTATACATGGCCGGTCATGAGGGGGGTGTGGGGGGGGGGCCCACATCTCAAACCATGGCCACATATCTAGATTACGCAATCCGGATAATGTTGTGGATAATCTGGTTCAGTTCGTTTCTCGTTTAAACTCGTAATTCGGCTTGAAACGAGCCTAAAATGGTTGTTTTTCGGGTTAAAATAAAATTTATATAAAACTGATTTAAAAACTTTAAAAACTTAACCCATGACATTAAAACATCATTTTATTAATAGTTACGCATCTTTTACGGCTTGATTGATCGTCTCTTGCTTGGTTTGGTGTTAAAGGTTTCGTTTAGCGTACCGACGTACCATTAAATCGAAATCCTTTTTCTGTGCTATAATTCACCTATCCCGAAGCATTAATACTTTGTAAACATCACTAACCATTATATACTTCGTCTATAATGTAATTCCCGATTCGTTCGGGTTTCAATAACCGATCATTGATTAATTGTAATTCCAATACGATTCACTATATAGTTGAGTATGATTCATACTGTGAACCATATATATTCGTATAAACGTACTATAACTCATATAATCAGTATTAAATGACACGTAAATAGTATATTCCGGCTAGGGTATACCTGGATTTGCCGGAATCGTTACATTCTCCCCCCGTTATAAAAATTTCGTCCTCGAAATTTTACGCGAC
Organism: Bidens hawaiensis; assembly: GCF_021521415.1. NCBI lineage: Eukaryota > Viridiplantae > Streptophyta > Magnoliopsida > Asterales > Asteraceae > Bidens > Bidens hawaiensis. The sequence goes on from NW_027491014.1 coordinate 8,987,271, forward strand.
AACTACTTCCTTTTGAGGAAACAGGTGGGGGTATTTCTTCCGAAATTCGTCCTTTCGTTCCCAAGTAAATTCTGGGCCTCGTTGCGAATTCCATCTAACTTTGACCAACGAGATCTTATTGTGTCTAAGTTGCTTGATCTTACCGTCCACTATTTCGATGGGCTCCTCTACGAAGTTGAGCCTATCACTTATTTGAACACCCTCTAAGGGTAACACCGATGTCTCATCCACCAGACATCTTTTCAAATTCGACACATGAAACACGTTATGAACTGCACTTAGTTCCTCAGGCAGTTCTAGTCGGTAAGCTACCGGACCGATCTTTGCAGTAATAATGAATGGTCCAATATACCTAGGGGCCAACTTCCCCGCCTTTCCAAACCTGACCACTCCTTTCCAGGGTGATACTTTCAAATATACCTTTTCACCCTTCTCAAATGACAACGGTTTTCGACGGGTATCAGCATAACTCTTCTGCCGATCCCGCGCGGCTTTCAGGTTGTTCTTAATCTCAAGAATCTTGCTGGTCGTCTCCTGGACCAGATCCGATCTAATGATCTGCGGGTCTCCCACTTCAGACCAGCAAAGTGGTGATCGGCACTTTCGCCCATACAATGCTTCATAAGGTGCTGCCTTTATACTGCTATGGTAACTGTTATTATAGGAAAATTCAACGAGTGGGAGATGTTGATCCCAATTTCCCTTAAAGTCCAGTACGCAGGCACGAAGCAAATCCTCCAAAGTTTGAATGGTCCTCTCAGACTGACCATCGGTCTGAGGGTGGTAAGCTGTGCTTAGGTCAATACGTGTTCCCAATGCTTCTTGGACAGCTTGCCAAAGTTTGGAGGTGAAATGGCTATCCCTATCGGAGATGATCGAGATGGGGATGCCATGACGAGACACTATTTCATTTATATAAATTTGCGCAAGTCTCTCAGTGTTAAAAGTATTCCTAATTGGAATAAAATGTGCCGATTTGGTTAATCGATCCACGATTACCCAAATCGCATCATGACCTCGGGGTGTCTTGGGGAGATGTGTCACAAAATCCATTGTGATCTGCTCCCACTTCCATTCGGGAATTTCCGGCTGTTGCAACATTCCCGAAGGTTTCTGGTGCTCCGCCTTAACTCTCGCACACGTCGTACACTTGCCGACGTATGTGGCTATATCCTTTTTCATTCCTGGCCACCAGTAAAATTCTTTCACATCCTTGTACATTTTATCTGATCCCGGATGTATGGAATATTTCGATTTATGAGCTTCGTCCATGATTAAATCACGAAGGTCATGGAGGGTCGGGATCCAAATCCGATTTTTGAAATAAAGAATTTCGTCCACACGTTGTTCGAAATTCTTCTCATTCCCGTAAAGTCCTTCTTTAACCAATTGGCCCTCTTTCAACGCCTCGCGTTGAGCGACTCGAATTAAATCTGAAAGGTTCGACTGGACTATCATCCCCAACGCTCGCACACGTAGTGGCTTGACTCGATCCTTTCTACTCAAGGCATCGGCTACAACGTTAGCCTTGCCGGGGTGATATCGTATGTCACAGTCATAGTCACTCAGCAACTCGACCCATCTTCGTTGCCTCATATTCAGTTCTTTCTGATCGAATATGTGTTGCAAACTTTTATGATCAGTGAATATGGTGCACTTTGTACCGTAGAGATAGTGTCTCCAGATTTTAAGTGCAAAGATGACTGCTCCCAGTTCCAAGTCATGAGTAGTGTAGTTTTTCTCATGAACTTTTAACTGTCGAGACGCATAGGCTATGACCTTTTTATTTTGCATTAACACGCACCCTAACCCTTTACGGGATGCGTCACAATATACAACAAATCCATCGTCTCCGTCGGGGAGACTTAAGATTGGCGCTTGGCACAATCTTTGTTTTAGCGTTTGAAACGCCGTTTCCTGCTCTTCACCCCATTCATATTTCCGATCCTTTTGAGTCAGGAGGGTTAAAGGTTGGGCGATGCTGGAAAAGTTCTCTATAAATCGACGATAGTATCCAGCTAAGCCTAAGAATTGGCGGATTTCTTTCGGAGATTTAGGCGCTTGCCAATTCTTAATAGCTTCAACCTTACTCGGATCAACGTGTATTCCTTTGTGGTTTATAACATGACCGAGGAATTGCACCTCTTGTAACCAGAAGTTACACTTGGAGAATTTTGCATATAACTTCTCCTGATCCAGGAGCTCTAAAACTAACTTTAAGTGTTGCTCGTGCTCCTCTTTACTCTTCGAGTATATCAAAATATCGTCAATAAATACAATGACGAACTTGTCAAGATAGGGTTTACAGACTCGGTTCATGAGATCCATGAACACTGCTGGCGCATTTGTTAGCCCAAAAGGCATAACTAAAAATTCGTAGTGGCCGTAGCGAGTCCGAAACGCGGTTTTTGGGATATCCTCCTCTTGAATTCTAACTTGGTGGTATCCCGATCTAAGATCAATTTTTGAGAAATAGCTCGCACCTTGTAGTTGGTCGAACAAATCATCGATTCGGGGAAGAGGATATCTATTTTTGATGGTTAATTTGTTCAATTCCCTGTAGTCAATGCACATTCGAAGGCTTCCGTCCTTCTTTTTCACAAATAGTACAGGTGCACCCCACGGGGAATAACTGGGACGTATAAACCCCTTATCCAACAATTCCTGCAACTGGTTGGATAGTTCTTGCATCTCGGACGGTGCAAGTCTGTAAGGGGCCTTAGCAACAGGGCCAGCTTGTGGTAACAGATCGATTCTGAATTCGACCTGTCGGGTTGGCGGTAATCCAGGAAGTTCCTCTGGAAAAACTTGTGGAAATTCGCGCACCACGGGAATATCGTCCACCCGTTTTTCCTCAGAATCAGCGGCCGTCAGGCTCGCTAGATACGCCACACATCCCTGACGTATATATTTCAACACCTTGAGGTGGGATATAAATGGTATCATGGTGCCGGATTTTTCTCCCTGCACTAATACCTCCTCGTCATCCGACACCCGGATCTTGACGGTTTTCTTTTCACAGTTTATTTCTACCCTATTACGAGCCAACCAATCCATTCCCACTATCACGTCAAAACTACCCAATTCTGCCGGTAACAAGTCAATCAGGAAGGATTGTTCGCTCAGAATAAAAGGGCAATTCCGAACAATCCGATTAACTATCATGGTTTTACCGTTAGCGACCTCTACGGTGTAGGGTTCTATGGTTTCACCAATAGGAAGGTTTGCTATCGAAAGGAACCTAACGGAGACAAAACTTCTATCGGCGCCTGTATCAAATAATACAGAAGCGTAATGATCAGAGACGAGGAAGGTACCTGTCACTACGCTGGGGTCCTGGCGCGCCTCGTTCGCCCCCATCACAAATGCCCGGCCTCGCGCCGGATTGGACGCCGACGGCTGACCCGCGAGTTGTCTCCCGTTTCCTCCCTGATTCAGTTTCGGGCAGTTCCTTTTGAAGTGATCCGTGCTGCCGCATTCGTAGCAAGCACGGCTAGTGGTCACCATCTGGTTTCCTTGCGGGTTCTGCTGTCGGGCTGGTTGAGTTCTAAATGGTTGCGCCCGAATAGGTCGTGGTTGACGGTTCAGGTTGTTCAGATTTGTCTTACAATTTGGTGCGTAGTGTCCAACCCTGCCACACCGGTGGCACACCACCTCCTTGCACACGCCACTATGGTGGTAACCACATTTCCCGCATTTAGGAAACGTTCCCCTCTGCGGTTCTTGCCTTCCGCCCGAACTAGTCATGGCATAGCTCTGGGCAGCGGGCCTAGCTCGTTTGTTTTGCTGCTTCTCTCGGATCCTATTGTCATACGTACCTCGCTTTCCCCCAGCCGACTCTCCCGTCGCCTTTATCGATCCGCTCCTCAAGAAATCATACGTGACAATACCAGCCTGTGTCACTGCACCCTCATACGTCTGGTGCCCTCCCGCGTTAACTATGCTCCTCACTACTGGAGTAAGTCCCCAAATATAACGTTCCACCCTTTTTGACTCTGGGGTGACCAACCACGGCACTAATCGTGATAGTTCATTAAACCGGTTGGTATATCCCAAGTGGTCCGCCCCATGCATATCTAGGTTCCACAACTCATGTTCCAGTTTCTGCAATTCATTCTTTGGGCAGAAATGTTTCAAAACAAGATCCTTAAGCTCTGCCCAGGTCATGCGGTTTGTCGCCGCCTGACCTCGAGTCTGTACTATGGTGTTCCACCATGTCAAGGCATGGTCTGTGAACGTACAGGTGGCGTACTTAACGACACAATCCTCGGGACAGTTGCTGATATTTACCACTGATTCTATTTTCTCTAACCATTTCACTAACCCATTCGGTCCTTCCGACCCGTTAAATTCTAAAGGCTTGCATAACATAAAATCCTTGATTGAACAACCCCTGGATGGTCCAGTGCGGTTGGTCTCTACAGTAGGGATAGGGCCATTACTGTCGGTAGCGACCACCGTAGGCGGTGCGTCAGTACTCGGCATAGTGTTGTCATTCCTTGGAGGATTAGCGTTTTGTTCCCCATCATTATTTATGGGCGTTTGATTGCTCGGAGGGGTTGGATTGGTCGAGTTATTAATACTGGCGGCGATGCGCGATACTATATCCGGTATCGCCGCCTCCAATTGTTGAGCAATCAAACGGCTCACATCTACTTCCGATATTTTCGTTGATCGTTTCGGTGCCATTCTACACAACATCAAGGAAACACATATAATTAATACCATTCCAAATTATGAAACACAAACACATTCCATACATTAATAAACATTAGTACATATTACACAAACATCCATTTACATACTTCCCAGTCATCATTACACCACTAAGCTTTAATACAAAGGGCCTATGTTGGTATCATCCTCGACATAACCCGCAATGGGTCAGTGCTTGAATGATACCCAAAAGTATCGATAATGATATGCCCTACAAGAGACCCCCTATGGGCCAGTGGTTGTACTATAACTAAACGAGATTCACTCTGTGTTAGTATCACCACTAACTACTTACACGGAGTATCAAAAAGCGGTTCAAGATTCTACCATCCAACACGCCTACACATGGTGGTAAACCAACCCCACCAACACCGCCACCAGCACCACCAGCACCGCCATCACAACCCGCATTCGGGTTTCCATCTGGTCGATCAACCAGTGGGAGTATGAGCACTCCCTTTTTAACTGGTTAATAGCATACTGGTGGTCCAGTATGCTGTCCCCGAGGTACGCCCGCCTCTGTACCCCCACGACCAGGGCGGCAGAGTGCTCGTTCACCTGCTCGGTGAGAACACGCAGCCAAGCCGCCAAGTCCCGCTCCTGCCTTGGCAGACCCCACACAGGTAGGGTTGCAGGCTCGGGTTGGGGGCGGGAAGACTCGCCCCGGTGGTATGTGGATCTGGGTGGGGTAACAGTGGGCGGAACATACGGGGCACTGATCCGCGCCGTGAGGCGGGGACCGTGTCTGGGGGGAATCGGGGTGGTCTGTGGTGCGGGCGGGGTAGGAGACCTGGTAACCCTAGCAGGGGAGGGTACACTAGCACTCCTAGCTGGGGTGGTCTGTCTAGAAGTACTATGACTAGCCTCCGAAGGCTCGGAGCTGGGTGCTACACTTGGGCTTCCAGAGGCCCCGGAACTAGCCTCTTCCGGGTCCTCTTCCGTCGACACACTAGGTGTTCTTGCCATTATACCTGCACACAAGTTAACAAACATATAGTCCTTTTCGTATTGTAATTCATAATTAAATTAACACATACTTATTTATACAACTTTACCACATAATAATATTATCATATATTTACACGTATGTTGCCAATTTTACCTATTTAAGTCCCCCGTGACTTCCCCTGAATTCCCTCGTGCAGACAAGTCTGTTATTATGTTCCGGACCATAATAGCCCACTTGTCCATTCAAGTTCATCCCGATCTCGTCACAATATATTATTAGTTGATATTCAGATCCTATAATACTTGAGCTACTGGTTATATTTTAGGTATCTTTTTCAGACATCCTAATTCTTTATAACCAATGGCTCTGATACCAAGTTCTGTAACACCCCGTAACCGCAGCGGAAACGTACACGGGATGCAACAGACACATCTGATATCAACAGCATTGCTTATAAAGAAAACACCACTACATTAATTTATAACATATTACATCGTTGCGAGTTTCATTACTGTCTAGGTGTTACACACATATTTTACCGATAAGACATTAATAAATTCATTACAAAACAAAGAGCAGCAAGCTTCCAACAGGTAGCACAGATAGTTAAGCAAACATCAATCAATCCAACTTGAGCATACCTAGAAAACATGTAAAGAAAACGGGTCAACTACGAATAGTTGGTGAGTTTCACTAATTTAAATAAACACTGACAAATCATTTTAATAATCATTTATTAACAATATAATCATGCTGGGAACTTTGTTACCCCAGAACATTTCCAATATCTTTCTGGGAACTACGTTACCCCAGAACAATAAATACCCCTGGGAACTATGTTACCCCAGAACAATAACCACCCCTGGGAACTATGTTACCCCAGAACAAAAATAACCTCTGGGAACTATGTTACCCCAGAATAATAATAACCCCTGGGAACTATGTTACCCCAGAATAATAATAACCCCTGGGAACTATGTTACCCCAGAACAATAAATACCCCTGGGAACTATGTTACCCCAGAACAATAATAACCCCTGGGAACTATGTTACCCCAGAATAATAATAACCCCTGGGAACTATGTTACCCCAGAACAATAATACATTATAAACATTTTATATATTCTATGCATCAGCCCATATATATATAAATGTACAAGTATTTCCATACGATCGGTATGTACTTAAATACTTTAAATAAGACATGTTTTCCGCCCCGGGAAAATATAATTAAAACAATTCATTAAAAGGGGCTCGTGAAAACTCACCTTTTGTGAGTCGATGAGTAATATAAGGAACAGCTACGTGCCTGGATCTGTAATATAATATCTAGCCGTTACTATACAATTCCCATAACTTAAATATGTATAAATCGGTACATCTGGGAACACTGTTAACCCAGTACTGTACTCGATTCGGGGACAATGTTAACCCCGTGACACTTCTAAGGACTCAGATTGTGACATTGCTTAGAGTTTGACAGTCAATTTAGTTAAAGTGATGAAATTATAGCTCGGTTTGACACCCCGTTTGGCCGCGGGGCCCGTTTCCGGTATTTCGGTGTCGGAAACGGTAACATCGGGTACAATTACCCAAATCATCCGAATTATTTTCGGATGATTTATTTTTACTTAATTTACTTAGATTTATGAAAATGGTCTATTTTAAAGTTTTTCGTGTACCAGTCAGCTCGCTTATGCGAACTTTGCCGGTTTACACGTTTTAAGCTTTAACTAATTGTTTTTATGTTCATTTTAGCACAAATAATTACCCGTTTAGTCTCGGGTCTTGAAATTTTGCTCAAAACTTATTTTGACAGAAAGAACATTTTATAAAATTTTCCAGATTTATTTTCCTATATTTGCATTTATTTACCTATTTTTAAATCTCATTAAAACACTAAAAATATCAAAAATACCAAAACACTTCAGAAAAATCCCAAATTTTTCTGGAATGATCCTTGTAATTCTCATAACTCTCTGGAATTTTTCCAGATTTATTTTCGTAAATTTACATATATTTATCTATTTTCAAATCTTATTAAAATACTAAATATGTCAAAAATACCAAAACACTTTAGAAAAATACCAAATTTTTCTGGGATGATCCTTGTCATCCTCATAACTTTCTGGAATTTTTCCAGATTTATTTTCGTAAATTTACATATATTTATCTATTTTCAAATCTTATTAAAATACTAAATATGTCAAAAATACCAAAACACTTTAGAAAAATACCAAATTTTTCTGGGATGATCCTTGTCATCCTCATAACTTTCTGGAATTTTTTCCAGATTTTAAAACTCATTTTTCAAGCCCTTTTCACCCAAAACCGAGCTAGAAAGCCCTAGAACTCGTTTCACCGAAAAGCCTACTTAGACTTTTCCAACTGAGCTCAAATTTTGTGGGTGACTTTTATATGTGATAAAAAGCTTATCTTAAATTTTCCAGAATTTTTCATCATGTTTTGCTATTTTTCACTATTTTTGGCCAAAACCGAGCATTAAATTCACCAAATATTCATATTTTATCCAAAAATTACCAAAAATTCACAGATCTCATATTTTCATGTGTAGATCATCTCTGTGAAATTTCGTGACCCGACTCTAAGCACACGAAAATCTGTCCAAATTTCTCATACACACGAAAACCGAACTCTTTTGTGTTTTCTAGCTTTTGATCGCAAGGATCTCGGTTTCTAGCCTTTGCTAGCCGCTAGATACAACACTTACAAGCACAATAACACAATACCAAGCAAACTATACCAACAATCAAACCATTTCTTTCATAGTGTCGGTTTTTATGTAAAAACAAAGATTCTAACCGTAAAAATCTATTCTAAACACTTTTAACTAATTACTTGGATCAAGATCCTTTGTATAACTTGTATACATCCTTTGATCACACAAGAACCGGTTCCATCTCGGGTTTTCACCCATATTTCACTTGGAACTTTCTTTTCTCAAGGGTTGTGAAATTAACAACAAGATTCAAGCTTCAAAACAAGTATTATACCTTGTGGATTTGGTTAAAACTCAATGATTTGGAAGAACACTTGAATACTTGAGAGGATTTTGGAGAGTTTGTGAAGTAACAAAAGAAAAAAAGAAAGGAAATGTGTGTGTGTATACATGGCCGGCCATGAGGGGGGTGTGGGGGGGGGGGCCCACATCTCAAACCATGGCCACATATCTAGATTACGCAATCCGGATAATGTTGTGGATAATCTGGTTCAGTTCGTTTCTCGTTTAAACTCGTAATTCGGCTTGAAACGAGCCTAAAATGGTTGTTTTTCGGGTTAAAATAAAATTTATATAAAACTGATTTAAAAACTTTAAAAACTTAACCCATCACATTAAAACATCATTTTATTAATAGTTACGCATCTTTTACGGCTTGATTGATCGTCTCTTGCTTGGTTTGGTGTTAAAGGTTTCGTTTAGCGTACCGACGTACCATTAAATCGAAATCCTTTTTCTGTGCTATAATTCACCTATCCCGAAGCATTAATACTTTGTAAACATCACTAACCATTATATACTTCGTCTATAATGTAATTCCCGATTCGTTCGGGTTTCAATAACCGATCATTGATTAATTGTAATTCCAATACGATTCACTATATAGTTGAGTATGATTCATACTGTGAACCATATATATTCGTATAAACGTACTATAACTCATATAATCAGTATTAAATGACACGTAAATAGTATATTCCGGCTAGGGTATACCTGGATTTGCCGGAATCGTTACATGTGTCTTGTAATTTCTCGTCTTCTCTCTTCATCTCTTCAAGCATGCACTCCCTGTCTAACACATACAGAAACCAACTTCTGGTACTTCTTAGCTTCCTCTTTCCAAGCAGGAATGTAGAAAATCTTCTTAGCATGTAGTACCTGCAAGTCAGCTTGAGACAGATTGACTAAGTGCATAGGATCATACACTCTCATGATCTCTTGCTCATCTTCATCCTCCATGACCGCTTCAGCAGTTTCACAATCCACGTACCACCACTTCAAGTCTTTCAAGACGTTCTTGGGCATCACCTTCATCGGCACTTCTTTTAAATGACGGACTGGTTTATACTTCATAACCATCCATGGTTTGCCGTCTGCCCTCATCCCTCTATCTTTGTCTTCTACTAACTTCCCTTTCTGAGGCTTCAGAAGTTCATACTTTTTGTCTTTAATGGCCTCCTTCCAAACAATTTTCCCAATTACTCTCGCCATATTATCATCACTTCTGTTTATCAGCCCCAGTCTCGCTAAGTCTTTCACCTCACACTCCGGTAAGGTATTCAGGGATCTTAACATCTTCTTGAAGTACTGAATGCCGTCGTAACGTTTGATCACAAATAGTTTCAACTCTTCATCGTACAACCAGCATATGATTCCCTTCTTTGATTCTGCATATCCCTTTATATTATACGACTTTTTGAACATCGTCGGTACTGCTGGCTTCTTCGTCTTTACAAACCACTGAGCGCAGCCTTCCTTCCAGTTTGGCTGATCTTCCCACTCAGTGTTGTCAACCACAACATCTTCACATATAGTCGACTGTTCAACCACAGGGATCTCATGCTCTACATTTTCTTCAACAATCTCTCCTTCTTCTATCACATTCTCAACCACAATTTCTGCACCAATCTTTTCAATCTCATCGATTGGCAGAACATCATCTTCATTTATCAACTCATCATCCTCTAACATATCGTCTATCTCTTTTAGCGCATCAATCATATCATCAACCACATCCACATCATCACCAACAGCTACCACATCATCACCAGATGCAGACTCCCCCTCAGCTGTGGAAGCCCCAAGAGCTATAGTAGTTCTTGGCAACTCACCACCTGCACCTTCCGGTGCATTGGGATCATCGTCTTGATCGTTTCGGCGCTTGGTCCTCAACTCATCTCCTCTACAACTCATCTCCCCCTGAGATGCCAAGAACACCTTCAAGGCATTTATTACTTTCCCGTGCTCAGCCAGGAGGGATGCCTGCAGTTGATTTGCTTCCACTAGGCTTTGAATAGTCTTGGACTGCTCAGCTACAATCCGCTCTAGTGAAGCTATCCGTTCCGAGTCAGAAGTGGGCGTGACCGCAGGTGGTACCGTACCCAATAACCCTGCAGTAGTGGTGACCGTAGACTCGACAAATCGTGCTACTACCACCGATGGAGTAAGCATTTGAGGTGGTAGAGACACAATTGCTGGAGTCGACGTCTGGACGGCTGTGATCGATGGAATGTCAGCCGACGATGTAGCCACTACGTGAACAACCGTAGCGCTTGTACTCGATACCTGCACAGAGGTAGGAACAAAGGACATACCAGATAGGGCAGGTGGAGCAAAACGTACCAACCGTGAAGTCTCTCCAGCTCCTACACCCATACCTGTCGTTTCCCTTCGTGAACGCTTTCTCACCAGCTGCACAGCTTCTTCTTCATCATCTTCCTCGTCATCGTCGTCAACAGTTCTCTTTTGTTTCCCAACTGTTCTCTCATGCGTTACCATCATCCGTCTAGCCTCTTCCATCACATCATCAAAGTCAGCCTGTGGACCCGAGACTTGAATATTCTCTTGAGGATCAACTCGGTCCACATCAAACATTCCCTGCCCTCCCAACATGGCATCAAGATCAATCTCTGCAGCTGACACAGCAGCAGATACAGCAGGCGCAGCTGATACAGCCTGGGGTGCTGCCGCCTGTTGTGGTCTTGGGTCTCTGAACTCGTCCCCTGCCGCAGGCACATACTCCGGGTTTATAAGGTACCCAAAGAGCGGAGTATGCCTGGGACGCAGCTCAGGCTTGCTTCGTGCGCTGGAAGTGCGACACTGTGCAAAGATACGTTTTGTCACACTTTCCACGTATCGAATAGGGCGTCGTTGAGGCAGCGTCGGAGCCACATGATTGAAAATCATCTGTAGGAATCGTGGATAAATTGTAAACCGCTCACGCGCCACAGCCCTTCGTTGCCTGTCGATCTCGTAAAAGATCATCTGGCTGAAAGAATATCGTTTATTATAAGTCAACGCAGTCATAGCAGACTGCATTGTCGCACCCATACCATCAGTGCCTGCCTTCCGTCCTGACATACATACGATCATGACGTGCATAAGGAAGCGCCACTGATCTAAAAGAAATCCCTTCCTCCGTTGTGTGTCCCCTAAGAGACCAGAATACCCCATCCTGAGGAACGCCCCATCACGGAATGGTGCAACAAACTCCGTTGGGTCATCCCTCGTCTCTTCACCAAACTTCAACGTCACCCGTATATGTTCAGAAGAAAACTGAACAACTTGACCGTTTACGGTGGCTCGCATAACCGGGGGCTCAACCCGGCAATTGTACTCTACCGTCTGCCAAAAGTCTTCAATATTCGGTAGCGAAATAGGCAGGGTAGTGGTTATTGCATGATATATCCTTGAGCGAAGGAGAAAAGTAATTATCTCCCTATAGTCCTCCACGCCCTTTGCATCTGGGTCAAGTGTTATGAACTGGTTATGGGCTGGGAAGAATTGTCTGTGATCATCACCGTCATCACCTGCACCTCCTGCACCTCCAACAGCAGCCATATCTGCAATAAACGAACCAAGTTAGATAAACGTTTAAGTTGTACACAAGTTCGCTTGATTACCAGGAGCGAAGTTGTGATCAAACCTGTATAGGCGAAGTTAAAGGTGAGGCGAAGTTGGGAACAACTTCACTTCATCTTTAAGTTCGTCTAATTAATTTTAAGTAAAATGATCTGGGCGAAGTTAGTGATAACTTCGCCTCTTCACAACATCGCCTCAGGCGAAGATAAGGGTTAGGCGAAATTAAGGATAACTTCGCCTCAGGCGAAATTAATCGTCAGGCGAAGTTGCGGATAACTTCGCCGAAACCCTAACTTCGCCTGAACTGAATCGGCGACTGTTAGGATTCTAACAGCCGGAATCCGATGATTCGGCAAAGTTTGACGATCCAGGAGACTCTAACACATGATATTACGGATGGTTAGATGAAAAGATCGTCCATGAACACGTAATACAAGTTTGTAAATCTCGGTTTTGAAAGGTCA